>NC_143016.1:148936063-149261313 GCF_055824585.1 Amblyomma mixtum | reverse complement strand
CTATCTCAGAAGTCAGCTTGGCAACAAGCCATCTTCATCCCGGTATGTCGTCCATACCCCGCAAGGACTGGATCTTCCTGACCATGTGAAGTCTGTTCTATCGTTGGGTCCTAAATTTGCTCTGGAGCCAAGTATGTCTTCAGCGGAGCGGCTCACGTTCGTTCACCAGATTTCCCGAATCGTCCCTGAACAAGAGGCTGACCGGTGTGTTTCGGCAGGCGTCGATACCTTGCTGAGATGTAAGTGGCAGCCTTCCAGACTTCCTGTAAATCGAGTTAAGTCGTATCTCGAGCAGAATTCATTGTGCCTCCTTCCTGCGGATAAAGAAGGAGGGTTTGCCGTGTTTCCTTCTGGTATGTTTAATGAAGAAGCGTGTGAAGCTCTGTCCTCCGCTTTTAACTGCCATCCAACTGTAAACATTTTAAAGAAAAAAGCTGAAGCGAAGAAACTTTGCAAAAAGTTAGACCTTGGTTCTGTTTTGAAAAGAATTACGGATTGTAAAAAGGACTTTCTTCACGTTTTCTTCAATGCAAATACCAATAAAACTGATGTTCCTTTCCGAGTTTTTGTATCTGAGAATGGTACTTGGCAAAAATCGGTTGCCATGTGTCTACAAGAAAAACTAAAACTGCTTTCCATTCAGGATCCCTTTCTTGTCCGTAATTCTGAGCAGGTTCTGGATTTTTTCAAGTCACATGAGGGACAAGGCCTATGCGCTTTCTCTGTGGACATAAAAGATCTGTATTATTCCATTCCGCATGATGCTTTGTTATCCTGTATTGGAAAATGTATAGACCAGCAAGGGCCGATTGCTTTTCAAAATGCTTCTGGCATCTCAGTGAATGGATTTTTAGAACTTTTAAAATTATATCTCAAGTCAACGTTCATAGTATGGGATGAAAACCTTATTTTCAGAAAGATGGCATCTGTATAGGTTCATGCATTGCACCCATCCTCAGCGATTTGTTTTTAGCCCGTTTGGACTGGTCTTTTGCTGATATTGTAAAAGATACCAATGTAGTCAAGATTTTTAGGTATGTTGACGATTTTCTGATTGTTCTTAACAGTAATGACAGTTACTTTATGGATGACGTTCTTAATGTTCTCACTCTTTTTCGTTACCATTTTAGTCCTCTTGAACTAACGTTTGAACTACCTGAAAACAGGGTTATCCAATTCCTTCACATCAGCATCACAATGCATCATGACCGGACGTGCTGGATGTTCAAACCTTGCCGCAAAAAAACCATTGTTACCTTTTCATTCAGCTCATTCTAAGCTTGTAAAAAGATCTATTGCTAGCATTTCATTTTTTAATTGTTTGAAGAAGTCTTGCCCGCACCTCATGCATGAAAGTTTTTCTCAGCAGTGTAAGAGGCTCTAGTATGCTGGATACCCTTCCCATGTCCTAGTGTCTGTGGCGGAAGGTGTTTTGAAGAAAGTCTGCAATAAAAAGGCCAGGATAACCAGGAAGCCACGAATAGAAAGGAAAAGTTGCCGTCATTCCTTATTTTGATAAGCTTTCTCATAATCTAAAAAAAATGCGCAACGTTCGGGAGCCAGAGTGGTTTTTTCGGCACCTAAAAAGTTGAGTCATCTGTGTACGAAACGTTTCAAAAAATCTAAAAAGGGTGTTGGTTGTACGAAAAAACATAGGAAACAGTTTGTCAATTGTATTGAAAATGTCATTTATCAGATTCCTCTTTCCTGTGGCAAGTAGTGTAGGGCAAACCGGCAGATGCCTGAATGATAGGCTTCGATAGCATGAGCGTGACGTAGATGATATGCGTGGAAAAGGGTTGTCAGCCCACTGCCGTTCGTGTCACTGCATACCGCTTCTTGAACAATGCATGGTTTTAAAAGTGCACAATAACCGGTTGACACGAGAAATCATACAAGCGGAATGGATATCACTTTTAAAAGATGATTGTGTTAGTACCCCCTCTGTATCATTGCTGGCAAAAGAGCTCGCATATCTGGCTGATACGCTTTGCTAGCACATGGTTTGATGGCATGGTGGTCGTGATGTCGATATAAAACCACTTTTCTTTCTGAAATAAACCATTGTTGGAAGTTAACGCCGTGTGTTGTCGTTCTTTCTGTGTCCTCGTATCTTTGCGCTACGGTTTTTACGTTTCGTCACCCTAGGCCACGCAGGCACAATCGTATGGCTTTGCAAAGCGGGGCTTTAAATTACCGCGACAGTGTTATAGTCATAATTGTGACACAGATCCGCCATCGGCGTTTGGCGTCGGCCTTGTGAGCAAGAAATCGGGAGCATGCTTGTCCAATGGAAGCGGAGAAATTGGTGGGGATGTTGTGTGACGTCAGGAGACCCCATAACTTGCCCCACTTCGCAGGTTAGTGGGGGTGGTGATGATTGTGTTGGTTAGTGAGTTGTAGCGCATGGACACTAGGTTGCTGTCGCAGAAAGAAAAGGAACGAAAGAGACTAAAACAGAGGAAGTGGATTAAGGAACAAATCTACCACGGCAAGAACCCCCGAACACGCACGCACACACAACAGCGCGCGTCTGTAAAGCCACTTGGTGTCGTGGCGTAGAGACCGAAAACAACGAGGTTGAAAACGGTACATCAACACGAGCTCAACAAGCTCTAGCGTTGCTCTTAAGCTGTACGTTGTACCGTCTGGTCTGTGGCAATCTTACATTCTTTCCGGTGGTGGCTTTGTGCGAGACGTGCCATGGATGCAGTGTGTCGAGGAGTACAAGCCCGCATATCTTGCACAAAGCCACTCCAGGGTAAAACGTAAGGGTTCTGCACTACACAAGTTGCAACGTAGTGTTCAAGAGCAGCGGTCGAGCTGCTGCTGTTGAGCTGATGTTGACGTGCCTTGCGAAAGCGCCAGCGTCTTCTCCTTTTTCAAACTCCTCGTATTCTGCTTCCAACGCGTAACTTCATGTAGCATTATAGCCTCGCAGTATTAAGTGCGGGTGGGTTTGCGTGGGTTAGAGCAGCGTTAGATTCGTATCTTGAACACTTGCCTTTATTTTAGTTCCTTTCTTTTCTTCTTTAATTTTTTTCTTTCTGCGACCTCAAAGAAGTGCCCACCCGCTATAACGCACCAGACAACACAATCACCATCACCAGCCAGTGAAGTCTAGTATGTTATGTGGTCTGACGTCCTACAACCTGCCCCACAAACAGCGCACTGCCATCTCATATTGCGCATGCATACTCCTGATTTCTCCCCTACATAGGCGACGCCGAATGCTGACACCATATTTTCTGCACAATTAGGGCTTTAACGCTATCGCGTTAGCATAATGCCTAGCTTAACCAAGCCGTACGATCGGGCCTGCGTGGTCTAGGGGGAGCATGTGCCACTCGGGTGCATGGGTGCTGGAGGGATCGATTCCCGTCAGCCTCCCATCTGATTCGACATGCCCGAGTTGACAGCTCCTCTAAAATCAGCCATGTCACCTGACGTCGCACAGCCCTGCGACCAATCTCTGCATGGCCATGTCCGCTAACACCAGCTAACACATGTAAGAGCCATGTCCGAGATATTGCCTCTCAACGTCAGCATCAAATTTTCTGCGGAACGGGGTATTTAACGCTGTCGTGTTAGTATGTTTCTCGTCATGCTGTGACACGTGTCGGTGAGCGAGATTTTCACATGGGCCGGTGGGGCGACAAGTGTTCTTGGAATTGCAGAGCGGAATCTAACCAGAGACAGGCACACAAAAATAGAGCCCAAGACACGGCCGGCAACACTACTGCAGTTGGCATCAAATGTATTCAGATCCATAATCTGAAATTGCTGCTCTCCACTGCTCTCTCATATCAGGTTGTGCACGTCGTCACAGAAAAGACAATGCACTAAATCTCGAATAAAAAGCATTGTGCTTTCAGCGCATGGCTTAGTGCGTGGATTAAAGAACCGTCACATATGACACCTTCCAGATTTTGTTTTCACGTCAAGAAAAAGAAAGCAAGCACATTGACTGATGTTCGGAATCTTTCTTTGTGCAGAATTTCCAGCGGGGTCTGTGTTTGCGAGCCATAAGGTGCCCCAGAAAAGTTGTCTAAGGTGGTCTAATTTTTGCCCTCGCTTTGCACTGACGCATGTTGGCTGCACATTTATTTTAGATGCAGAGAACCTTAAGTCAAGCGCACCTGGTTGGTGTCTAGAAGAGAAAATGAGAAAGGCAAGCGTAAACGACACTGTGAAGGTGGCTCACCATTGCTCCTGTATGGCAGGTATGTTAACAGGCACTGTTTATTGGCGTATAAAACGGGATAGGTAACTGGCTTGTCTATAAAGAAGAAACGACATGACAGCGCTTGTATTGAAAGGTTACCCTTAGCGAAAAGAGGATGTGCTAAAAATGCATTTCAAACGTATTGTATTAATTTCATATTTATTTCGCATTTTTTTGTCCCTATGCTTAAACTGCAATACGAATGCTTTCTAAGTATACTAGGAATAATATTTGAAACGTTCTTAAAAATACGTGAAAAGTACATTTTTGCCCGCTTAGCATATTTATAATGCATTAAAAATATAATAAAAATATACATTAGAAATATACTAAAAATATACATTTAATACATTAGAAATGTGTTTACTCGGGCTTAAAAAAAAGTCTACTGGGCGGCTCCATGGAATGACACGGGTTAATTCATCAACTGGAGATCAAATCGTACACGGGTATTTATCATTAATCAACAGGAGTCTGATATTATAAGGTCATGTGATTGAATGAGAACGGCAGATACCTACATACAGCATACCAAGACGACAGCGACACAGCAAACAACAAATCCTACGACAAGCGCTACACTTGGCTTGCCGTATATATACCCAGCGAAAGCGACGCGCTATTTTGCACGGTGATACATTTTTTTGCGCAAATACTGTGGGCTTCCAAATTATCGCAGAAGTACCCTACTGGTCGCGTTCGAATCTGGGATTAATTGAGAACGGAATTGCTAGTTGAAACTTGCGTCAGGCACAGGTCAGGAGTCGAACTGTCAACCAACAGATACATGGGCGTGTAAGGGAGCCGGTCTGCCCTGCCACACGGGGTCCTTTCCGCTGGCTTATTCGGACCCAGAAGTACCCAAGGCGCTTTTGCTGGTATAATGCTATCACGTTCTCACACGGAAATGTTCGAATGACATTGAGTGGAATGGCATTCGAGAATAGGAATGACATTCGGACTCGATGGACTGCCGCGGTGCTGCACGACACTTTCGAAACGCATTCGAAAGCCTCAGCTCGTTTTCAGTGTACAGCGACGACGACGACGGCGGTCACACTAGTCCGACAACGACAGTATGTATCACGCTGAACAACAGCATGTAATTATAGTGAAATATCTAGTTTACTATAATATGATTCTAGAGGGACACGTTTTTCAGGCCAACGACACCGACGAATCCGGTCGGCGGACGGTCAGCCTTGTCGGCGGCTGAGCGAGAGCACGGTGATTAGGCGGCGGTGTGTGCTAGCTCGCGCTTCTAAATGAGCGAAACGAACGGCTATATTTCACGTGTGCATACCTGAACACTCACCAGCGATAAGCGCTTGCCAAATCAGTTTCAATCGACGACGGCTCTGTTCCCTTCCGCGACGACTAGGCCCAGCGAGTTCGCAGGGTTGGATCTGTGATTTCGGCGGTTGTGAAGAGCGAATCACAAGCTTTAGCGAATGCAAATGGTCACCAGGTGTAGTTTTGGCAACAGTGACCTGAAATCAACTATTGCTTACATCGCAGGGCACGAGTACGATGAAGGGGAATCGCCGGTGTGACCCAGACTGCCGAGCCGTGCTTTACGGCCAGCAGCAGTCGTCGCCGTCGCTAGCTTGTGGATAACAAGTTAGGCCGTTTCAGTTAAAGCGAACAGTCGCCATACATACTTCTGGATAAAGTAGTTTAAAAAAAGGACTGGTCACGTCGGAGAAAGCCGGGACAAGAAGCGAGAAGCGCCAGTCCTGCGCGATGCCAACAACCCGGCTTTCTCAGGCGTGCGATCGCATCATCGCTTCCCACACATTGTAGCACTGCGTAAACAATCACGAGTACAACCAGTAAAAAAGAAAACAGATTGTTTATTAGAACCAAAGCGCAGATTGCGTTTTATGTTATGTAAACAAGCGATGTAAACAACAGTATGAGTGCAGTCGTCCTCATCGGCGCACTCCCGGGGAAATTTCATGCTGACGCGGTTAATATTCATTGGCGTAATATTATCTTCAAGCGCTCCCTTAGACAGAACACATGTAGCATCGTTAGATGACATTCGGCTGGAAGGCATTCGAAGTGCCCGTGTAGCAGGGGTATAAGTGGTGATCACCTTCCTGCTAGAAGTTACCATAAACGAAAGGATGACAAGAAAGGGAAAGTTTTCACTCTTCGCTGAAACGTCATTTCGAGCCCTAGATTGTTCCACGGTAGCTTGAAGTGTAATGCAAATATGTTTACGCGGACAACCGATTTGTTAGAATTTAAATATACTTCAGACGGATTAATTGCGTATTTACGAAAGTACACTTTAAATAGATGGCCAGCACCAAAATGCGATGTCCCGAAACTCGATTTTGAGCATTAGATTGTTCAACGACAGCTTGTAGTGCGCTGCAAATATGCTAATGCGGACTGCCAATTTGCTAGAATTTCAGTGTTCTTTGGACGAATTAATTACGTATTTACGGAAGTACACTTCAAATACATTGACGACACGCAAATGCCATTTCCCGAAACACGATTTCGAGCACTCGACTGTTCATGGCAGCTAGAAGTGTGCAAAGACGTTTAAAAGGACTGCCCGTTTGTTAGGATTGAAATATATTTCGGATGAATTAATTTCATATTTACGAAAGTTCACTTTTAATACATTGACAAGATGCTAAAACTGCATACATATACGTTTACAAGGGCTGCCCGTTTTCTAGAATTGAAGTATACTTTCGATGAATTAATTTCATATTTCCGAAAATACACTTTTAATACACTGACAAGATGCTAAAACTGCATGCATATTTTTTCATGTATTTGAAAAGTGCTCGAAGTATGCTTTAAGTGAGGTATTTTTGGCACATTTTAAAAATATATTTCGAATACCAAGCATGAAATTTCAGAAACGTATTTCCTACATATTTTTAGTGCATTCATGAATACAAAATATGTTTAAAATACATTTTAAATAGACCTCCGTATATTCCAAACGTATTAGTTTTTGCTAAGGGTAAGCATGCTATGATAGTAAATTCATGAGCGAGATTGACTTACCATAAATGCTTGAATTGAAGGCATTGCGCTCTGTGTTATTACAATAAAAGGAATAAGCAGTATAATTCTTCTTGAACTTCACCCTGTTAAGCACAAGAGAAATAATTGAGGCCCAGCACTTTAATGAATAGCCATACTGTGTCCGTCGTATTTCAATGAAAAGCAGTTTGAGAAACTGTGCGTGCTGCAAATGTTTTCTGCCCAATGGAATGCGAATAGTCAGCTTCGAATAATGAAGCTGAGATGTTTTTATTTCTAATGCCACTAATTTTCCCGTAGACTGGATAATATATCCCGGGTCATTCTTTAATTTTTAAAAAAAGGGCCAATTGAAAGAAGTGGACATGGCATTCGTTAATTCGCATTGATCCCATCGAAAACAACGCGTGCACTTCTATGAACTTCTAAATGCCTCATCTTAATAAATAAAAATTAAGAGGACCCTTGACCTTAAGCCGCGATGGTCTCTCTCTTTTTATTCCATTACTTTCTGACTTCTCATAGATTACCAATACACAATGGCATTACCGATCACATTCATAGATTACAGTCACAACTATCGGTCACATTATCGATTGCTAATTGCCAATAGTAATTATCGATTACCAATCACCAGTCACTATCTAGGTCCCACTGAACGACATAATATGCCACTCCACGCTGGTATTCATACACGCCATTTGTATCAGCACAATGAAGCACCATAAGACCTAAACATGTGCCTAAACATTTGACCAATGAAACACCACCAGACTATCTTTTCATTCCGCGCAATTTATGACTGTAATTAGCATATCTGTGTTTTGTTTTATTAATGCGAATGCACTACTGGGCTATGTTGGCGGGTTTGTGCGCGCAAAATGTGTCAGAAGCACTGGTGGGAAATTATAAAGGCATGTCGTCTAAAAGATAGATAGAGAGAGGGGAAAAACAGATATCGTCTAAAAAGTGATTATAATCAAATGGGAGTAATGCGTGGATGCCGGCAAAAAATGATGCCAATGGGATCATTAGTATAATAATTGGATCCAAAAAAGCAACCAAAAGTGGGCGTGGTCGAGGGGCGAGTGGCGCGAAATTTGAATCGCCGGAAGTGTACCACGTGACGCCCCACCTGACCTGCACGTGATTGCCCCACGTGACCAAAAATGTGGGCGGCGCCAACTCGAGGCGCGAAATTTGAATGTCTGAAATGAATACCGAGGAGAAACAATGGGGGCTTTGGAGTTCATCGAAATCTAGTCAATAATAATGAATTATAGAAACGCCAGTAGTATGGAAGGTGCAATGGTGTGAATTAAAGTTAATTAATTATAAATTAAGGAGCACTAATGTGGGTATGATGCGCCTTAATGATACACTGGAATGAATTAAAGGTGAATTAGAGGATATAAGTTGTGAGTTAGTCCTGAACTAAGCGCGAATAATATGAATCAATTCCAAAATAAATTAATTAAGTGGGAACTAAATGAATGATTGATGAATTAATTGTGTCAAAGTTGATATTGAAGTGCAATTTAAATGCGAAATTGTGAATTAATTGCGAATTAATTATAGAGTTACGGTGCATTAACAGTGGTATAAGGTGTATTATGCGATTTTGTTGCGTGGCACTACGTCACAATCGACATAGAGGCAGAGAGGAGCAACTAGAGGCGGCGAGGAGGCGTCAATGCTTTCGCATTACTCCAATGCGGTTTCCGCAGCGCCCTCTTTTTTTTAGTTACTATAACATCAGAACTTGTCCCGAACACACTTCACTGTCATGCACACCGCAACGCGCTCACTTGGTGCCCCTCTAACACGCCTGAAGCAACGATCTTTGTGGCATTTGCGTTTCGGGCCCGCCTGGCCCACAGAGTCCCTTGGCTCGAAACCCCCTGCCGGCAAACTTCTTTCGGCATTTGAAAATTCCGGGAGTATTTCCGCCGCGTTTCTGAGGTCCTGTCAATCTACGGTCGCCACGAGGGATTTGCCAACGAACGAGCCGTATACGCCATAGCGTAAAAAAAAAAAAAAATACACGCACATAGCGCCAGAAAAGGTTCCTTCAATATTTCTAACGTGCACTGGTGTGTCTCTCTAGCTTTCTTGCGGACAAAGGAAGATTCCAACAGCTGACGTGCCGGAATATCACAGCTGCCGTGCGTGGCCTTAATAGCTATCGTATTTGGCTAAAATGCCATTTTAACGAAATTGAAGATAGACGATAGCTTCTTCCGTTCTCTATGGATAGGTACTGCTCACGCGCTCCTTCAATAACACAGATACGTCTCTGCAATCCAGACTTTAGCGCATTTAAATTGTTTTATAGGCGTGCCTGCATTGCAGAATACTTTGTATCGAAGAACCTAGGAAAAGTTGAAGGCACATTGAAATGATAATTCCTGAGTTTCCAAAATGCGCACGACTGATCGGTAATTCATTACTGCTCACCGCAGCGCCAATTTTTTATAGAGCGAGATTGTTAACAACGAAGATATCGGATATTTGAAATTATGGCCTTCCTATGCTCCCTCAACAGGTGGACGTCAAATCGCCAGGAAAAAAGAATATAAACCTTTTGACATTTGACTTTTTTGTTTCAGCAATATTTCCGCTGTACTGTGCCAGCAGCGTTCTGATTGGCGATATTCTTACAGGCGTCTACTGCACATGTCCAGCACAGTCCAAGACGCACGCACTCTCAATCAAGGCATAAACTGTGTAAAGCCCTATAGAAATCCGCTCGGGACCGCACTGTAGCAGAACGGCAGATTGGGCGAGCTGGTGTTGCATGGTGACAAGTACATATAAAAAGCGCTAAACAACAGGACCAGATAGAGGAGTAGACAAACACGGCGCTGAACTTACAACTGAGTTTATTGGAAGGAAAAAAATTTAATATATACATACAAAAATGGGCACACGTGCGCACAGTCATACATCAAAGTAGAGATACAGCAGGGTTTGATAGATCGAGATTTTGACACATAACAGTGTGATGTGCACACCACACTGGTAAGGGATTTTTGGAACGCGGCGTGTCGGCAGTGGTGCGTCGGACAGCGGAGCGCCGTACATGCCAGCCCCGCGTTGCGCGTGGGCGCGTGCGAGTGGTGTGCGCGAGCCAGGCACGAGGAGCGTAGAGCTACGTGTCAGCAAACCGAGGTGTTGAGGAAGACACATCAGCACAAGTCTGGTCGTTCAAGCGCGGAAGTCGGACGTTAGATCCGAGCTGCCAATCACTACCCTTGGATCATCGACGCAAGACCATTGAGCCTCATTCAAGCGTGGAGGTGGCAGCCGTCAGACTTCGGGTCTATGCTGCCGTCCACTTTCCTTGAATCTACTACGCAGGCCTACTGCAATTGCCATTTTGCTGTCAAGGCTTCCTTGGATAGGCTGCACAAGCCTACGGCGTTTTGGAACGCCATCGACAAGACCTGGCCACGGTTTTCCTGCTGCTGCTGCCCAGTTCTTGGGGGCGACTGACAAGAGTTCGTCAGCGTCTCCCGTGTCATCTCCGTTCCTCCTCTCCTGGCTCTCTACCACCGCCTCCCTGGACGAAACGCCAGCGACGCATCGCAACTGGCCAACCCGCGTCTGTGTCGCCAGCAAGGCCTTCCCGCTCCAACTGGTGCGCTTTGTATCCGGTGAACTCTCTCCTTTTTGTCTCTAGTGTTGTACGCGTTTCTAGTGTGTGTTTTCCTTGATGTTTTCGTATCTTTTATTGGCTCCTTTCCTTTAAAATATAAACACGGCTTCGTTTTGTTGTGTTTGATTTCTTTGTTCCTTTCCTCGAACCTACACGCGAAAGCTATCCCCTTCAGCAGTCGGGGACGCGTCCACCCGATTCGCGACAAACAGATGCCCATGTACAAGAAATGAACTGTAGCAGAACGGCAGATTGGGCGAGTTGGTGTTCCATGGTGACAAGTACATATAAACAGCGCTAAACAACAGGACCAGATAGAGGAGTAGACAAACACGGCGCTCAAATTACAACTGAGTTTATTGGTAGGAAAAAATTTCAATATATACATATGATATATTATCATAGCTCGTGTAGCGTGACCAGTTGTTGCACCACCAAGGGGGCTCGTCCGGGATGAGGAACAGTCTGAAGCTTCGAAGGTTGGGGATATTAAAACAAGCAGGTTTAATGGCAAGAAACTAAGACACTTATTTACATAATTAAGAAAAGCGCAAACAAAAATTAAGAGTTCATGACGTCGAGCGACTGGATGAGCCTTTTACCCAGGGCCCAGAGCGTTCGTTCTCCTTTAGGGCGCTGGTTAAATAGCCTAAGGCTCCACCCATTCACCAGGTGGCATTTCAACGTGACGCACAGGTCGACACAACACAACACATCAAACGAAGACACTTGTTGCAGAGTCCACGCGTGGGAACTGGCGAGGAGGAGACGTAAGTCTGCATATGTATCAGCAGCGCGAACACCACACAGGCCCGACAGATGGTGTTATGTAAGTCTGCAGCTCTTTCGCACTGCGGTGCAACACTACTGTTAGCAGCTCATGTCCATCGAACACAGGTGTGGCATGATGGCGCCGCGGCCGCAGCTGCGCTGGCTTCCTCTCATTCGTTCCGGGTCTTCTCAGATGAGGTGCATCCTTTCATCCCTTGTCGTCGGTCCATCGACGGTCGCTTCTAGAAGGGGAGGTCGTTTACGCCGATCCGAGTGTGGGAAGAGCTTCATCGGCCACTTCCCAGAAAGTCATCCTTTTCGGTGGGGTCATCGTGGGGTCAAACCACCTTTCAAAATTTCCGCTGTTGAATCCGCCACCGTTATGATCGCGGGTCTCAAGCACGGTGCAAGAATACTGAGGTGTTGACACTGCGAACGCTCGAGCGTCCAGATTATGTTCGGTCGCGGCGGGGCGGGCCTTGCAGTTCGGCTGCAAGCCGACAGATGGCGCCGATGTCAGCGGGCCCAGTTGAGCGGTGCTGGCGCCTTGAGGTTCCGCTGCTCCAGCTCGGATCCCGCTATGGTGGCGTGAACTGAATTCAAAACTGTAAGGAAATTCCTTGCTTGAAATTAAAATCAGTAGTGTGCCAGTCTGAAAACTATGTTTGTATGAAATTATTTTGTGTAAAGCAGTTAAAGCTATGGACTCGGTCGAACAGCACTCGAAGCCCATTCACGTTTCGCTTCCTCGCTCAGTTCCTGTTTCATTCAATCTACTCGTAGTTCTAAGCACAATAAATGTAAGTGGGGGTCCTGGTACCATTTTCCGCTCGCAATAGTAGAAAATTGCCGCACCGGAAATTTTCTTGCTCCACTCTTATCGGCCGCCGCTGTGGCTCAGTGGTTATGGTGCTCGGCTGCTGTCCGGACAGACGCGGGTTCGATCCCGGCCGCGGCGGTCGAATTTCTATGGAGGCGAAATTCTAGGGGCTCGTGTACTGTGCGCTGTCAGTGCACGTTAGAACGGGCATAATTTTCATTAAGCTCCTTTCTACAGGAGGCTAAATGGCTGTTGAAGGACTCACGTGTGCAGGGGTCAGCGTTCAGCCAAGTACGCTTTCGAAACTCGCAATGAGGTGAAAAAAATGAAGAAATCGCCATCTCAGATGTTTGGACTGTCCTGTACTCCCACAATTTAAAAACAATAAAAAAAATTTCAGAACTTTATTAGACACCATATTAGAAATGTTATAGCGCAAACAAAGACACGGACAAAAAGAGCGGAAACACACACAAAAGCGCTATTTTCCTTCCGAATGCAAAAAGGCGTAGCGTCTTGCCCGGCATGTAGCGTCCACGATGTTATTCAGTAGAAGGTCAGAGATGGAAGAAGATGAAGAAACACAGAAATATGGGCCCACTGTATAAGAAATAAACTTCATTAAAACTTCCTGTTGGGCGAGTTGGTAGTTCATCTTGAATTAGAAATGTTATAGCGGAAACAAAGACACGGACAAAAAGAGAGGAAACACACACACAAGCGCCCGTGTCTTTGTTTGCGCTTTGTTTGTTTGCGCTATAACATTTCTAATTCAAGATGAACTACCAACACGCCCAACAGGAAGTTTTAATATAGACACCATATGCCCAGGGAAAACAAAAAAATGCTCTAATTGGGTGAATGTTTAAGATATAATCAGTGTCACAGGGCGATAACAGCAGTTTTCGATGTAGCCTAAACCGCAAATGTAGCAAAAAAATTTGCCATATTAAAACATATTAATGACAATTCCGGATAAAAGGAATTTTCTAGGTGGCTTCCGAGGTGGCTTTCTAGGTCTCTCTGGCCGCGTGAGATACTTGGGACAGTTCAAACATAAGGTAGGAACTGCATTTCTGGAAAGCACGGGCCTCTTTTCCGCGTCAAGTAGCAGTCTTCCATCGAACTCCGCGTAATATGTCCGGGATATCGCGTCCTCTGCAAAATGCTTGGCGCACACATGGTCAGTGGCCATTAAAGTCCGCTCTGCCCTAGGAATCGCACGGCGCCACTTCTCCGAACGAACATTGTAGGAAGGAGCTTTGAGTAATTGCATACGCTACGCACAAGTCCGGTAGCCCGAACTGCAGTTGGGCACGAAGCACTTTCTTCCCAATGCGCAGCACTCGCAAGATGTGGGCTACTCTGCCGACGATAGCCAAACATACGGTCTTGTTGCAAAATAAAAGAACGCGTTAAAAACAGCACAGAAGTGCAGCCGCACACTCATAAGTGTGGCAGGAACGCATGCGCAGTGCCGCGCCACGCCGGACCGAGCCGCCAAGCGTGGGCCCGCCTTTCGCAGCGCCCTCTAGGTTAGCGACCGGTTGCCATGGCAACACCCGCTCCCTCCCCCGAACATATTGTGGCCGCGAGCAGGCGGCGCGCTCGCACGCGGCGGGAGGAGAGTGTCAACACCTCAGTATATTATTCTTACACTGTGGTCTCAAGTTGGGTCGTAACAATATACAGAACACACAACATCAGAACATAAGTGGGCACGACTCAAGCGCACGGTCCAGTACCGTACCATGCGCCTTTTCATTCTCATGCCTGGCTTTGCTCCTGAACATAACAACCGACTGCTATACTAGGCACAGTCACATAAGTTACCGTAACCTGCGACATTGGTACCTAAAATGGGGCACTGTTTTCACGTCATTACCACAAAGGCGCCACAGCAAAGTTTCATTTCGTGACGTCATCAACCACAGGTATAAAAGACCAACCGAGGTACATGTGCTGTGCTAGCGTAGCTTACATAGAAGTCCGAGTGTTCATAACATGCATGTTTCGGGTGCAAAGCCAGCGCCACCTAAAAAATGAGCGGGCGGCTAAACAATGACGTTGTAATAAAGTACACAAAAAAGGGCAACGTCATAGTGGACGTGAGCCAAGGACAAACAAGAAACCAGTGGTGACTGCCAGCCGAATTTTAGATACGCTGCTCTCATCGTGTCTCTCGAGTCACAATGAATTATACCAACCGCGAAAGCTATTTTCCTTTATGCCCGAGAACTGTAACTCAAGTCTGACCCCCCAGTTTGGGAGATTTGCTCCCGAGATCCCGAGAGCAATGAACGGAGTAATAACTGTGTTGATACAGCATAGCTCGTGTAAAAAGAAGCAATAGCGCAAAAATTTTATTAAAATCTGTAATTAATTATTATAAAGCCACAAAACGTAACGCATACTCAGAACAGAAAAAGGGAACAAGAGGGAGCTGAAGTAGCAAACAACGCAAGTTTTAAAGTCGACCAGTGACGGGCATAAGCTAGTTGCAAACTGTGAATAAATGGCTCAAGACTACAGAAAGTAGCGCTGCAGTTTCCCTGTGCAGTCAGGCTGAAAGACGTTTTTATAGATGTTGTAAAAAGTCATGCAAATCACACAATCAAGCGCTCACAGAATGAGAGAGCAAGAGATGGAAAAAGAGGAAGGGCAAGTACGAACAGAGAACTTGTAGTCATAAGAAACGTATGATCACGTACTCCGAGAAATAATTATTAAGATTTCGATGAAACAACTGACATTACTGCAGACGGCTCTCTGGCGAACCCAGAAATAAAAATAGGATCCCAGCATCGAGATCCTGAGACGAACTGACGGTGACAATGACACACAACACAATCTTTACCGATCTACGACAGGAGTAAAAGGACTGTGTCACAATAAAGCATCCCCGAAACTCACCATATACAGGAAGGAACCTTTTTACACGCACTTTTCAGTGGTCAACAACATACATGTACCGTACACGTTTAAAGAAGCGCTCGTCTCACATTTCGGAGAGATAGGGATATAAATTCCTAGAGTGCTCCCCAGCATTAAGGCATGAATGAGTCATATTAACACTAAAAATCTCCACAACGCTGAACCGCGCCGGGCTTCTAGACCAAATTTTAGACATTAAAGAAGTGCCCAGTACACGTTGATAGTGGTTTTGCTTCACGAAGAACGCAAAGAACTATGATTCATTATTTTATCCAGTGCGGTGAACACAATGCATGATCAGGAGTCCTATCGCAGGTTCGAGGAAATGAATGAAATTCACAGTGGAACACTGTTTTGGTCAAATTGCTGTGCGATAATTCGAAATTCACCTAGGCACCTCGCAAACAGGCGTTACGAGACGACTTTCTGGCTGCTATAAGCATCCAGTCAGAAACGCATGCCCGTGTATACAACTGCTCTTTGGCCTCTTCTACGGAGCACGAGTTCTTTGCGTGTTATGCTTGCTTCGTCTCGAACCACATCGTCTTTCGGAATACCCGAAGCCGCAACATTGTTGGAAGCCTGGATGGTGTTGCAAAAAACAAGCGCGGATCCGTAGTGGACATGAACTTAGAATGAATTCCCTATTGAAAAATCCGGTATCGCGGCAAACCGGATTTTACCGGAACACATCGGTTTCATACCGGTCTGGTATCACTCTCATACCGGCGAGACCCGTCCGGTTTGATCGCTATACCGGTTCATACCGGTCCGGTATCGATCCCAAACCGGACAGACCTCTCCGGTACGGAGCTCATACCGGACAGTCCATTCCCGGTTCGAAGCTCAAACCGGACAGACCAGTCCGGTACGGAGCTCAAACCGGACATACCAGCCTGTATTCAGAGCGATATGTGCTGCGGTTTTGGTGCTTGGTCTGCAGATTGACTGTTGTACGCCAGCAGATATTTTTAAGAGTAAGGGGGGGGGGGGGGGAAGCGTGCGCATAAGTGCGATAATCAACACATACACGGTTTTGTTGAAAGGGTTAGGAAAAGAAAAGGGCTAAGCGTGGCAGAACATGCAGTTTGTGTATGAAAGGCGGGGGCTGCATGAAGGTGAATGGCGCGCAACCGCCATATTGGCTTCCCGTGCAGCACCCTGACAAAGCCAGGGCTGCTGTGTGCGGGCAAACGGCTAGTATACATCCGCCAGCAGTCTTCGTAAGTCCTGCGCAGATTACTCTGGGTTTCACAGTGCAGAACTTCACGACTGGCTGATAAACATGGCGAGCCTCCGGTGACTGCGCCAGAGGCTCCAAAAGGTTTGTTACTGTCGCGTTCATTGCAGCAGTTTTCTTAATGTTCGCTAGCGGCAGTCTGTAGCGACGCATCGGTGAAGAAATAAAATTCTTGGTTTTCGTGCAGGAATTCTTTGCACTTCTTCTTCATCAAGTGATAGTCCATTGATAACGCAACTTGTCCAAGCGCCATCGCGAGCGGCCCAGCCCTTCACTCCATCAGGAAGACATTCAAAACAGACAGTTTGTCTGTTTTGAAAACAGCCAGTCGGATTTAGCAGCAGTATTATCTGGCGTGCCACAAGGGTCAGTGCTCGCCCCAATTCTTTTCCTTCTCTTTATTAACGATCTGTGCAAGAATATTGATGCAACAGTACGTATGGTTGCGGATGATTGTGTGATGTACAAAGAAATCAATAGCTCTACCGACCAAATACTGCGAAACAAATCCCTGCTGTACATATCGGAATGGTGCGACAACTGGCATGGCCCTCAACCTGGAGAAAACCGTCTGCATGACCGTCACAAGAAAGAAACAACCATTAAACTTCACTTATGGAATTGAACAGAAGTCCCTTACAAAAGTACAGCAATTCAAGTATCTTGGTGTGATTATTAGCTCCGATCTACGATGGAACAAGCACGTGACACACATTGCCACAAAGGCACATTCCGCGCTTTATACCATAAGACGTTCCCTTCGACTTGCTTCACCTGAAACAAAACTGTTAGCCTACATTTCACTTGTCCGCTCAGTTATAGAATACGGTATTATTGCCTGGTTGCCCTACACTAAACAATATATTGATAGATTAGAAAGTGTTCAGCGAAAAGCTGTCCGCTTCATTTATAACAAATACAGTCGCCATGACTCTCCCTCACTGCTTTTACAAAAAGCCGGCCTATCTACAATTCACACACGAGCTAGACTGTTGCGGCTTAAGTTCTTGTTCGTCCTCTTGAATAAAGACACAAAACTTGATAAAACTAGATACCTGCTTACGCCTAATACACGTGTCACAAGAACAAAACATGAAAAACATCTATCTGAATATAGATACCACAGTGATGCATTCAAATTTTCATACTTCCCGCATGTAATCCCTGAGTGGAATATGTTGCCTTCTGAAATTGTAAGCCAGCTCACTCCTGAAGCATTCGTGTCGAAGGTAGCAAACCACTTTCAAAACGGTTAACATTGTCACCATGTGTCATTTACCATGTTTCTTTCTATGAGAGTGAAAAGTTCCTTCTCTGCAGTCTTTTATTGTGTACTTTTTCATCCATATGTGCAGCCAATCCTGTTACGGCCTCAAAGAGAGGCCAACAGTATGTAATAAATAAATAAAATAAAATAAATAAAATACTAATCACAAATCGCCCAGAACATTTCTATCGACGAAGAAAAGGTTAATTCAACGGAGCCGGCAGCTTGGGTGTTCCCTTAAGGGCGACGCTTCGTGCTAGCTAAAAGATACAGCGCTCGAGAGAACAAAATAAAAACAAAAACCACCTGTAGAAACCTTACACGAGTAACCCGTCTCTTCGCAATTTTTTTTAAAGCTTTTTTTTTCTCTCATCACTGCCTTCTCTGCTTTTCCTGGGTCTGAGAATTCTCAAGGCCTGCGCGCTTTCCTTTCCCCCCGCTCTGACGTCAGCCACTTTGACCGCTGAGCCCTCCGCATTCCTCCGACATTGAGACGTCTCCTTTCTTCCCTCAACCAGTTCTGCACCCTTCCGTAGTCGTGTAGCCGGACATGTCAGCGTGCGCTGCTGCGTTTTATTGCTGTTGCGTTCGTGAGTGCTGGCTAGGAAATTGCTTGTCATCGTGATACCTAAATATTTGCGTGTCGTGACCTGCTGTTGAAGCAATGGGTCGCTGCTGCGTGCCCAACTGTAGAGGAAACTGTGACAACGGGCCAAAAGTGCTTGTGTTTTCGTTCCCAAAAGACTAACGTAGGATTACGTGGGAGCGTGCTGTTCGCCGCGATGACGTCGACATACGGACTGTGCGAGATTCTAAGGTACTGTACGTTGTGTCTGCGCATCGAAGCAATCGTTGAAGTCTAATAATTTATCACGGTGCTAAAATATGGACAAGGTGCGGTTCTAAAATTCATGGGACGCGATGTTTGCCCTAGACTGCTGGTATCAGTAAATATATCTTTTTTTCTTATGTACCAGACAGTGTTCTTGTGTGGTTGAAAGATACAAATTTTCAAGTTCAGGGCGGGCGTTCATGTCATGGTTAAATAAATATGCCCATGAATATCATCGAATTTTGCAGAGAGCATACATACACTAACGAGATATATTCTTGCATCTTGATTCAACGTTTCGACTATATTGAGTGTGCGTAGAGTTTTGGCTAAAGAATGCTCAGTATATTTAGGTAATTGAAGCGATTCTATGCATTTGCGCAATGAATAAAGTAATAATGGCCGTACGTTGCATGTCACAGTGCTCAATGCTTTATGTTGTGTGTCAGTGCCCAATTAAATGATAAGCGGGGGGCATTATGTACTACCAATCATATTTACTTTTCAGCAGGTGCTTTTGACTATTTCATTGGCCAGCACCCTGTAGAGATCCCAGCGCCGGTAGATCGTCGCAAAGAGTTAAATTATTACCTCAGTGAGCTGGTTCAAGACATGCGAAAAAAATAAACATCTTTTGGAGTTCTTGATGCATTATAATACTCACCAAGCTACCAATACTTGGTAAAAGCTGGGAGCAAATAATACAATTGCACATCGACTGCAATACGAGTCGCTGATAATCTCAGATTACCAGTTTCTGAGGCTCTGTATATTGCAGCATTTGGCATGCACTCTTATGGCCCCAGTTTTTGGGCAGATTTAGTCCAAGTGGGATATATTTGAAGCATTTTATTCCTGCCTTTTTCCTGTGATACAGGGCCCTCCTGTATAATACGGGCCTAGCCTGTAGAATACAGGACTGTCCTGTATGCCGGTATGAATTTTAAACCGGAGCCGCATACCGGGTTATTGTACAGGATTTGCGATACCGGATTACCTGAGTATCCTGTACAAAACAGGAGAGTCCTGTATTATACAGGACTGTCCTGTTTTATACAGGATATTCCGGTAATCCGGTATCGCAAATCCTGTACAATAACCCGGTATGCGGTTCCGGTTTAAAATTCATACCGGATTTTTCAGTAGGGAAGACACGAAGTAAAAAAAAAGCACTTTAAATAACATTACTGAAGTTGAGCTGCCGCGCGAACAGGCCGGACAAGGTCAAAAGCTAGTGGCATAATAGCCGCTGCTTTACGAGAGCGCTAACGAAGCAATAAATATTTTTTAGACTAATAAAGACGTTCTTCCCTCTAAGGAGATAGAAACTTTTATTTTTAAGCTGATGTCTTTAATAAAATTAGCTTGAATTGTGTTTTATTAATCACAAATGTATGCTGAGACACAGATAACGCTGTGATCTCAGGATGGTAGCACACCCCACGAAATCTCGAAAGGTGACAAGGAACAGCTAAGGGTCGTAGAAAAATTAATTCATTACGATGTTGTCCACCTCTCTCATTTTATTGTTTCAATTCCATTGCTACTAATTCATTTCGCTGGAACTTCGTTCGGCACAGCGCAAAGGGCGGTTGGAGTACCTTCACCGTGCGTCTGTTTTTTCTCTATCAGGTCAGGAAAGTCAATCTATTTGCAGTAGTAATCATGTTAATTTTGTTCTGCTCGGCCGACGAAAGTTCCTGCGTATTGCTACTACTTCCTTTGTTCGTTTTAGGCTGGTTGTTTGTCGGGACATATATGATATCCAAGAGCTTGCAGCACAAAAATATAAAAAAAAATATCGATGGGCAACAAGCCATGCGGTCGGTTATTTTCATAAACACAAATTCCCTACTGAAAAATCCGGTATGAATTTTAAACCGGGACCGCATACCGGGTCATTGTACAGGATTTGCGATACCGGATTACCGGAATATCCTGTATAAAACAGGACAGTCCTGTATAATACAGGACTCTCCTGTTTTGTACAGGATACTCAGGTAATCCGGTATCGCAAATCCTGTACAATAACCCGGTATGTGGTTCCGGTTTAAAATTCATACCGGCATACAGGACAGTCCTGTATTCTACAGGCTAGGCCCGTATTATACAGGAGGGCCCTGTATCACAGGACAAAGGCAGGAATAAAATGCTTCAAATATATCCCACTTGGACTAAATCTGCCCAAAAACTGGGTCCATAAGTGTACATGCCAAATGCTACAATATACAGAGCCTCAGAAACTGGTAATCTGCGATTATCAGCGACTCGTATTGCAGTCGATGTGCAATTGTGTTATTTGCTCCCAGCTTTTACCAAGTATTGGTAGCTTGGTGAGTATTATATTGCATCAAAAACTCCAAAAGATGTTTATTTTTTTCGCATGTCTTGAACCAGCTCACTGAGGTAATAATTTAACTCTTTGAAACGATCTACCGGCGCTGGGGTCTCTACAGGGTGCTGGCCAATGAAATAGTCAAAAGCACCTGCTGAAAAGTAAATATGATTGGTAGTACATAATGCCCCCAGCTTATCATTTAATTGGGCACTGACACACAACATAATGCATTGAGCACTGTGACATGCAACTTACGGCCATTATTACTTTATTCATTGCGCAAATGCATAGAATCGCTTTAATTACCTAAATATACTGCGCATTCTTTAGCCAAAACACTACGCACACTAAATATAGTCGAAACTTTGAATCAAGATGCAAGAATATATCTCGTTAGTGTATGTATGCTCTCTGCAAAATTCGATGATATTCATAGGCATATTTATTTAACCGCCGCCGCGGTGGCTCAGCGGTTATGGTGCTCGGCTGCTGACCCAAAAAGACGCGGGTTCGATCCCGGCCGCGGCGGCTAGAATTTCTTTGGAGGAGAAATTCTAGAGGCCCGTGTACTGTGCGATGTCAGTGCACGTTAAAGAACCCCAGGTGGTCGAAATTTCCGGAGCCCTGCACTACGGCGTCTCTCATAGCCTTAGTTGCTTTGGGACGTTAAACCCCATAAACTAAACTAAACTATATTTATTTAACCATGACATGAACGCCCGTCCTGAACTTGAAAATTTGTATCTTTCAACCACACAAGAACACTGCCTGGTACATAAGAGAAAAAGATATATTTACAGATACCAGCAGTCTAGGTCAAACATCGCGTCCCATGAATTTTAGAACCGCACCTTGTCCATATTTTAGCACCGTGATAAATTATTAGACTTCAACGATTGCTTCGATGCGCAGACACAACGTACAATACCTTAGAATCTCGCACAGTCCGTATGTCGACGTCGTCGCGGCGAACAGCACGCTCCCGCGTAATCCTACGTGACTCTTTTGGGAACGAAAACAAAAGCACTTTTGGTCCGTTGTCATAGTTTCCTCTACAGTTGGGCACGCAGAAGCGACCCATTGCTTCAACAGCAGGTCACGACACGCAAAGATTTAGGTATCACGGTGACAAGCAATTTCCTAGCCAGCACTCACGAACGCAACAGCAATAAAACGCAGCAGCGCACGCTGACATGTCCGGCTACACGATACGGAAGGGTGCAGAACTGGTTGAGGGAAGAAAGGAGACGTCTCAGTGTCGAAGGAATGCGGAGGGCTCAGCGGTCAAAGTGGCTGACGTCAGAGCGGGGGGAAAGGAAAGCGCGCAGCCCTTGAGAATTCTCAGACCCAGGAAAAGCAGAGAAGGCAGTGATGAGAGAAAAAAAAAAGCTTTAAAAAAAATTGCGAAGAGACGGGTTACTCGTGTAAGGTTTCTACAGGTGGTTTTTGTTTTTATTTTGTTCTCTCGAGCGCTGTATCTTTTAGCTAGCACGAAGCGTCGCCCTTAAGGGAACACCCAAGCTGCCGGCTCCGTTGAATTAACCTTTTCTTCGTCGATAGAAATGTTCTGGGCGATTTGTGATTAGTACGTCTTCCTGATGGAGTGAAGGGTGGGGCCGCTGCGATGGCGCTTGGACAGGTTGCGTTATCAATGGACTATCACTTGATGAAGAAGAAGTGCAAAGAATTCCTGCACGAAAACCAAGAATTTTATTTCTTCACCGATACGTCGCTACAGACTGCCGCTAGCGAACATTAAGAAAGCTGCTGCAATGAACGCGACACTAACAAACCTTTCGGAGCCTCTGGCGCAGTCACCGGAGGTTCGCCATGTTTATCAGCCAGTCGTGAAGTTCTGCACTGTGAAACCCAGAGTAATCTGCGCAGGACTTACAAAGACTGCTGGCGGATGTATACTAGCCGTTTGCCCGCACACAGCAGCCCTGGCTTTGTCAGGGTGCTGCACGGGAAGCCAATATGGCGGTTGCGCGCCATTCACCTTCATGCAGCTCCCGCCTTTCATACACAAACTGTATGTTTTGCCACGCTTGCGCCCTTTTCTTTTCCTAACCCTTTCAACAAAACCGTGTATGTGTTGATTATCGCACTTATGCGCACGCTTACCCCCCCCCCCCCCCCTTCCCCTTAAAAATATCTGCTGGCGTACAACAGTCAATCTGCAGACCAAGCACCAAAACCGCAGCACATATCGCTCCGAATACAGGCAGGTATGTCCGGTTTGAGCTCCGTACCGGACTGGTCTGTCCGGTTTGAGCTTCGAACCGGGAATGGACTGTCCGGTATGAGCTCCGTACCGGAGCGGTCTGTCCGGTTTGGGATCGATACCGGACCGGTATGAACCGGTATAGCGATCAAACCGGACGGGTCTCGCCGGTATGAGAGTGATACCGGACCGGTATGAAACCGATATGTTCCGGTAAAATCCGGTTTGCCGCGATACCGGATTTTTCAATAGGGTTGCCTTTCAGAAACCGAGGAAAGAAAATTTGGGGGACGTTTAAGCTTCGCCTTTAAGAGTTCAACGGGATAGCAGTATTGGGCCCTGTTCGCATCGTATACTCAGCACTAAAGCAACGACCAAATTAGTAATTAGCATACTCATAGCTACTGAAGTAGCACGTGTGAATACATCTCCAAGGCACTTCGCTATGTCAAACCAACAATGCATTCACTGGGTACACCAACGGAGCTTTGTGGCCTATAAGTAGCATGCCCATCTCGTAATGTGTTCAATCTACTTGGTGCGGTTCACACCCAAATTAACTTTTGTAACTTTTCTTTTTTATGTCATGCCTTTGCACAGTGTTTTTCTCTTGTATTGATTGAGTGTTTCATATATAATTTTTTTCTTGTTTCGATCCCGTGCATTCCACTTAACATTGTATACGCTTCACAATATCATTTAACTGCTAGTGTGTTTTTCTTTTTTTTATTGCTCTCCGTTATCCAATTATTTTTTCTCTGTTCTGATACGTTCTTGTCAAAAAATTTTGATTTTTCTCCCGCCTTATTTAATGCCTTCGGGCCTTTGAGGAAAAAAATAAATGAAATGTGGTGGAATCAAATTTTCTTCGGAAATAAATTATTTACCTTAAGTTACAGGAACCTCCCTCAAACATGTGGTGTCAATCCGAATACTATTTTATTTGTTCCCGAACTTTACACCCTTCTTTTCCTTATAGATTTTTCGCTCACGGCTGACAACGCCGCCGAAGATGACGACGACGACAAGGTTTTCTGCTACATCGGGAGAATTTGGTGGGACGAGAGCTCTAATGCAATAAATATTACCTCACGATACAGGAATGTGTCATCACTGCTTTAGGACACAGTTAATTACCATCATCATCATTTATTGAACCCTTTAGGACTCTTTAAAGGATATTATATAAAAAGGACGGAGGGGGGGGGGCGGCGTACGTCGAACAACAAATACATGAAACACAGTCAAAGTTCAAAATAAACCAGTAAAGAGGTATAAATATACAACGCGTACAGTAAGTAAAAAATCAATACAATACAATGAAACTAAAATCCAGTTCACGCAGATTCAAATAATGCAATCAAATAGGTCAAGAGAAGTACATATGAGTTGATCAAGCACATCAATCTTGGAATGCAAATCGAAATTAAGATCATTTTAATGCTTCAAGGAAGATTGTACCATGTCTTTAAATGTAAGAGGATCAGTTTCCATGAGAGTAGAATCTGGCCAGTAGTTCTTGGCAGAGTCTAAAGCATTGTGGGGTAAGTCTCAAGTGGACACCAAATTGCAGATGAGTATTCAAGCTTTAATCGTAAGAAGGTTCCTTTCATATGCCAGTTTACGGACGGAAAGGGTGACAACGATACTGTTCTTCTAGAGCTCTCAGCGACCAGTTTCATGATATGCTCTGACCAATTTAAGTTGCTTGCGATTAAGACAGCGCGGTAACGATAGGTTCGTGTCTCGGAAATTTTGGCCGAATAATGAGTACGCGTCGGTGATGTTAGAGCGCTCGCGGAAAGCGTATAAACTTGCATTTAGAAATATTAAGATAATATTCAGCTGCATGAGCTACTTATTACACGAGTTGTCAGTTAAATTTAAGTCACCAAGAAGCACGATCTGGTCTGTTTACGGTGAAATTTGGTGGTAAAAGACACAGTCATCCGCGAAGAGGCGTACGGATAATGGAATACCACAGGGGAGGTCGTTAATATAGACATGAGAAAGAAGCGCGTCAAGAACTTAGTCTTGTGAAGATCCAGGAAGTACCTTTGTTGAGGCTAAGCACGCCCTGCTATAACAATGTACTGAAAGCGGTCAGTGAGGAAACATTTATTCCACGATAAAATTAACGGATCTAGGCTGAGGGAAGGAAGTTTTCATAATGACTTTGAAGAGTTAAGAACATTGCATAAGTTTGAAACAATGAATCAGGGTTTAAATGAAGATCAGTGGTCAACTAAAAAGCTGCGATTCACTGAAAACACCGGAGCGGAAGCCATGTTCATTAGCGAAGAAGAATGCGTCTTTGTAGAGGAGTAAGGCAAATTGAGAATAAAGGCTCTGTTCCATTAGTTTGCAGGCAATGCATATTAAATTTTTGGACCGATAATCTGATAGATATGAGCAGTTACCACTTTTAAAACTGGAACTAGTCTGCTAATATTCCAGTTATCCAGAAGAGCGCTGTCAGCGAGGGACTGATTAAAAATTATCTGCTATACATGGATACGACCTGTTGGGACTACGGTTGATTAAGTGCTTCAGCGGAAATTCTATCGGGTCCAGGAGCACTTTATAATTTCGGCTTATCAGCAAGTTCTCAATACGTTCCCCAAGAACTACTTAGGTAAAAAATTCATATCGCCTGCGCCGTTTAGCATGACTCACCAAATTAATCGAGAGATATGCTGCACGTGTAATGTTCGCGATAATCAAGGCTGCGCACATACACTGTTTTCTCTCAGATTCCTTTGTGGTTTCTCTAAAGTGCTCTTCCTGAGAAATCCAATGCCAGTTCTCTTCCCTTCCCAAATTTCACCTTTATACTCTCGTGCGCTGTACTTCACTTGCGAGGAATGGGGCTACACGTGGCCACTTTCGGAAAGTGTACCGTGAACATCCTTCGAGCGCTGTACAAGGTTTGAAAGTGAGAAGCGAAGGCGGCTTTATATTGAATAAGTCGACAGTTCTAACATCTCAATAAAGCGGTGCTAAGTACCGAACTTCATCTGCATGCAACGCGTACGCCAGAGTAAAAAACTTACCATTCGCACGACGTCTTGTTGTAATAGGTGAATGTCTGCTCAACCTCGCTTGTTGAGTTATTTGAGCTTGTTGTTTTAGCCGAAACACATCCCGTTAGATTACGACCTTCAGGATCCGGGTTAAAATTTCTTTTCGTTAGGTACATTGAAGAATTATCAGCCATGAACTGCAAAAGGGCACAAGAAAGATTCGTTGCCATGAATATGGGGCTTCAACTCAGGTGGACAGCAATTAACGCTGCTTTCGTAAATAATTTATCCAGTGTTTGAAGTTTCAGCACATTCTATACCAGTCCTTAGGGATCACTCACTAGGGCTCTAGTCCGAACTTGCTGTGTGCCCAATCTCGGCCCACAGGTTAGTGATCAAGAAAGGTGACATATTTACAAATATGGGCGGAGTTTTGGCGTCAAAGACATGCTAAAAGCAGAGAGACGGAGACAGGAGTCGGGGGGGGGGGGAGGCTATTTTATATCTAAGCAGCAGCCTATGAACAGGGAGCCCTTTGTGGGATCCATTATGTACAACAAGCCAGAAATGTGGGATTCAGTTGTTCTTGCTGCCTGGTAACATATGTTATCAGGAATGAACTGCCTTTCACCTCAATAACGTTCACAGTGGAGACGCTGGCGGGATAAAAGTCACGCCTGTAAAATATTCAGTTCATGTGCCTTATGCTTATGCGCATTTATAATCTTCTTGATTCGTGGTCGTTTACTGCTCAACTTTTAACAATGATAAACATTATAAGTGTTTTAGTGAAAGCTTTCAAATAGTCCATAAAAATAGCGAGCTTAAAGAGTAAAATTTAAAAAAAATTTCAGGCCGGCGGATGGATGCCAGTTACCAGAAATATAATCGTAATTAGGCACCCAACTGATCACAACTCTTTTTAAGAATAAGTTAGAAGTTCCTAGTAGTTAGTGCTTAAGAGGAGTTCGAAACTCTAGACAAGGAAAAGCCGCTCTCTGAAGGTCTGGAGCACTAAGAAGTTCTGCGCTTTTTCCTGCCCAAAAGCAAGGCAGAATGCAAGAGGTGACCGGGAAGCTCAGTAAAAATGATGGAGGGCGCTTACGAATGTAGACACAGAATTTTCGGAAATGTAGCGGACAAAAGACGTGAATCGAGCTTTCTAGAAAAGGTTTTCCTCTTCTGAGCAATGGCGACGCGAAGCTCAGCGCAGATTTAAGAGGTGTACGGTGTACGTTGTGTGCATGTGTACTCCGTGTTGTATTCTACTATGGTATGAACTTTCTTCTGCTTCGTCGCTCTGGAAACAGCATTTGGGGATAACTATACATTTCCTTGAATCAAGGAGCGTAGAAAAAGAATATGCTTGACATGTAATCTGGCGCAGGAACCGCGAAAAATCATCAGCGGTCGTTGCGTTTGCAGCGAGCCTTGTGCGCCTGATGCGCATAATTTCGATTATTTGCGAGACATTGCACCGGGTTTGCTCACGGTAGAGAGCTTTGGTCAAATGTTTAGGGGAATCCCCCAAGGTGGAGTAAATTTGTAATAAGAGAGTAATTACTCCCTAATTAGGGAGTACCCCCTAATTACTCCCTTAGTAATTAGGGGGTACTCAATAATTAGGGAGTACCCTCTAATTACTCCCTTATTAGGGAGTAATTACTCCCTTATTACAAATTTACTCCACCTTGGGGGATTCCCCTAAACATTTGACCAACACTGTTCCCACTTCGAGTTATTGATCAATTCGCTCTCACCCTACCATAAGCTTGCCGTCCCGGTTAGCTCAGTTGGTAGAGCGACTGCTCCGGTGTAGCGGTGGTCCCGGGTTCGAACCCCGGACCAGGACGAATTTTTCTTTAACTACGAAGTTTCTGAGAAAGCTGTATAGCTTTCCTTTGTAGCCGTATGGCTGCGCTTGGGTGGATGCCAATGAGTAATTACTCCCTTATTACAAATTTACTCCACATTGGGGGATTCCCCTAAACATTTGACCGACACTGTTCCCACTTCGAGTTATTGATCAATTCGCTGTCGCCCTACCATAAGCTTGCCGTCCCGGTTAGCTCAGTTGGTAGAGCGACTGCTCCGGTGTAGCGGTGGTCCTGGGTTCGAACCCCGGACCACGACGAATTTGTCTTTAACTACGAAGTTTCTGAGAAAGCTGTATAGCTTTCCTTTGTAGCCGTATGGCTGCGCACGGGTGGATGCCAATGAGTAATTACTCCCTTAGTAGAGAGCTTTATGAAATGTTTTTTTCATTATTTAAAGAAATGATACAGAGTAATATTTTGTTTGGCGTCGAACTCTAAGATGACACTAACCACCACACTGCCGTAATAAAAAATTCTGTGTGATTATTATTGTCAATTAACAGCACAATATTGGCAGTGTTTATCCTAACTGTCTTCAGTAATACTTGAGGGTTTATTTCTGATAACATTTTCATTCTATATTGACCTCCCTGTTATAGAAATCCCTGAAAGTAGCGCACAACACCCGATATATTTAAACACGAGGCGCGGATAGCGCTAAACCTAGCAGGCAGTCAGTTCTTGCTTGCATATTGCAAAAGTTTCAGGTAAATTTTTTCAAGATATCGGTTTGTTATACAAAAGGCATATGTCATAAAAGCATTGCGCATTCTGGTGTTAGTAAATTGTATCTATGATGCCGTTCCTTTTTAGAGCTTAGCTGTTAGCGCCTTTGTTGGCTTAAGTGACAGGGCGATGATGCTGCAACCGTAAGAGCACAGAGACAAAAGTGAAGGTGGAGGATAAGGCCAAAGCGACGAAGAAAGCGACGAGGCAGGGCAAGTGCAGAGAGGTAGAATGTGCGCATTGGCAATGAGTCTAAGGCAGCTGGTTAAAGAAACTCTAAAGTGGAGTACCTTGTAACTGTACTATCGGCCGCAAAACTAAATGGACCACCGCTCAGGGCAGGAGAGCGCTGTGGAGCCTCACTGTAGAGCTGCACTCGAGCTGCTCGCTTGCATTCAGACAGACCAGAGTGACGACAAACTTCACCCTCGTTCTCGCGCCGGCGCTTGTCACGCTTGCTAAATTTCTCGAGTTGATTGGGCTGCTCTTCTGTTGACGACCGCGAACAAAGAGAGCGCGGATCGGCAGTGGTCGAGCATATTGCGCTGTGGTAGAGCAGTCGGACAGCCGCAGTACATTAAACAGCTGCAGTGCGAAGGAAGAAGGCGTCGTTTTGTTTTTTGAAGCACTTTATATTGCCCCTCTCTTAATGATTATTGCCAGTCGCCTGCGTTCCGTGCTGCCGGAGTTTGGGCTCTATTTCTCAAGGTGGTGGCTATCTTGACGCGCGCTTTCTGCTCACATTATTCTATAGTACTTAGAGCCATTTCCTCATTATGGCGCACCAAATACCCACGCTCTTGCCCTGCTTTTTCAAGCCGGTTCGATAAATAACAGACACAATGAGCTAAGCTGCGGTCGCTGCGTCTCTTGCGATACTGCCTTTTCGGCATTCTCTGCTGAGTGGGTTTAGTATTCTGTTCAGCCAGTCATCTGAAAACTGTTCTAATTCGATGGTGCGATACGTAGACTGATTGGGAATTTTTTTTACGAGAGTACCGCCAAGAAAAGATTGTTAGAAAGAAGAAAGCAGATATAAATATCATTAGCTGTCATAAGAGTCGTTAGTGCGACAAAAGTTGCCGTCGACAGCGACAACCTGGCATCGAGTAGTCTTGGCATCGAGTTGTAGAGCGCTACCACTAGCTTCGACCAGCTCCGTTAGGTGGCCAGAGCAGGTGACGCATGGCGTAGCGCTCTAGGCAGTCGCTCACAGCGCGCGCTTTGTGCAGGGGGCTGCGGTAGTACTGGAAGATGTTCCAGCCATCCTGGAACCACCCGACCAGAACGTAGGAAGTCGACTGAGGATTAAGCAGGTCTGCGGCAAGGCAAACGAGCCTTCCATCCCTAACAGTGGGCCGAGGCCGTCTCTACTTGTGGTGTCGCAGACACTGACCAAGCAGCAGCGACTGCTGAGCACGCTGTCAATGTACTAAGGGAGATACTTGGCGTAAGAGCGAGCAAACACGTTCCAACAAACATTCACATATGTCGTCTGCCGAACTTAATCAAAGTAGGGTTATCTGGTCCCGTTGCAGAAAAAAAAAGCAGAAGGCTATAAACAAATCCAACATTATGGTCATCCTTGTGTGCGGCACGAAAGAATAATCCACGCTGAATATGATACTGCGTACATCTCAGGTGAAAAAGAAAAGTAAGAAGCCAGGCTGCGCTACATTCTTGAAATTACGGCAGAAGAGGGCGGACGCGCTGTCTAAAAGGGCCGGGAAATTTAGGGCAGGAGAAATAGCTTACGTGGACGCAGCGAGTGGCAGGTCGAGGCCGCGATCGTCACGGTAGGCTAAGGCTGAGGTGCTCCAGTTTGCTTCATTAGGAGTAGAAACGTAGATATTGCCGAGGACGCTGCAATAGCTCTCGCTTGCGCGGGAACCAACGCCTAGTTTTACTCTTAGCGAAAGCAAAAGTGCAACCTGGAGCACCGGAAAGCACAGGGTCTCGCCGGTAACGAATTGCATCCTGCCCGCACCCAAAATCGATCCAGCGGTGACCTTAATTTGGGTCTCCGTTCTCCGCGTTCTGCGGTCTACGCGTTATCCGAATATACCTATTTTCGGGTAGCCGTGGAGCCAACCGACTCCCAGGAGGTGGATGAACGTTTGCAAATATATGAGGAAATTGTCTAGCGCTAAAGGTTAGGAAAACCGCAACAAGTGGTGCCATCACCGGATACAAGCTTCAACAATAAAGAGGTCGTCGCCTGGCGGCGATTACAGGTAGACAATTTTGCAAACCACGTTTGGTTGTTTCGCACCCAAGCAGACGATAGGAAAGACGACAAATGTAAGAGCTTCGGAGCGAGGGGGTCCCTCGATCACCAAATTTGGGATTGCCCCGGATTCCCGTGGGCTTAGGGCCAAATTGCAAGCATAGAAGCCTGCGAGGCCCTGCAGCGGAGCGAGGTCCCCGCCGGCCAGCAATGAGATTTCCGCATGTCGGCTGAAGCCCCGAGGAACTAATTTATCTTCACCAGTCCTTAGGCGCGGAGGGCCCGGCCCCCGCTCCCTGGGCCTGCGTGCCAGGGGCGGGAATAGGGGGCATCCTATATCGGTGGAAATAAAATTTTAAGCACCATCAAGTGGGTACATTATCGCAGCACTCAAGCGGCGATAATCCGCACAAAAGTTCCACGTGCCGTCTTTCTTCTTTACCAGAATGACAGGGGTGGCGCAAGGACGGCAGGACTCTTGTGTAACATCTTTTGCATATTTCCCGAACTTCATTTCTGAAGACCTGAAATTCTGTTGGCGTCACTCCATACAGCTTCTGTCGAATGGGGTGTGAGTAGCCGATGTCAATCCGATGCCCAGTGCGCGACAATGCAATGCTAAGTTAACCGCTGGGCTCCGAAAGTCAAAGACGGGCGACTACTTGACTAGCAAGGCTTCTAAAGCATCATGCTGTGCACTGTAAAGAAATGTGCGAATCATCCGACGGAGTTGAGGGTCAGTGGCTGAAGCTGCAGCAGCTTCGTGTGGTGCGTCAGAAGCCAAGACCACTGAAGGGCTATCTTGGATACAGGGCGCGACCTTCATGAGAGCAATCAAAACCAAGGCTTCCGAGAACAGCCGTGGCATTCCAGCCGTTTCAACAGGCCATGGACACGCGGCCAGCTGGAAGCAACATAGCGGCCACTAAACAGAGTCACACGGGCCAGAACGCTGCAACTTCCTCATTGCTTCTTTCACCTTGCTCGTCGTAGCTCTTCTGCAAGTTCCTAACACTCTGTATGTATACAAGATGCCATGTATTAATTTTCGTCAGGTTACAACCGACAATATGGTTAGCATGCAGTTTTCAGATATTTGCTGCCTGCCAAGGCGTGCAGGTTCTGACGACGTCACATTGTCACGCAACGAGGTGGCAGGTGGCCCACCTGCTTTGCCGCTGTCAACGCCACTGACAACACGAAATCTTCTGGAGAAAGAGAGCCGTGACTGATATAAATACAGAGATCAACTGTATTATATATTGTGTCATCTATCTACAGTGCTTTATCCCTGCCATACAAACGCGCACAACAAAGAAGGCACCTGATGTACCACTTCAATCCCACAGAAGTATCATGAATAACAAATTATAAGCACTATGAAAAACGCTGCTCTATAACGTGCTATAAACAATTTAAAAGAATGGCCACGCAGTGCTAGCGCACCTATGTCGCCTTTCACCTGTGAAAAAGGAGCATAATATTTTTTATCGAGATTCATGCCGAGTCCTCCATCGTGTTTTCCTCTCTCGTGGCTCCGAATCTCATTCGTGCAAGTTTTCTGCGCTGAACCGACCGGGTGCAGTCGCTCACTGTACACTACTAACTTTTGCCAGCGGAAATGCCTCATAGAATACTGCAGAGATGCACTGCGGTGATGACTGAGCTGTTTAAAGCGTAACACGCTTCCGCTTACGCAACCAAGCCAATCATATGCGAAGCACAGTGAGACCTAAAATTCTTTTCGGAGTGTTTTAATTTTAGAAGTCTTTAAGTGTGGGAACGGACGAACAAAGAAAAATTCGCGGAAGCGCTTACGCAAGATGCAGCAGTTCCATGCATTCCCGCATTCAAGGCAGACAAGGTGAAATGTGAATTCTTTCCAACTCTATTTACAGAAGTTTTCAAAGCTACTGCACTCGAATGGCATACATCAGCGCAGTAATTCACTTTTCCTAGTAGAATTGTATCCCAAACAGTTGTTTACAAGGCAGTGTTTCCAAAGAAATCAGGAACCGTAAGTGTAAGCCGGAAATAATACTAAAACCTCCGTTAAACACGGGAAAAAAGGGGGTGTTAAAGTAAAACGGACCCGAAAGTAATATATATGGAAGTTGTGAAGATACTGGCCACAAATATGCTTTCATATGTTTGGGCGTTGCACTACCAGCCCATAAACTTTATATATACCAGGTATTTCAGCCAACACTTTAAAAATGTCAAAAATAGGCTCTTTGGGGCACGATTATGTCTTTTGCGGCATAGTATTGCCAGCTTTGGCGCCCACCAGGAAACCGGTGAATCTTCTTAAGTAGGATGCAGGTTAGGTTTTATTAACTTTTTAGCTAATAGAGCTAGGTGCCAAGTTGCAATTAGCCATTTGTAGCTGGTGGTTAGTAATAGAGTATCATCTTTTTTAAATTCGAAAAGGCGGTAACGCTTGGCTCTGTCGCTCGATAAAATTTGCCTTTTTCGACTAGATGCGGGAGCTGAAGGGGTGGTTTTGGCTGCGTGCTTTCGAAAGCGCGTTTACTTTCGCACGATGCAGCCAAATTTTGTCGAGCCACAGCGGCCAAGATAAACACGTTTTCGAAATTCTAAACACTGATGTGGCTCTTACTAACGACCGGCTACAAACCTCTAATTGCTACGAGTTGCCTCTCTGTGGTAGTTAAAAAGTCAGTAATTGATCGTTAAAAAGTTAGTTGCCAGAAATTCGTTAAGCCGCTTACTACTTAAGAAAATTCACCGGCTTTCCGGTGTCCCTCAACATTACTAGTGCTAGGCCGCAAAATCCATATTTTCACCCCAAAAAGCCGATTCTTGAAAATTCTTGAAAGTCTTCCCTGAATCATAGCATATTATTTTCAGTGACTAAAATAACACGGTCTTACGATTCTCAGATATCAAAGGAGCGCTCATATTGGGTTCTAAATAGTCCCTTATCAGCTTGCAGTAATAAAAGGCAACAACCGTTATGGTTCTTTTGGTATCAGCACTTCCTGCGCAGATTCCTTAAATTAGTAGCAATGCCAATATTGAAAATTTTCTGTAAGGTTAGAATTTCGATCTGGAGAAAAATGCCTCTAAATATTGAATATCTCCTGAGTGAAAAAAAAAAAAACGTTTCAGAATAAGCTTAAAAGGCAAGCGTCGTTGTTCATTTTTTTGTTTTAAATTGATGCACGCTCTTTCGTCCTCGTCGTACTTCTTTTGATTGTGCGTTGCTCTTTGGCGCTACTTCTTCAAAGACCATGCCTTTTAGAATCCAAACTAAACTAGACTGACGCATCACCATAGAGAACACATTCATTACGTATACAGGAAGGTATACTGCTGAATTAGAGAACATAACAGATGCTTCTTGCATTGTGTTAGTGTAAAATAAGTGAAAATCGAGGTTACGCATGATTAGCAACTAACAATAAGACGATGTACGAGTGGGTGGACAGGTAGGTAAGTGGATAGCAGTGTGAGACATTATAGGTCTGATCTCACCCGCACCAACATCATGGACAGTAAAGCCTCAATATTTGGACTTGAAAGGACCAAAAACAAAATGCTCGAATCACAAGAATATCCAGTTATCAAAACCCTCGCCCCTTCCAATCCTTTCATATGACTTGTGTCTGGGCACTGCTGCCAAACGAAAGTGTAATTCCTTGCTTGTTATCGCTGTACATTTTATTTATTTATTTATTTCCTCAAAGGCCCCGGTTGTGGGGCATTACATGAGGGATGGGCGGATTACATGCAGATTATATAAAGATTATATTATGTTGCGCAATACAAATTGGCCATGGCAAAAAAGGCCGCCAAAGATCTTCGCCCTCAGCTGGTTAAGAAATTTGAGGAAATAAATTAACATTACATGAACTAAGGACACTAAAAGAGGATATTACAGATGTTAAGAACCTGGAGAAGAAACGCAAAAAGTGCTATTAGAGGATCAGGCTTTTAAAGCTCAGGATGTCGAACTGGCATTAATTTTGAGGTGATTAAGCGACACTATCGATCCAGCGAATATCGAAATCAAAGATATTGCTTTTGATACCGAACTATGCCGATGTTAAAGAAAATTCATCAGCTTCTGAAATGGGAGTCGATGAAAAATATATCGATATTTTCCACAAAGTGCCTACCTCTAGACACAATGACACTACATTGTTGACTTTGTGCAACGAACAGAGAGGAATGCTTTCCATGCCAAAACGTGAAGTACAAACGTCTACAGAAAAAAAGCTTACTTCTGAAACATCCGGTGTTGTGTTATGCACATGTCAGTGAGTATCTGACAAGGCAATGAAAACAACTTTTAAGTGCTGCTAAGAAAACGAAAGGGTTTATTATGGGCGTATTCACAGCCGGAGGAAAAGTGCTACACCGACAGGAAAAGACGTCGACTATTCTTCCCATTGCCAGCGCAGAAGACTAGATCTTTTGGCAAGTTAGATGACCAGATCGCCAGTAATATGCAGGTAAGGAGAAAATTACAACAAGTGGTTACAAGACGCCATAGCTCGAAAATTCTCGGACGCATTAATTCCTATTCGATGCATCGTGAAACGCGCACGTAACTAGGTTGGCTTAGAAGAGAAATTGAAACATTGCATGGTAAAACATGTACACTTCCAATAGAAAAGTTCTTTATCAAACACACACTGTTTGCATTCGTAGAAATACGCTATGAAAAGTCGTTAGAATATATCATCTACAAAAAATGGAATCGCACTTCTACAGGCTTCCTGGAATTAATGTACACCATGCGCAACCACCAAAGAATAATGCCCCTAACTAGAGCAAACTGTGCCCGAGAGAGCTAAAACATTCAAATTCCACATACGTTAAATATCACAGACCTGCCGCGCTTGGCTACCGAGCAGGTGTTTCCGGGATCGAACCCAGCCGCATTTCGATGGAGGTGAAATGCAAAAGGCATCCGTGTGCGCAGCAGAGTCAATGCACTTTGAAGATCCTCAGGTGGTCAGAGTTATTCCAGAGTCCTCCACTACGACACATCTTGCTTCCTCTCTCTTACTCTTTCATTTGTTCCCTCGAGGCGCGGTACAGGTGTCCGCCGATATGTGGGGTACATATTGCTCCATTTCCTCTGCTTGAAAACCACACTTCAATTTCAAATATCACATTCGGTAAGGTGTAGTTTTAAAAGCCTATTGCCTCTCCTTACCCCCTTTTCCGGACAACAGTAAATGTATATGTTATCTGTGCTACATGTTATGCTATCTGGCTTGTTTGTGTATGAATATAAGCAAGCGCACAAGTTTTGTAAAGTGCTAATATTATCACGTTGTTAATCAGCGGCTGAGGGTCAACAGCGGGTCACCAGACGTGTGCTTCCAGATCACTTTCACTTTCACAAACACACTTCCTCTTCTTCTTGAGAGGCGCTTCCGTCTGCACGAGTGCTGGCGTCATTAGCCCCCCTCCACCGAAGGCATCAACCCGATGCCGCCACGAACGCAGGGGTGGTTTCGAGAAGCGTTAGTGCGCCCTTTCGTAGTCTGGGCTTCAGGCGAACCACGCGGACCACCTCGGGGAGGGAGTGGCAGCGAGATTGTTGAGGCTCGTGAGGGACGGCTTCATAATTCAGGGCTCCAAGGCGTCGCACAATTCGGTAACGACCGAAATAGCGGCGCAAGAGCTTTTCACTTAGGCCGCGTCGTCAGATTGGGGACCAAACCCAGACAAGATCACCCGGGGAGGTATTCAACAAGCCGCCTCCGTAGGTTGTAGCGTTGCGCGTCCTGGCCCTGTTGGTCTTGAATGCCAAGCCGTGCGAGTAGGCGGGCAGCTTCGGAGCGTTGTAAGAAGGATGCAACGTCGTCATTTGGGTGGACGTCGTCATGGGGAAGCATGGCATCGAATGTTGTCGTCGTCTGACGGCCATAAACGAGGCTAAAGGGCGACATGTTGGTGGTTTCTTGTACGGCTGTATTATACGCGAACGTGACATAGGGCAGGACGTCGTCTCAGGTTTTATGCTCCACGTCCACGTGCATGGAAAGCATGTCTGTAAGCGTCTTGTTTAGACGTTCCGTCAGTCCGTTAGTTTGGTGATGATAGGAAGTCGTGCTACGGTGACTGGTGTGACTAAAAACTAGAATATGGTGGAAGAGCTCAGAAGAGAAGGCAGCCCCTCTGTCCGCAATCAAAACTTGTCGAGCTCCATGACGTAAGATGATTTGATGCACAAAGAACTGGGCTACTTCGAGGGCGGTGCTACTCGGAAGGGATGCTGTCTCTGCATAACGCGTGAGATAATCAGTGGCTACGATTATCCGTCTTTTCCCGGAGCCTGATGTAGGGAAAGGTCCCAGCAAATCCATGCCGACTTGTTGAAATGCTTGCAAAGGCGGCTCAATGGGCTTGAGGAATCCGGCTGGCATCACGGGCGGGACTTTACGGCGCTGGCAATCCCGGCAAGTGCGGACGTAGTGTGCAACGTCATGACCCAGGCGCGGCCAGTAGTACTTCTCTTGAATTCTGGCTTGTGTTCTAGTAATCCCAAGGTGGCCGGAAGCTGGTTCGTCATGGCAGGCGTGAAGAATTTCATTGTGTATGGACACGGGGACGACCAGCAACTACGGCTTAGTGTTGGCAGCGAAGTTCTTCTTGAAGACAACACCGTTACGTATGCAGAGAGACGACAAAGCGCGTCTGAAGGCTTTAGGAACTCTTCTGCTGGCTCCTTCAAGATAACGAATGACGTCGCGAAGATCGGGGTCGGCGCGTTGATGCTCGGCGAAATCGTTTGTATGGACGGCACTCAGGAATATTTTTTTGTCGTCAGCAGCGTCATCCGGAGCTGGTTGCACTGGAGCACGAGACGAGGAGACTGGGATCGACACCCCGCACCTCCACCAGATGTCACGTTGGTAATCAGCGGCTGAGGGTCGACAGCAGGTCAACAGACGTGCGCTTCCAGATCACTTTCACTTTCACACATACACTTCCTCATCTTCTTGAGAGGCGCTTCCGTCTGCAAGAGGGCTGGCGTCAATATATACGTTCAAAGTGTTGTAATAATATACTCTAATCAGTAAAACATTTACATATGTGTTTTGTAACATCGTAAGTTCATTGAAAAGAGTCCAGTATTTAACATTGTTGCTGTGCAATTGTGCATATGTTTATACTGTCGTGCAGCAACATGTCTGTGCTGATTCTGACAGCTTCGGTTATGTATGTCACCATTGTCAACTGCGTGCAGAACGTTGCTTCCGGGGGAGGAGCATGTGTCAGGCCATGAGCCTTTAGCTCCTGGTGCATTTTGTCTGTGACGGAATTTCAATAAAAACGAATGAAACAGATGCTGAAAATGCGAAACTGCAGCAAAGCCTTGTGAGGAGCCGGCATTGCACTGCTTCTCAAAAGAAAACGAAATTACCGGCGACTTCACGCGCGAGTCGGACTCCGAAAGGTGCCCGCAACTGGATTCGGACAACTGTGGAATGCGTGGCCGAAAGCCGTAGTCGCCGCGTGGTCGCAGTGAAGGTAGGAAACGGAAATTACAAGGCCATACTAGCTTTTGCCCTGGAGACAGAATCCCTTCTATTGTCACGCCATGTTTCACTACGCGCACATGAGAGGTGAATGGGTTACAATGCACGACGTAGCATGTGGGACTGTTACGAAATTACTTGTCCTGCTAGTGGCACCTAGACCAGGACCCCCTTCGGCAGCCCAACACAAAATTGCAGAAGTGAAGTTTCCTACATATCGTACTTCACCAAGAAAGATGCCGGAAATCACGCTAGAAAGGTTGTTACATATCGTAACAGATTACGGAACGATCGAACAAAATACCACACGCTTCCACGCTGCGACTGTTCGAAGGTGTGGTTGGAGATCTTGGTTTCATCAAGTATGTTTGTGAGGAAGCTGGCTTGCAGCATATCGCTGGAGGACCAAGCATAACTGGTTAGCGCAATAAACGAGGAGAAAAAACAAATGAAATCCCTTTTGTACTGTTTTCCTGAAACGGTAAACTTTTTGTGATGATAATTTTTCGAGATACAGTCGCACTGCTATGGTCGGATTCGGATCGAATGTTCGCTAATTCTTGAATATTCAAAAACCATATGCGATCAAAACGTCAACTAGATCATAAGAATGCTCGCTTATTATTCGAAAATGTTAATATTCGTGCACACCCAAAATTAGGTAAAATCGTCTCTGTTAAAAGTTGTGGATTTCAGGCTTTAGCGTTCTGTTACCTCCTGTTACCCGCGTCGTACCACAAGGCATGGTTTTAGGGCCTGTATTATTTTAATTTATATCAACGACCTCCCAAGTTATTTATCTTCCACCGTTCGTTTGTTCGCCGACGACTGCGTCATCTACCGGAGCATCGCTTGTAATAGAGACACCATCTGCAGTGCGACATAAAACATGTGGAAGAGTGGTGCGCAAACTGGCTTGCCTTTAAACGTTAATAAAGCAACGCCAGAATCACTTCATCGTCGTCAATCGTATCCTACTCCCAATTACACTCTTCGCGGTTCCATGATATCACATGCATTTTCATATAAATATTTAGGTATTAGCCTAACACACCATTTCTCTTGGACCTCCCTCATAATGAACATAACCAACGAAGCTAACCGTATTCATGGTTATCTAAAGAGTAAATTGCGTTTGGCACCTGCATCCGTAAAACTGTACGCCTATTTTACTCTTCTCCGTCCTAAACTTGAATATTCATGCTCTATTTGGGAACCCCAACAAATTAACCTAGACAAAACCTTTGAGTACGTCCATAGCCGCGCGATAAGATTCGTATATTCTGATTATTCATATCATACGAGCGTAACAGCATTGAAAACAAAAGATAACCTCACCAACCTTGAATGCCGTCGAAAAATAGCCAGGCTCTGCCTATTATAGAGGTATTATCATTCGGATTTGAGTCATTTCGTTATCACCCCTGCACACCACCTTTCACTTCGTATCAGTCATCCGAAAGCTGTTTATACACCTCGAGCGTCCTCTTCTGCGGACCTAAAATCATTCTTCACCAACACCGCAAGAGATTGGAACGACCTCCCCGCTAAAGCTTTCATCCATCCTCGCCTGGAATACTTTAAATTATTCATCACTGATTTATTCCAATGATATGTATGCCCACCCCTCATGTAATGTCCCTAGTGGGCCTTTGAGGTACTAGTAAATAAAAAAAATAATACTAGCGCCAAACGTTCATGACATTATACTATATTTCTGCACCTACCCTGGCTGCATGGCAAATTACAAATTGTGGTTTCCAAATCATCTTTTTATCCCAAGCACCTGTATGCGAATCACGACTAGCTGTCTCACTATATTCGTTCACTCTTTCTCTTCTGTACTCTCCTGGCATCGAGTAACTATAACGGTGATTTTAAATACTGTCTCTCATGGCGCTTCAATCTGGTTTACATTATATTTGCTACCAGAAGCTCCTTATAGAAAACTTTCGGGGCACGCATCACAATGGCATAGGCAACTCGCACTCTTCTTCTCACGCCTTCTTTTTCCTTTTTGTGTCCTATACTCCGTTTCATACATAGCTGTCAACGCAGCCAAGGCTACGGCGCCTGTTCGCGCTCCTCGTCCGCATCGTAATGTAGTGCGTCAAAAGTGAAAAGAGTAAAGAACTCAAAATTAAAGTTATTATTGGTTAATATTGCAGTATAATGATAATGGTGTTTTATTTTGCAGAAAGATTGCTTTTTCTTTAATGTTCTTCAAAACAGAGTGCCTTAGTTTTCTGTTTTTTTTTTCGGCTCCTCCTGTATCAGGTTTTCGCAGCTAGGCCGGCCGGCGATGTCGTCTGCTTTCGTCTTTCGGTTTCCGAGAATGCGAAAATGGCGCCGCTATCTCCTACTCGCTTGTTTTCTTCGCCCACTGCGGCTTTAAAAACATCTCCTGCTCGCATATTCTCCAAGCTGAAGCCTCCGAAAATTTCGAAAGACTGCAAGCAGGTGATCGTCAACGTTTACTGTAGCGTAAGGAAGCGCTTCCCGGAGAAGACTGCGCGTGATGTTCTCGAAACTGTGGGCGAGGTGACCGGGGTGAGCCCTCGGACAGTTGCGAGGTTCAAGAAAGAAGGTCTCTCTGCTGGAATAAGATCACCTTGTGTGCCGCATGCTAAAAAGTCGCTCATTGATCGAGAAAAGCACTTCGCAATCACGTCCGTCGCCAATACAATACAGTGCCTTTTCCCTTCGAAGCAAGTAAAGAGCGCTGTGTTTTTCAAGGTAGGCATTAGAGTTTGACAGTTTCGACTTTCTACCTAATGATTATTTTAATAAAAATAAAAAAGAAGTGAAAAAAAACAGCAAAAGCCGGGAGTCGAACCTTGGCATCTTGTAAAATGAACACACAGGCGCGCGCTTCGTACCACTCAGCCACGACGCGAGGCGGACGGATACATTTTGCTTGTTTTTTGCAGAGGACTACTTTCGTACCTTTGGCAGCGTTGACAGCTATGTATGAAACGGAGTATAAATACCAGGGAGATGTTCAGGGAGGGTCTGAGGAGCCGAAGTGTTTGCAGGTTTTGTATTTTGTTCATCCTAGAAGGCGTCAGTTCTTCATAAGCGCTACGCACCTTGGAGGGGACTCACTCTCTCATTCACTCTCCTCTTCACTGCCACGCGCTCGGACAGACAGGCCGAGAGCGGGAAGCTGTTCTGCGGAGGGCAGGCGCATGGTACCCCTACGGAGTTGAGGCACGGCCTTACTTCCTTCAACTTTAGTGTGTCCGCGAGACTGAAAGCAGACTGCAGCAGCTGTATCGGAAACTGTTCCGCGCCTTGAGAACGCCAGTTAAGGCCGATTCACACGACGGACCGTTCGTCCGCGGCCCGCGCAGTACGTGTGCATACGTCAGCACTTTGAGAGGCGCGCTAGATGCATAGATGGATGGCGGCCGACAGCGCGCCTCTCAAAGTGCTGACGTATGCACACGTACTGCGCGGGCCGCGGGCGAACGGTCCGTCGTGTGAATCGGCCTTTAAAGACTTCAGTTGCAACCGGAACGAGTGCCGAGCGTCCTCTTGATCCATGTCAGTGCACCAATGTACCGACCACCATCGCCGGACAGACCTTACTGCTAGCTTTGACAAAGGAAGGTGGCTGCTGTCAAACTGCGTCATCATCCAGTTTGTTTAGCTCTGCTGCTAAGTATAAATTGGCACATTCTTAACAGGTCACCACGCAAAAATACACACGTAATATATCTCAGCCCGAATTAAAGAACCCTTCACAGGAATTTATGGCGACGACTAGTCCGGAGGCCTTCCTGAAATGAGGAAGTAGTAGGGTATTTTTAGTGCGTCTTAACAGTGGTCCTGTGAGTCGGCTGGAAAAGTCTTGCACGGAACAAAGAAAGAGAGCTTGCAACACGGTTGAAGTGAAAGCAGCGTATTCTTGCAAAACTCCGTTTTGACTGAAAAAAAATTATGAGAACACTTAAAGCTGATTAGATGATGTGAAGGCGAAAGCATGACGGTGTCATTGTGAGCGTTGAACTTCGACGCACTTTGCGCAGTCAGAAAGCAAAGAAAGACGCGCCTCCGAACGTTAATTCCACAAACAGTGGGTCCACATAGGTCCAAATGAAACACTCAGGCATTCGGTTCGAATACCTGTCGCGAAGTAACTTCGAACCTGCGAAGCGTAGGCGATATGGAAACCGAAATCATATGACACCACCCGCAATGGAATATGATCAAAGGTTTTGTCATAATTTTAATACAGAAAATTGTTTTTCAGGAACGGAAATCTGGCAGTAACTGCCTCGCATCTCGGTGAATACCTCACCAGCGCCTTAACGGGAGATGTAAAGAGCATGGAAAGGCATACAATTTAAGGCGCATACGTCGCCGTTTCGAATCCCTGTCGCAAGCTAGCCTGCAGCTCGACTAACGAATGTAAGCTTTATTCCAAAGATATATTGTACGATACCATCCGGATTGCTGCACGACAAATGGTTTCGAACAATTTTGGTACGGACGCAGTCAGCAAAACTGGGGCCTCATTGGTGTCAGCAAGCTGAGGGTGTATAAGGCGAACGGAATGAAGATGATTGTCTGAAACTGCTCAGCTCTGCTTGCTGTGTGTCCTACGGCCGCTTCATGACGGCACCTGCTTTTATTACCATTGCTGGGATTTTTCTGCGCCATCTGCGAGTAAACTCACACAAACAGCGGCCGGTGAAGTGTTAACAACTAGAAAAAAATGAACACTTACAGACCAACCATCGCGGTATCTTCCGATCCAAGTGCTGTTAACGGGGCACTCGAGGCTACTATTCTCACCAGTGCTCGAATGCACACGAGCAGCAAGGTATAAATAAAAAAGAAGATCCAACATCCCTCGCTTGCTTGCGATCTGCCCTGCTTCCTATAAAGCACTCTGCACTGTTGAGTGAGGATCTGCTTTTTAAAGAAGCCAGGAAAAGGTTTAAACAGTCATGTCACCAATGTTAATATAAACAAAATTGTTTGAAGTGTCGAGCACATGAGATGACCTTTTCGCTCTCGGTACGTCAAGCCGGCATATTTGAAGCTTGTTGTTATTTCATTTTCAATTTCTTTTTGACCATGGCAGCTGAAACGTTTTTGTGATCATTTTTTAGACGGCAGAACGAACAAACAATTCATCATGGACCTCTGCTATTTGCACTCGATTTCGCTGGATGGCAACAATACTGTTCAGAAAAGCAACCAGTCACTTAGTCACTGTCCACATGTTCAAGACTGGATTTTTTTCGGCTCAGAGCATGAGCACAAAACTAATATGCAGCATGAACTTGAAAGCACAGAAAAGGTTCCAAAAATAAGCAAATCGCTCAGCAAAAGAGGTCTTTGAACCTTTAAAACACGTTACTGAACCTTTAAATATTACTGTATGTAAATATTCTAAAGCCTATTCAAGCGACTGAAGCTTTTCTTAAGCTGATTCCATGCAGGGACAAAGCTGCAGGGGATACTTAAGCGCCGGCTTAAGGCTAGTGCGCGGCATATTTAGAGGGTTAATTCCCTTATATGCAGATTTGATCATTCTCTACATAAAATTCATATATCACATCCCTGGGATACCTCTTACTACTCCTGGTGCAGTGGAGTGGCCGTTAAACAATGCGCTGCCGCCCTTCGATGGCAGGTGCTGCCATCGGTGGGTCCTGTTCAACCCAGGTTATTCATCGGAGGAAGCCTCTCACGACCAGTAAATAATACAGCCGCCACCGGCCATGGTGCGGACTTTGCTCACAATCCGGTGAGCAGGTTGTGATGACGCCAAACAGTACTTTTTTTAATCGAGCTGTTTGCCATTAGGCATAATAAAAAAGAGAAAGAAAGCTATAAAAAGGAGTGGAAACAAGCCTCACTTAAAAATCGGCTAAAGTTCGCGATAAACCGATTACCATGAGTCCACTTGCGATAGTCGCCTGCAACGTCCCATCGCAGGCCTACCTTTCTTAGGAAGCGTCGCCTCAAGGAAGCTGTAGCCGGGAAAGTCCACAGCAAGTGTTTTTCGTCACACTGGTCCGGCGCAGCACCACAATGGGGACACTTCTCAGTCACTTCGAAATGTTTGTCACGCCACCGATGACCCACAGGAGGAGTCAGAGCCGCTCCTGCCCGAGTCCGGCGCACAGATACCTCCTCCTCCCGAGTGACACTCCGGGGGAGAATGCACGAACACGGAGGAATTAGAGCGCGTGTTCGCTGACGCGAAGCCTGACGCTACACAGTCACGTGTCACCGGTGTCCCACCTGTCTCCTAGCTTGCTTCTCCGGGGATTTTGTGGGAATTTTTCGCTCTCGGTCAGCGACCCCGACGACGCCGGATTTTTTGCCACACGATCTCTTGAACACTATCGAGTTAAAACAATGTGGAACGGACAATACCCAAAATTCTATCTTTTTGTCCACGCCCACTTCAAGCTGCGGTGTCTAAGACGTCGCGCATTGCCAGAGGCCGTAAATAAAAAGTATACTGCTGCTGTCTACGACAGAGGTGACAAATGATGCCGATGAAGATACCTGCCCAAATGGCAGTCCTGAACGGTAACTATGCGCCCAACTTTCACACTGCGTACGCACTAATCACTGTCGAACGCGTATCGATATCACTGCCTGCTCTCTGCAAAATAATCCGTCCGAGTCGGGAGCTTTTACTGCTGTATCACTGGTAGGCGCATTTTGCGGTTTGGGGCATACGTAAATGCGTCCCTGAAGTCCGCTCTCTGGCAGACTTCAGCACCCTGCCAACCGGGTTGTGGACAACCTGGCAAGTGTATACATTTCGCATAACTTCACCTTGGTGGAGGTCTTGAAAGTAAATGCCATCAGGGTCATGGGCTTTATGGTACACGCCTTTAGGGTGAAGGCCTTCATCAGAAAGACCTCTAGGTAGAAGGCTTTTATAGTAAAGACCCTTAGGTCATCTGCCTTCAGCACCATAACTAGTGTTGCCAGAGAATATACCACGCTTAGCCATGCTAAACTGTCGGATATTTTCTTTAAGTGTGCATTACAGCTGGCTCCCAGGAAACACCACACCAAACCTCTGTCTGCTTTCATTGCTAAGGCTTCAAAGACATGTCTTAGAGCAGCCGGCTCGCATTAGGGAGGTGCTGGGTTTTATCCACAGTGCGGACGTGTACCCACTGGCCTTCTAATAGGTACAAGATTTCCCCCAGTGTATGTCTAGGAACTGGGGAACCAGCCCCCAACAACGTGCAGCCGTTTTTTCATATCACCGTCAGCAGTGTGTTTTCACCTAACAAAAACACACCTGTGCGCGCTAAGAAATAGTAATGGGGAAAACTATATTGGTTTAGTCAATTTTGGTTTTTTAGCTCGTACTGCATATTATGTTGGCGCGTTTCCTATTCGTCTCCAATAAGAAGTGGCATTTGTGTTACTATTAATTCATCGTGGGAATTTTCGTTCAGCAAATACAAAAACAAATGTCATTATCACGGCTGCGCTGCCAGGATGTCTTATTGTTCCGACATTACGAGCCACAGAAATAATTTTGACTAACCTGCAAGTACCCAAAGTCATTTGTTACGCGTGTATACTACGCCTTTCAATCGGCTCTCGGAATTTCAGGCTGCTCACAGGCGAGATCACCATTTTAACAGCCTAGCAGGTGAACCCGTGTTATCTCCTCTTTATGTGTTTATGAAACGAATTTCTTCCAAAACTCGTTCTGAACACCTTAGTTAGGAGCAACATAACTAGCGTAGTAGGCGCCTACTTGCCCGCACTGAGGATTTTACCTCTTGCACTGCTTCGGGAACAGGCTGAGCTTCACACCGACTTTTGTGGACCGCGTGCGGGCTGAGTAGTTGATTATTAGGCAGACCCTGGACGGCGCTGAGCTTGGTTTTGGAGGCTCGGACATACGACTGAGGCCTGCGCACTGTTCTACCCAGAACTCCGGTTCCAGCCCACAAACCCCAATGGCGGGCGAGGCTGGCCACAGTACCACCCGCATGCCTGTTGGCTCTTGTACGCTTAACGAAAAAGCTTCTCAGACGCCTTGATATGAAAGTCATTCAAGTTCTCTTTTTCTTTCGTAGTCTCTAAATAACGATGTAGTCATTCCTACTATTCTGCCTGACTTCGCATTGAGACATAACGCCTACGTTCTCACGCGCAAAATTTAGACGCTAAGAATTAAAAAAAAACTGGTGGATCTTTGGTGTGTCGCTTGGATGTGCTTGCATTTCCGGTTACTGCTGATTTTGTTGCAGATCCGCCTTCGGGGTTTGACAGTGACGCCTTAATACACTAATGCACATACATGGCCACTTGCTCATGCTCTACTGGGAGTTCTCCTACAATCTCTCAATCTCTGCCGCAGTTCGGCAGCGGTCAAGCAATGCGCCACTGCCTCGGCAGGTACCTGTTGAAAACAGTCACATGTGGTGCTTGAAAGACATAGGTTGTCCTTCCCGGGCAACCTCTCGCGCCAAACCATTCGTTTAACTGCCAGCTACCCGCGGTAGCCCGTTTGCTTAAAATCCAAATGCATGGTTTGTAGGATGTGATGACGTCACAAGGCTGTACCGCGTCACGCGTCACGGCTGTCGCCGTTTCCGCATGCAGAGGTACTGATTACGAAAACGCAATAAAAACACACTTATCCTATAGCCTCCACGAACTGAACTTAGAGTGTATTTTCTTACAGAGGAATGACCTATGCACCTCACGACGAACGTCATTTGCTAGCGAAAGCAATTTTCCAAAGCCTTTATGTTAGCAATCTTAAATTTAATTTTATATAAGTACACAATAAGACCGCTTTTTGGCACGAGGTTTAATCTGGAAATGTTTCAGCTGCAAAGGCAAAACAAATAGTCACCCCCCCCCCTTCTTATATTTCATCCGCTTCAGATTAACAGATTTCGCTTATGTTAACGCATCATAAATACTAGCTCGCCTCGGCTGCGTACTGGAAGTGACGTTTGCAAATATGCAGACGCTCGCACGTTGAACTCTTGGGCACAGCGGCCGCAGACAAGCGGACACGAGAAGAAAACGCTCGAATGCACCTGCACTGCAGCGCACATTAAACAGCATCGGTTGGCCGAAATTGGTCAGCACGAGCTTAACCCAGCACCGCCGTGATTGAAACTGGCAATAAGTGCACTTCTGATTGAGTGTGACGCAAACACTTGGCGCGTATTCTTGCGAAACATTTCTGTGACTACTCCACATCCTAAAAGTCTCATGTTTGCAGAGCAAACTGATGAAGCCGTCACTGAGAAGCCTCGGTTCTTACAGCACTGAGGCCTTTGTGCTTATCAAGCGATTTGTTGTGTTCAGGGTACGGCACGGAGATGATTTTCGACAAGAACTTAAATATATATAAGTAGCAATTCAGAATGAAAGCCCAGACACTCTGATTTCCTCCAGTACCACTTAATTTATTTGCTCAAAGCACTCTGTGCTTGGTTTTAATTGTCAGTGCATGTGTTGTATTGGCACCACCAGAGGTGTAAACTGCCATATTTTCATTCTGCAAAAAATATGTAGTTCATTTCTTGAAATAGTGGCGAGAGAAGACTTTGTCAAGCCCAGTGTGGTTTATGGCTTATGAGGATTCAACGTCCCAAAGCAACTAAGGCTATGAGAGACGTCGGTGTGACGCGCTGTGGAAATTGTGATCACGTGGGGTTCCATAGCATCATATCGAACAGTACAAGGGCCCGTAGAGTTTGGGCTCCATGGAAAGTCGACCGCCACGGCCGGGATTGAAATCACGACTTTCGGGTCAGCAGCAGAGGGCTATTGCTGCTGAGCTACCGCGGCGGCGTCACGCTCAGTGCGTCTAAAGAAAATATACCAAAGCAATGGGATTTTTCTTGGATTCACTTTGAGTTTTTGACCTTTGGAGTTGAAAGGTTCTTTTTATGACGCATGAATTCCAACGTGAATAAGTATGACCTCTGAGCCCAGAGCTTTGACATTTGGTTTGTACATTAAGGGATGCGAGTGAATCTGTTTGCAACACCTTCCTTAGCGAAAAAAGAATGTGCTAAAAATGCATTTAGAACATATTGTATTAATTTAATACTTATTTCGTATTTTCTGTCCCAGCGCGCCTCGGGAGCCCACCGCCGCCTCGTCGTCGTTGTCGACTCAGCGTGGAGGCCGCGCTGAGCGTTAGGCGCGTGGCATTATTCCCCCCCTCCCCCATTCTCCCTTCCCCGCGAAAGCAAACATCGTCTCGATGTGGAATGGGATATGTACAGGGTGATAAAGAGGAGCAAACAAAGAGAATAGGGGCGAGGTGAACTATACAATTCTACAATTCGCGCCGGTTGTGATGCGGGGAGAGTCAAGTTCGCACGTGTGGTAAGGGAATAAAGTTACGAAACACAACGTGAACACAGCACTCAGTCGCGCGAAAAGTACGGCTTTGAGCGCAGTACATGCACGTTTTCAGGCGGTTGACGCTGAGCGCCGACGATCACAGCTTCATAGGGCACAACTACGTAGCTGACGCTGTTTAGGCGGCGCAGGACTTGTGTGGGCCAAAATACCGATTTATAAGCTTTTCGCACAACCCCTGGCGGCGCACGGGTGTCCACACCCACACCTGGTCACCCGGCTCGTAGTGCACGTCCCTGTGCCGAAGGTAGTGTCGGGCATCGGCGGATTGCTGGTCCTTGATGTGCAAGCGGGCCAGCTGGCGGGCCTGCTCTGCTTGTTTCACGAAGTGGCCTGCTTCAGGAGGGAGTTCTGCTTCGCCGTACGGGAGCATGGCGTCTAACATCATGCGGACCTCCATGCCATACACGAGACGGAACGGGGTAAGCTGGGTGGTTTCCTGCGTCGCGATGTTATATGCGAAGGTGACGTACGGCAAGACTTCATCCCAGGTTTTGTGCTCAACGTCGACGTACATCGAGACCATGTCCGCCAATGTTTTGTTCAGCCGTTCCGTTAGACCATTGGTTTGGGGATGATACGCTGTTGTTGGTCGATGAGCAGTATGGCTACTCGTTACGATGTCACGTAGGAGCCGGGCTGTAAACGCCTTGCCGCGGTCAGTAATGATGACCGATGGGGCGCCGTGTCTAAGCACAATGTCGTGCATAAAGAAGTGGGCAACTCCGGCGGCAGTACCTCGCGCAAGGGCCTTCGTTTCAGCGTAGCGGCTCATGTAGTCTGTGGCGACTACGATCTACTCGTGCCCGGTCGACGGGAGAGGAAACGGCCCCAGAAGGTTCATGCCGACTTTGTCGAATGGTATTTGTGGCGGCTCGATCCACTGAAGCAGACCGGGATGCTTGAGCGCGGGTTTTTTTCCGCCGCTGGGATTTATTGCCGGAATATCCGGACATAATGCTTGACACTTGAAGTGAGGTAGGGCCAGCAACAGTTCCACCGGATTCGGGATAAAGTGCGTGTAACGCCAAGATGGCCGTAAGTCGGTTCATCATGGCAGTCAAGGAGGACTTCATCCCGTAGATCAGACGGTATGACGAGCGGGTAAGTTGTCGGACTAGAAGTAGAGTTGTCTTTATAAAGCACCGTTCTCCGCAGGCACAACGATGATAGTCCACGAGCTAGGCATCAATTGTATTCCAGGGCACCCACCTACGAGATGTTCAATCAGCAGACGCAGGTCGGCGTCGGCACGCTGTCTGGAAACGAGCTCGGACGTCCTGACCGCTCCAAGGAAGCTATCATCGTCGGTGGTGTCTTGTGGTCGAGGTTCGACGGGAGCGCGTGACAAGCTATCAGCGCCGGTTTGTTTCCGGCTTGACTTATAGGTGGCGGTGAAATCAAATTCCTGCAGACGTAATTCCCAACGTGCTAAGCGGTCGCAAGGGTCCCTTAAATTTTTCAGCCAGCACAGCGAGTGGTGGTCGGTGACGACACAAAACGGTCTGTCATACAGGTATGGGCGGAACTTAGCGGCGGCTGAGACGACCGCCAATAATTTTTTTTCGGTGGTAGAGTAGTTCAACTCAGCGCGCGACCGTGCGCGGCTGGCGTAGGCTATTACTTTGCCGACCGCGGTTTGCCGCTGAACTAGAACGGCGCCAAGACCGACGTTGCTCGCATCCGTGTGTACCTCCGTGTCGGCATCTTCGTCGAAATGTGCCAGGATGGCGGCGATTGGAGTCGGTGTCGTAACTCGTCGAAGGCACTCTGCTGTTCGTTGCCCCAGGAAAATGACGCGTCATCACGGGTTAGGAGCGTCAGAGAGCTGGTGAGCTGGGCGAAGTTTGTAATGAAGCGGCGATAGTAGGAGCACAGGCCCAGGAAACGTCTGACTGTTTTTTTTTTTTGTGGGCGGGAACCGAAAAGACAGCAATGGCAGCAAGCTTCCCTCGGTCAGCTCGGATTCCGTCAGCACTAATGACGTGCCCGAGAAACTTCAATTCGGTGAACCCAAAGTGAAATTTTCTTGTTTAAGGGAGAGTTTGGCGGATCGAACGGCTTCAAGGACAGTTCTTGGGCGGTGCAGATGTTCCGTGAACGTTTCGGAAAAAATGATGACACTATCAAGATAATCAAGACAGGTCTGCCACTTCAGACCTGTGAGGACGGTGTCCATAATTCTGTGGAACGTGGCAGGAGCGCAGCACAGCCCGAATGGGAGGACAGGAAATTCGTACAGCCCGTCCGGCGTGATGAAGGCGGTTTTCTGCCGGTCCCTCTTATCAACTCCTATCTGCCAGTAACCACTGCTGAGGTCGACCGAAGAGAAGTTCTTGTCTTGACGAAGTCGGTCGAGGCAGCCGTTGATACGCGGCACTGGATACACGTCTTTCTTGGTCACACTGCTAAGCTTCCTGTAGTCAACGCAGAATCGTAGTGTTCCGTCTTTCTTTTTCATGAAGACGACAGGAGATGACCACGGATTGCTTGACGTTTGGATGACGCCGTCTGTGAGCATGTCTTTGACCTGGGTTTGGATAGCATCTCGTTCCTGTGGGGACACATGATAGGGCTGCTTCTGGATGGGTCTGGCTCCTTCATGCATGATAATGCGGTGTTTAACTATAGACGTTTGTTGCACTTTAGTCGACGACGTGAAACACGCACCAAACTCCCACAAGAGATCCTGGAGTTGCCTATTTTCAGCAGATGGAAGGCCTGGATTTATGTCTACGTTGTTGACCGCTTCGGCTTCAGCTCCAGGTGCGTCCTCCTCGCAAGCAAAGCAATCGGCCACTTCCTGAACATGGTCGACATAAGCGATGGCTGTGCCACGAAACAGATGTCGATGCTCATTGCAAAAGTTGGTGACAAGGACCTCTGTCCAAACGTCATCAAAGGATCCAAGGCCCCGTGCCACCGCGACCCCCTTAGTGAGTACGAGGGAGACATTAGGCTCGACAACCCGGAGTCCCCTATGTGGCTCGTCTCAGGTAACTCTAGCGGGAATGCTGGCACGTGGTGGCACCGTAATGTTATCGCCGGCGGCTCGCAGGGGGGACCGAGAACTATGGTGCGCAGGTTCTTCTGTGGCCGTTGTGGTAGAAAACGTCACCAAGCGATTCTGGAGGTCTATTACAGAACCGTGCTCGCGATGAAAGTCGATGCCAAGGATGACATCGCGAGAACATTCGCGCAGAACGACAAAAGTGGCGATGAATGTGCAGCCTCGAACCGTTATCCGGGCTGCACACATTACGAGCGGTGCGACATGTCCGCCGGCCGTGCGTATGTCGGGGCCTTCCGAGGGTGTCGCCACTTTTTTCAGGGCCGTCCCAAGCCGTCCGCTAAGGATAGAGTAATCTGCTCCCGGCATCGATCAACGCGCTGACCTCCTTCGTGTCGACGAGAACAGGGATATCCAAGGAGACACTGGCTTCAGCGCGGCCCGTCGATGGCTGTCGTGGATGATTATTTATTCACAAAGGTAAATTGGGTCACTGACCAAGTCAAAAGATGAAAAATGACGTTTCAGGTCCCATACGGGCCCTTGTTCACAATAAGGCTGTCACAGAAGAAGAGATGGCTTATATACGCTTCAGAATCTTCTGCAAACTTTCCACGTAGATATGATGTAGCGTGCCCTGATTCTTCTTTAGCGTGTTGGCCGTTGTCTGGATGATTAGGGATTTTAGATGCAGTCTTGCAGATAGGTTTCTTTCCGCCGCCAAGATTTCCACCTCATCCCAGACTATCTCGTGGCCGGTGGACAGCACGTGCTCTGCAATTGCATTTTTTGCAGCGCGCTTGTTTCTGACGTCGCCCTGGTGCTCCTTCATGCGCCGCTGGAAGTTCCCGGTTTCCCCAATGTAGACGGAGGGGCAGCCGCTGCAAGGTATCCGATAAACAACGCCAGGGAACTTGGCACGTGGTAGCGCGTCCTTCACGTTGACCACATCGGCTCGCAGCTTGCTTTTTGGCACGTGTGCAATGCGCACTCCTTGTTTACTGAAAATCCTAGAAAGGGCCTCGCTGATCTGACGCACGTGGGGAATCGCAGCATGTTTTATCTTTTTTGCCAGCTCTAGTGCTCCTCGTGTGTAGGTGACTTTCTTAATCACTTTGCTGATAAAATTTTTAGGATAGCCGTTTCGCTCAAGATCTTTCTGAATAAGCGCCATCTCCTTGCCAAGGCTGACTGGGTCGGAACAGATGTTTTTAGCACGGTTGACAAGGGATGCAACCACTGAACGTTTGTGAGCCGTAGGGTGAGGGGATTCAAAATCCAGGTATCTTCCCGTGTGCGTTGCTTTTCGGAAGACGCTGAAGGCTAAGCGATGCGCATCACGATTAACGAGCACATCCAAGAACGGGCTCATGCCGTTCGCTTCCTCTTCCAAAGTGAAATTTATGGATGGCTCTACGGCATTCAGGTGTTCAAAAAAGCTGCGAATATGCTGCTTGTTTAAAATGCAAAAGCATTCATCAACCTACCTCAGAAACACCTTTGGACGATGTGTGAACGAGTTCAGGGCTTTCTGTTCAATAGACTCCATTGTCAGGTAGGCAGCCGTGACTGAAATTGACGCTCCCATTGCGGCCCTGAAGATCTGCTTGTACACTGTTCCGTTGTAAGTAAAGTACGTGTTGGCTAAGCAGACATGAAGCAACTCGCTGACGTTTAACGGCGTGCGATCGGGAAATGAGGGGTCGTTTTTTAGGAGCTCTTTGCAGGTTTCTACAGCAAGATCGACCGGGACACTTGTGAACAGGGAACATACATCAAAGGACACGAGCACATCGCCTTCTTCGAGGACGATATCCTTGACTTTTTCGATAAAGTCTTGCGAATTCTTGATGTGCGTCGCTGTTTGTCCCAACAGCGGTGCCAACACTTTGTGCAGATAACCGGACAGACGGAAAAGAGGAGACCAGGTGAAATCCACGATTGGCCTCAGCGGAGTTCCACTTTTGTGAATTTTCGGCAAGCCATATATTGCGGGAACGGATCCATTAGTGCAAAGAAGCCTGTAGTACAACTTCCTTTGAGAAGGCGGAAGACAGTAGGTCAGGGGTCGAACTGTTAAGCAACAAATACACAGGCGTCTTAGGGAGCCAGTCGGCCTTTGCGGTCTGGGTCCTCATTTTCGGGCCCGGAGGTGCCCAAGGCGCCCTTGCCGGTATAACGCTATCCCCTTCTCCACACGTGATGTAAATAAGTACTAATTTTCCTCCTGCTTGAAGTTACGACCAACGAAAGGTCGACAGGAAAGGAAAAGTTTTCACTGTTCCCCAAGTCATCATTTCGAGCCCAAGATTGCTCCACGCTAGCTTGAAGTGTGCTGCAAATGTGCTTACGGAGGCTCCCCATTTGTTAACTTTAAATATGCATTGGACGAATTAATTGCGTAATTACGGAATTACACTTTGTATGTATTTACACTTACGCATATAAGCAATTACACTTTAAATGTACTGACAACATCGAAATGCGATTTACCGGAAGGCGCTTTCGAGCACTATACATCTCTTCAACAGCTTGAAGTGTGCAGCAAATAGGCTTAAAAGACTACCCATTTGTTAGGATTGAAGTATACTTCGGCCGACTTAATTTCGTATTTACCAAAGTACATTTCAAATACATTGCCAACAGGCAAATGCCATTTTCCGAAACGCAATTTCGAGCACTAGACTGTTCTGTGACAGCTAGAAGTGTGCTGCAAATACATTTAAAAGGACTGCACGTTCGTTAGAATTGAAAAATACTTAAGACGAACTAATTTCCTATTTACTAAAGTACAATTGTAATGCACTGAGAAGGTGCTAAAAGCGCATACATAATTTTCACGTATTTGAAACGTGCTGGAAGTATGCTTTAAGTGAGTTATCTTTGGCAAATGTTTGGAATGTATTTGCGATACAAGGCACGAAATTGAAGGAACCTATTTCCTACATATCTTTAGTGCATTCATGAACACAAATTATGTTTAAAATACAATGTTAAAATCATGCCATATGTTCAAGACGTATTAGTTTTCGCTAAGAGCTGCAATCGCTCAAAGTTTGTGTGTTAAGATTTTGCTCTTAACCCTATCCTTTAAGCTGATGCGCACAAAATTATCTTACAGCAAGGCAAACAATTTTATAAGCTGCGAAGCGAAGATCAGCAGCCCATCTAGAATTTCTCGGCATCATTACAAGTTAACAGAAAAAGTTCCGCCCAATCCGGATTGCCCCAGCCGGGACAGTCATTTATCACCAATGTTGATTTAGTAAAACTAACTCCAGTGGAACAACAGGCTCCCGTTCGTTGATCACTGATGGAAAATGGAGTTCTTTGTCCAGATTTCAAGGAAGATATTATTTTCCAGCAAAACATTCAGCATTTCGCACTCTTCAGACAATATTTATTTCACTTAGCTGCCTATTCAGTCCGTGCATTTTAATATCTTGTCTTCATCTCAAAAATTTTACCTTTAACACTTCTTTGTTTACCCGCCGCAGTGGCACAGTAGTTAATGCGCTCGGCTGCTAAGCCGAAAGACGCGGATTCGATCGCGGCCATGACGGTCGCATCTGCATAGAGGCGAAATGCTAGAGGCCCGTGTAATGTGCGATTAAGTGCACGTTAATGAACCCCAGGTGGTCGAATTTTCCGGAGCCCTTCACTACGGCGTCCCTCATCATCATCATCATCAGCAGCAGCCTGACTACACCCACTGCAGGACAAAGGCCTCTCCCATGTCTCTCCAATTAACCCTGTCCTTTGTCAGTTGCCGCCACTCTATCCCCGCAAACTTCTTAATCTCATCCGCCCACCTAACTTTCTGCCGTCCCCTGCTACGTTTGCTTTCTCTTGGAATCCACTGCGTTACCCTTAAGGACCCGCGGTTATTTTGCCCTCGCATTACATGCCCTGCCCAAGCCTCCGTTGTTTGACTGCCGTCTGAACCCCCTCCGCTCTCTCAGTCTCGGAGTACCGGCAGACATGAGCAAAATTTCTGAGAGAAGTCGCGTTTCTTGGTGATATGAACTTCAACGTTTAAAACTGGATGTACAAAAAAATTATTCTGAGGTGAAGTCCAGCTGTGTGGAATTTTTACTCTCGCTTGAAGAAAAAGGCACATGCCCAAGAAGAGAAGAACAAAATGGCAACTACTCTTGAAAAGCTCGCACAGAAAAGTTCTAAATGTCAGTTCTCATAGAATATTCAAAATAAGAAAGATCAGGGCACTTGAATTCATTCTATGCTTTAGAAAAGCGTACATAGCACACAATATATAACAAAAACCAAACCGAGAGGAAAAACAGACGTCATTGCTCTGTGATACAGCGACCTTTTTAGTTGACGACCACATGAATGGATTTCTCACCGCTGCCAAGCAAGAAACTTTGCTTCTTGAATGACATGTGCGATTATATGACATGGCTATATTTCGCATTATCGGCAACTAAGGCCAACATCTTCAGAAAATGGCGGCGCACCTAATACCGGGCATACAGCCCAAAATGTCCGAAAAGTTCGTAACTTTAGTATCACATAGGTATCCTAGAGAAAGAGCTTTAGCATAATATATGCATCGAGCGTGATTCGGCGGCGCAACCAGAGCAGATTCGTTCGCCGATGCCGTAGACTACTTGTGCGGACGTGCAACTCCCTGTGTCCCAGGACTACGTGCCGGGGCCAGGGAGCTGCGTGTTTTCTGACGGAAATAAAAGTTTTTGAGTCAATGAAAATTGTCTGCCTGGTGCGGACAGTTTCGATTGGTAGCCAGAAAAGGTGCTGGATTTGCCCGCGTTGGAGAGCTTCACTGAATGGTTTCATGAGCGGTAGCTATTACAGCTTATGTTTGTCAAGGACGCGTCGGTGTGCATTGTAGAAATTGACCTGGAAACTTAGGGCGTGACCACACTATAACACGTAGCAACAGTGGGCACGTTGGGCCTGAACTGATATATATAATTTCGATCCCTTAAATAAGTGCAATGCAGCGACCATCTATGTTAGACCCCCCGAGACCACCATTTGCATAAAATTTGGAAGCCACCCGTTTAACTCAGAATGTTGAAAGTGGTGTCAAATGACTGGGAATATTTCTGAGGACAAAATTAAAAACGGATATGAAGGGCAAAATATGTCTGGGATTCGCACCGATGACCTTTCCGCCCTCAAACCGTGCATTCTGAGGACCATCAGACGGCCGTTAAGGCCAAACCGTTTGTCGGACGCGTTTCCGGATGGTGTTAAACGATCCCTCATGATCCGATTTACACGTTTATAAAATTTTTAAACTGATCTGAGGATGAAATATAGAGGATATAGCGTAGGTGGCTGTAAATCGCAATAGCATACTCTTAGCGAAACCAATACATTAGGTTTATACAGGGCGGTAGTTGTATTTTAAACTTATTTTGTTTTCCTGAATGCACTAAAAATATGCATTAAATCTGTTCCTGAAATTTCATGTTTGGTAAACGAAATGTATTCTTCAAGTTTGCCAAAAATAACTCTCCTAAACAGAGCTTCGGGCACGCTTCACATATACGTGAAAAAAAAATATGTATGCAGATTTAGCATCTTGTCAACGTATAAAAAGTGCACTTCGTAAATGTGAAATTAATTCGTCCGAACGATCCTTCCATTCTAACAAATGAGCAGCCCGCGTAAAATATTTACAGCATACTTCAAGCTGCCGTTGAACAATTTAGTGCTCGCAGTCGCGTTTCAGGAAATCGCATTTTCATGTTGGGAGCATATTTAAAGACTACTTTCCATAAATAGTAGTAGTAATTAAACAGTAAGTAAATAGTAATTGAATTCATCTAAAGTATATTCCAATTTGAACAAATGAGCAGTTCGCGTAAATATGGTTTGGTTTGGTTTATGGGGTTTAACGTCCCAAAGCGACTAAGGCTATGAGAGACGCCGTAGTGGAGGGCTCCGGAAATTTCGACCACCTGGGGTTCTTTAACGTGCACTGACATCGCACAGTACACGGGCCTCGAATTTCTCCTCCAAATAAATTCAGCCGCCGCGGCCGGGATCGCGTAAATATATTTCAACCTGTCTTCAAGGTGCCTTAGAATACTTGCTTTACGCAGCTTTAGGATCAAACTGTAAGCACTCTTTAACATCGTCGCAGGGACTCACTGTAGAAAGAAATTGCTGGAAATTGCGTTTTGCGAAATCGCATTTGGACGTTGGCAAAATATTTAAACCGTGCTTTAGTAAATACTAAATTAATTCGTCGAAGGTATACTTCAATTCTACGAAATGGGCCGTCCGCGTGAAAAGTTTGCTGCACACTTCAAGCTGCCACAGAAAAATCTAGTAACCGCAATCATGTTTCCGGGAACAGTGAAAAACTCCCTTTTATCTCGTCCGTTCGTTTACTGTAACCTCGAGCAAAAAGGCACTCTTCACCTATTCACTACGTGTGGAGAACGTGGTAGCATTATACCGCCAAGGGCGAATTGGGCATATCTTGGCCTGAACAGGCCAGCGAAAAATTCACCGAATGGCAAGGCCGACCGGCTCCCATAGACGCCCATGTATTTATTTGCTGACACTGCGACTCCTGACCGATGCCTGATGAAAGTTACTATAAGCAATTCGGTTCCAGATCTCCCCTCGATTACGAATGCGACCAGTTCGACATTTGTGCGAAAATTTAGAGGCCCACAATCTTTGCGCAAAAGACACCTCCCTGGACAAGGTAATGTGCCGTCCCTCGGGGTTCATATATAACGCGAGCCAAATATCACGTTTGTCAGAGAACTTTCTGCTTGCCGAATCGGTTCTTTGAACACCTGGCGTTCTGTTGGCTATACTCTATACTGCTTCTTTCGAATGTTGCGTGAGTAGCCTGTGTCAGTCCGATGCCAAGTGCGTGTTATGGGATGCTGCGTGAACCGCTCGGCTCCCCAAAAGTCAAAGATCGACTAGTACTTGACCTGCAAGGCTTCCAAAGCATCACGCTTTGCACTGTACAGAGACTTCCTAATCATCTGACGCAATTGTGAGTCAGTGGCTGAAGCAGCAGCGAGTTTATCTCGTGCGTCAGAAAAAAAAATCACTGAAACTGGGCTATTTTTGCTAGACGCTGCAATCTTCATGCGAGCACGGAAAAGCAGAGGCTGCGGAGAATGGCCGTGGCTTTCTAGCCGGCTCTAGACGCAAGGGATTCAAGCACAGCCGGAGGCAACACAAGGGCCACTAAACAGGATAGCACGGGATAAAACACCCAAATTCCTCTTAATTGCTTCTTCCACCTTGCCCGTGCTAGATCTTCTGCATGTCTGTAATAATATGCATATAAGCAGGACGCCCAGTAAAATTTACGTCAGGTTAGACACAAGGCTATGGTTAGTACATATGTTATCAGATATTTGCTGCCTCTCAAGGTGGGCAGGTTGTGATGACGTCACATGGTCACATGACCTAGGTGGCAGGTGGGCCACCTGTTTTTACGCTCATAACCCTAGCCGAAACTGGATCTTTAGAACAGAGCAGTGACTGATAAGCATGCATAGAACTGTATTAAACCTTGGGTCGCATACCGACCGTGCTATATTCATGCAAATAGAAATACGCTCAACAGAGGACACATTTGATGTACCACTTCAGTCACATGCCAGCACCAGCAATAGCGAATCATAACCACGACACACAATCGAGAACCGAGACAAACAATGGGAAAGATTGGCCACAAAGTGCTAGTGCACCTATGCCGCATTTCGCCAATGAAAGTTGAGCATCAGATTTTTTATCGCTCTTCATGCCGAGTCCTCCATCCTGCTTTCTTCTCTGGTGGCTCGGATTCTCATTCGCGCAAGTTTTCTGCATTGAATCCGCCGGATGTAGTCGCTCACTGTGCACTACTAACTTTTGATAGCAGAAATGCTTCTATAGAAGTCTGCAGAGGTGCACTGCTGCGATGACTGAGCTGTTCAAAGCGTTAAACGCTACCGCTTGCGAAACCAAGCCAATCATATGAAAAACGTAGTGAGGCCTAAAATTCGTTCGTGAGTATTTCATGTTTAGACATCTTTTAGTGTGTGAGCAGGCAGACCCGTGAAAATTCGCGGAAGCGCACAACGCAAGATGTAGCCGTTCAATTCATTCCTGCATTAAAAGCAGACAAGATGGGAGGCGATTCTTTAAACCTTTATGTACACAGATTTGCAAAGGTACTACACTGGTCTGGTACCCATTTTGGGACATTAAACCCACCTAAACCATAAACTTTTGCCAGTAGAATAGCTTCCCAAACAGGTGCTTACAAGAGAATGTCTCTGAAAAAATCGAAAACCGTAAGCATAAGCCGGAAAAGAATGCTACAACCTCAGTTAAGGCCGGCAAAAAAAAGGGATAACAAACTAAGAAGATCCCGAATACAATATTCATAGAAGCCCCGACAAAACGGGCCTCAAATATGCCTTCGTATACGAGAACGGCACAGTGCCTGCCCGTAAACTTCATATTGTGTATTTGAAGTCAAGAGTTTGACGGAAGCCCGTCTGGTCGGGATGGGACATGACGAAAAAAATGAAAGGCACTGACCAAAATACTGATAGACCTTACAGCGATTGACCTTGCCGTGGATGTCTGCACCTCCGCCCTCGAAACTGAGCACACACTGCCAGAAAGGTCTCCTTTCGAAGTAGAGGATTTAGCTCGACTACTTCGCTTCTGCCTCTCAAACACTGACTTCACTTTTGAGCAAGTGCCGTACAAGCAGGTTCACGGAGCGGCAATGGGGGCATCGATTTCCGTCACGGTGGCCAATTTGACAATGGAGTACCTTGAGACTCGGGCACTAGCATCGTTCACGCATGCCCCCAAAGTTTTTCTGAGATACGTGGACGATTGCTTTTGTGTCTTGAAGAAAGGTTCACTGGACGCTTTTAGTCTACACCTTAACAGTATGGAATCCGGAATACAGTTTACCGTTGAAGAAGAAGTCGATGGCCGCCTCCCATTACTGGATGTTCAGGTCTCCCGCGAATCTTCAGGACTAACCTTCAACGTCTACAGAAAACCAACACACACCGGCCACTACCTTGATTTTGCTTCCGTTCACCCTGTTTCCCAAAAGCTTTCCGTGGTTGCCTCGCTCCTCCGTCGGAACGAAAGAATATGCACGAAAAGTGAAGACAAGTCTGCTGACGCCTTGCACATACGCCATGATTTGTCTGCTTGCGGCTACCTTGGACATTTTATTGACTCGGTAGAAGGACAGCTTGCACGTCCCGCGTTGCATCGGACCCCAGGTACCCAAAAGCGGGCGTCGATTCCTTATGTTCCAGGACTTAGTGAAACTTTGGCACGCATACTCCGTCGCTACGATGTGCAGACGGCGCATGTGCCAGCCCGTAAGCTCAGGGGAGATTTGGTGCGAGTGAAGGACCCACTCAGAAAGGAAAAATTCCCGGGCGTCGTATACGCAATCCCATGTGCCGACAGCGCAGCCGTGTACATTGGCGAGTCAGGGGATTTTGAAAGAACATTGCGCGAGCATCAGAATGACGTGAGGAACCAGCGGGTGGCTTCCAACGCGCTGGCCGAGCATTCGGTATCTGCCGAACACAACATTGACTGGACACAGGCACGTGTGGTAGCGAAAAAGTGGAAGAGAGCATCACGGCTCTATCTTGAGTCGCTGATTATTCAGACGACAGCAAATACGCTGAACCGTAATCATGGCAATCTGCCCCCTGCATACGCAAGACGTCTGGGTTCTGTGACACGCCGTATATAAGGCAACGGTTCCCCGTTTCGCCTCATTGTGAACAAGGCTCCCGTGTGGGAACCGAAACGTCATTCCATCTTTCTTTTTTGGTCGGTGCCTTTCATTTTTCTTCATATTATGTATATTACTTTATTTACGCTACCAACTAGGCCCATAGGCGTGTGGACATGGCTGATGTACAAGGGGGTGATGTGTGCTCTGTGTTGACTTAGTTTGAAGCTTAGTATTGAGATAACTGCAGTAAGAGTAACATTATGTGCGTGAACACGCATTACAGAAGAGCTCAAAGATAAAAAAATCGAAACTGCATGCTTGGTTCACAACCGCACATTTATCACAAATACTACAACATTTATTGCGTCTTAACAGGAACCGCTGAAGTAAGCCTTGAATGCTATTGCGTCATACCATTAAAAGCGGAGCCTAAGTTTCTCCATAAATTATTTAAAACATGGGAGGAAGTTTACGAGGAACACGTGCACCATAGACAATTTAGCTTTAGTCTTACTTCACATAACAAAAAGTACATCGAAGTTTTCTGCTTTGACTGAGGACCTGAACTTGCAGACGAAGTTGATGGCGCATGGTTTGAGGGAGTGCTTCTTCTCCATTATCCATTAAAGTCTCTCTCCTCCTCCTCAGCGCATTCCCCAGATGGACACAAAACAGAAAAAGGACTAAGGACAAGCGCTTATCCGGCCTCCTTCTTACTGGTGTTTCCCTTCTGAATGCTCTCTATCACTCCCAGAGACTAGAGTTGTTGCTCGTGTTATTGAATAAAAATTGTTTTTCTTTAATTGAACTGCCAGCTACCCACGGTAGGCAGTTTGCTTAAAATGAGATGGTCAGGTAGCCACATGCTTGGTGGTGAGCTTGTGGTGACGTCACAGGGCTTCCACCACGTCAGACGTGAGGGCGATCGCCATTAAAAACAAACGAACTCTTTAAAAACACATGTATGCTCATTTGCTAGCGATCGTATTTTTCTAAGGTATTTGTGTTAGCAATGTTAAATGTCATTATTAAAAGTACATACTAAGACCGCTCATTGACACGAGGATTAAGCTGCAAATGACTCAGCTGCAAAGGCAAAACAAATCGTCCTGACACCCCCACATTCTCATTATTATTTAAGCCGCATGAGAGTAACACATTTCGTTTATGTTAACGCATGTTAAACACTGGCTCGCCACTCCTGCGTTCTGGAAGTGACGTCTGCAACTGAGCAGAGGATCACACACTGAACTCTGTGGCACAGCGGCCGCAGAACAGCACACACGAGAAACAAACACAACCACGCACGGGCACTGTAGCGCACACTAAACAGCATCCGTGGGCCGAGCTTCATCAGCAAGAGCTTAGCAAAGCCCAGCCGTGATTTCAAACTGGCAATAATAGCACTTCTCATCAAGTGTGACGCAAAGCCTTGGCGCTGATTCTTGCGACACATTTCTGCGACTACACCACATCCGAAAACTCTCATGTTTGCAGAGAAAACTCATGGAGCCGTGACTGAGGAGCCTCAGTGCTTACAGCAAGACGCCTTTGTGCTTATTAAGCGACGTCCAGTGTTGAAGGTACGGCTCGGAGATGATTTTCTACAAGAACCTAAACACACATAAGCAGCAATTGAGTAAGAAAGCGCCGATGCGCTGATTTCCTCCAGTACCACTCGCTTTTTTTGCTCAAAGCACTCTGTGCTCAATTTTATCTGTAAGAGCATGTGATGGATGGGCGCCGCCAGACATGTAAGCTGCAATATTTTCATTCTACAAAAAAATATGTAGTTGATTTCTTGATACATTGGCGAGAGAAGACTTTGTCAAGCTCATTATAGTTTATGGTTTATGGGGATTCAATGTCCCAAAGCAAGAGACACCGTAGCAAGGACACACCGTTGTGAAGTACCCCAGAAATTTCAACCACCTGGGTTTCTTGCCGTGCACAGATATCGCACATTACCCACGCCCTTACCATTTCGCCTTGAGGAAATGCAATCGCCGCGGCCGCGATTGAACCCACGTATTTCGGGTCAGGAGCCGAGCGCCATATCCACTGAGCCACCGCGGCGGGTAAACAATGAAGTGTTGAAGGCAAACGTTTTTAGATTAAGAAAAAATATTAAAATGCTATGACTGAGTGGCCAGCTATGTGGAATGCATATTGTCGGAAGAGTGCCAAATGCTCATTGTTTTGATCGAAAATAATAACTTCCGGACGTAGCACTCCGTTCTCCGTATGCACGATCGTGCAGCGTTAGAATTTCAAGGAAATTCCTCGAAAGCTTGTTATTAACGGAAGTGCCCCCTCGTATGTTGCGCGGACATAGGCCACAGAGCCGCCAGTCGATAAAGAATTCTGCGTTGAACATCAAGGGGCTGATTGTGAGTCACATCTTCAAACAAACATGAAGGCCCGTGCAGCCAGAATGGGTCATCAAAATGACAGGAGCCTGTTGTTCCACTGGCGTGAGTTTTACTAGACCAATATTTATGAAAAATGACTGTGCCGGCTGAGGCAGTGTGGATTAGGCGGGACTTTTTATTAAACTCGGAACGATCCCGCGAAATCCTAGACGCGCTGGCGATCTTCGCTTAGCTGCGTATACAAATGTTTGCCTTGCTGTCAAAAAATTTTGTGCGCATTAACGCAAAGCATAGAGTTAAAAGCAAAATCGTTACACATGATCTTTGAGTCACCGCGGGCGTTGCAAACAGATATACACAGACCAAAAGTCAACGCGTTCTGCTGAGAGGTCATACTCTTTCACGTTGCCATTTCAGTCTTCATAAAAAAAAAATACTTTCAACCCCAAAGCTACGAAGCCAAACCAAAATCCAAAGAACAATGGCATTGCCTTGGTATGATGCCATTTGACGTATTGAGCGTGACGTCGCCGCGCTGGCTCAGCGGGCATAGCGCTCGGCTACTGACCCGAGAGACGTGGGTTTGACACGAGGTTGCAGCTGCAAGTGTTTATTTGTTGAATGACTAGAGCAACAGAGGCCCCCCACCCTCCCACTATTATTTCAGCCGCATCAGAGTAACACATTTCCTTTATGTCTACGCATGTTAAATACTGGCTCTCATCGGCTGCGTACTGGAAGTGGTGTTTGCAACTGATCATATGCTCGCACGTTGAGCTCTGGGCACAGCGGCTGCAGATCAGCGGACACGAGAAGCAAACGCACGCATGCACCGGTACTGCAGTGCACATTAAACCGCATCCGTTGGCCACGATTCAATTCAATTCAATTTTATTTTGAGAGAGGGTTCTCGCCAGCTGCCGGGGCTAAAAGTTGTGAATAAACAGCGTGACGGGATCCAGGTCGCCGTTACAAGACCACAGCATACACTGGTACAAATAACATAACAGTACATATAACGTGACGTACAGTGCAAAAAAAAAAGAATTTCTTGGAGAATTTTTAAGGCAATAACTAGGTAAAACAGGAGCACAGAGTACAGATACGTTCACAGAATGAAATAATAGAAAAAATATATACGCATCATGCACGTAACTGACATGAATCAGTAAACAATCAAGTATAGAATATGAATGCCGTACAATAACAACATTTTATTTGTTTGTTATGTAGGCTTTAAATGAAAAATACTGCGACGGACTAAACGAAGGCCAGTATGCATCGTTGTAAAGCATGCACACAATGTTGCTTCAGTATTTATTACTTTGTATGTATTTGAAATTGTTGGAATATTATACTGTTATGTCTGCAATTTTTAATCGGTGCGAAAAAGTGATACAAGCCAAGCGTCCAAGGTGCGTGTATTCACTGAGTCTTTGTTTCAGGAGTGCAGTGTTTTCAACCATAGATCTTTCGGCCGACCTCTCCACCTTTCCCTCATTAGACCCTAACTGCTTACAGTAACTGGAGGTACTGCACGATATTCTACGCTTAGCCATGCTAAACCATCTGCTGATTTTTTGAACGATATTTCCGATTTTGTTGTGCAATATACCCAAAAAATAGTTTCGCACAGCTTCCAAAGGAAAAGTTCCAACATATTCAGTGAAAAAATAGTCAGGCTCTAGTATGCTTTAATTCCTTCATTTTTCAACCTCTTGTGATACACAACGTTTTTCGTGAAATTTACGGCACTTCCTGCAAACAAGGTTCGTTTCCTTGTATCGTCGAATGTCTTCATCAGATGTAAATATTTGTTTGACAATAAAAAATTGTCATGGGTCTTCTTTTCCCGTCCTTTTCTGAACACAATCATATTAAGGAATGTTCTTGCGTGCTAATCGAGGCACAGCCAACTTCAAACGCGTTTACATATGCGTCCTGGAGCATTCCGAGCTTGAAAGCCGATGTGGGAGACAGAGCTTTGAGCCTGGGTTTCTCCACTGCCCTCCCTTCCCACATCTCGGCCCCCGTGCGGTCTGCACTTTAAGTAGCCCCTTAGCGATGTCCCATTATCCACGTAGTTTTATATTACATTACCATACTGTAAATTACCAAAACATTGACTTCTTTCCTGTCTGAAACATATTGCTGATAAGCTTCCGTCCATTTCTCTAAAATAATGTACTTAATGAAGCGCTCTGTGATCAATAATGTGTTTGTCTTGGAAGAACTCTTTACAAGTTTCCTTTGCAAAATGTTGTATTATTACCACACAAACCAGTCTGGAGTAAGCATAACGCCGTTTCCAGCCATGGTGGTTGCAATACTTCTGACCTGGACATATGTAACAACCGCTGGGTTCGAATAGACCATGTACTCTATCAAAGTGTTTCTAGACAAAAACTTAATCTTGCAGCACAATTACCTGCGGATATCGTTACCTTCTTTTTGTATTCAGTAGTCATTACTGTTATATTTTCTACTGCCCACAGAATGATGATGTTGTTGAAATGCTTAAATTCTATGGTAAATTTATAATGTTTATAACAGAATAAATACTCTAATCACAGGCAGCGATTGTTGTCTCGGTGCGAGGAGCGGAAATCCCACCCAAACAGGTTTTAAGGGAACCCTACATAAAGACCTAGTATATAATGTGGTAATGGCCCAGCTCATGTAACCTCGGACTGTGATTCTGTACTAGGATTATTTAGCATCAATACTTTGCGACTTACTATTCGAGTGAGATTGCCCAATTATAATATTAGTAATCATCTTTCTATATTTTGGTCCTTCCTCTGTTTTTTTTTTGCAATTTCATATCAGTTCGTTTAGAATGAACTAATAAATGCCTTCTTTGGAGCCTTCATCATGGCTTATTGGAGTAATATATATCTCGCGCCCGTGAACGTGCTGATCTGAAAAAATTTAACAAATTTCAAAATATCTTAAGAAAAGTTGGGAATGCTGCGTATAGCTCACCTATTTCGGTTCCTGCAACTACAAAAAAGCCGGTATGATATATTGTGAACCATAACAAATGTTCTTTTGCTGAAAGGTGATACAGGGATTTTCGAACCAAGATTACTATAAATAATGCTGCTATGTGCAAACCAACTAGATAACTCTATTATTATTTAATTTCAAAATTTGTCTGCGAGTGGCGAACCATCAGAAGCGGTTAAATATTTGCATGTCTATTTGCAAATATTTGCAGTCTGCCATGCTGACGTCTGAAAAAGTTAATAACTCATGTATAGTTCTAGAATCTGCCACATCCATCATATCTCAGTGTGACCTGTAAAGCATTTAGAAGATGTCAGTGCACCGATTCTTGTTGACCTTTCAACACGTGTTTCCCGATCTCGGCGTTAACGCCTAAAATGAAAGGGCTTTGGCAAATACAGGTTTACTACACTTGTGGCATTTTTAGTGATATTTTGGAAGGTCTACCACATAAGAACTACGGCATTGATTGATGGTTCGAACTTGCTGACTCCATATCCAAATCGCTTTCATGAAAAGGATCACGCAATTGAATCTGCCTAAGCAAAAAGAACAGACTCCAACTCAATTTCAAAATAAGGCATTAACAATCGTTTTATTCAGACGTTCTTTTAAGGAATTTCGCCTTACAAAAAATAAATTCTGATCAAAAATTTGAACAATACGGTATCCGTTATTGAAATAAAAGTTAATAAAATACGCTCAATTCAAGAGCTGCGATGCCCTCTGCATTGAGGTGCGACCTGTGAGGCATGTAGCCGATGTCATTGCACCGATTCTGGCTGACCTTTCGAGGTATGTTTCCCAGGGGCCTATTCTCGAGAATGCGTCATTTTATTCAAATATTGCCTTGGCGCGAAATGTACAGGGTCAATCGGACTTAGAGGGAATACGGCTCCGCGTGGCCACGTACCTGCGCAGTGCCATTGTATCTAACCCGTTCGTGAATCAATGCAGAGTGGCGCACGAGAAGAGGGACCTCGACGTGGAGCTTCGTGCCGTATGCCGCTTTGCATGGGTTCACCGGTTTGGTCGCAATAGAGCTCCACGTGTGCGCAGCGGGCTCACTTTCAAAGCCTACACCGCAACACATGCGGAGGAGATTGCCATTGATCTGGCTCTCACGAATCCCAAGTCAAAACACGTCACCACCGACTCGCGAGGGGCCTGTCGGAACTACGAATTGGGCTGGTCTCCCCCGCATGCCTGGCGCATACTGGAATAAAGCTGTCGATGCGAAGATCCGACTCCACGCAACCTGATTTGGGCCCCCTGTCACCAGGGACTTCAGGGAAACGAACAGGCCGATCAGGCCGCCCGCGCACTCTCTCCACGGGCTATCTCCCTGCCCTTGGAAGGGTTCTCCCAATCAGACAATCTGGCCCTTACATTCAAACAAATCACCGATTACTACAAAGAGGTGCACCGGTGCTATCCGGCCCCTTGTAAGGGTCCGGATCGCGCTGACGAGCGCCTCCTCATCAAAATTCTTACTAACACTGTACTGTTCCCGGTGGTGCTCAAACATTTAAATACATCCTTTTATGGCTCGTGCCAGATCTTTGGGGAGGTGGCTTACACCTTCCACATGGTTTGGGCGTGTCAGTCAAACCCATCTATCTCCCCAAACCCCACCAGAGAGGACTGGGAGCGGCCCTCCTCGGCTGTCAAGACTTAAAGAGCCAAAAGGTCTTTGTTCAACGGACGCGGGCGGTGTTGCTTGCCAATGGGGGCACCGGAATAGGGGCTCCACCTAGTATTGTAAGGGGAAAGGGCCAATAGGGTCCTACCCCAATCACCTTTCTGTATAAAATTTAATTGCTCATAAATGTTTTTCACCACCACCACCCCCACGCGAAGCGTTGTTTCCTCTGTGTGTGGTTGACCCTGTACATCAAGGCGGCGCGAGGTAACGTTAACAGAGAATCGAATATGAAGTTTGTGGGAATAAAAAAAAGACAAAAACGCAAAAGACGCCGCCAGCTGCCAGCAGCGCAAATGACGAAATAGGCCGACGCTTCGGCACCGTCATTTGTAGTAATTATGCTGCAAGGCTGGGTTGAAAAAATGCAGGGGCACTTTGGCTGTCTAAAGTGTGTAGAGGCGAAAGCGTTTTCCGCACCACTTTCGCTGCTTTTGTGGCAGTGGTGGCGTCACATATAATCGAGTACTAATTACTAAGTGATGGCAAATCACTAATTAATGCTTAATTACGGATTAATGCCTGAATACTAATTCACTGCTAATTAATGGCGCTTAAGTTTCGCCTTTACGAGTGGAACGCGACAGCGTGTTGTAGCGCTGCCAGGGAGTCCACGGAACGCCACCACCCGTTCGGCGCGATTCCTTGCCCTTTGAACGCAACGCTTTTGAGGAAAGCAAATGGCGCAGTAATTCTCTGTCATCTCGGTGGACACCTGAATCGCACCGTAGAGGAAGGGAGGAAGTGGGAGTGAAAGAAGACAAAGAGGGCCGTAATGAAGAAAATGAAAATTGTATTTGAGGAAAGGAAATTAAGCAGTAACTGCCTCGCATATCTCGATGGAAAGCCGTCAAAATTTAGGGGGGCACATTTTTGACCTAAAGTGTGGTCACTGATGTGTGGTTAAGATTTTAAGCTTTGCCTCTAAGAGTGGAACGCGACAGCGTCTTGCAACGCTGCCAGGGAGTCCATAGAACGCCATCGCCCATTCGGTTCTACGCCTCGCTTGTCGGTAAATTGGTTTCTGAGGAAAGGAAATGTATCTGTCGCTCATACCTCGGTGGACACCTAAACCTCGCCAGGAGGAAAGGGAGGAGGATGAGAGTGAGCGAAGACACCGTATTCACTAGACGCGCCTTTGTTCATTCAAAACCATCGAGCTGGCATGGCGGAGTGGATAGCATGCTCGTCTCGCACGCCGAAGACCGGGGTTCGATTCCCGAGCTCGACCAATTTTCTACTGTGTTTTATTCATTTATATGGCCTGACTAGAAAAGCTAACTAGGCCAACTGGGTAATTAAAGCAGTTTACTAAGCTCAGTCCCACTTGGAGCATCACTATAGGATCCCTTCAATTGGTTGCATGGGTAGTAGCCAAAGTACAATTGGCCCCGTTTGAAATTCGCGCACTGTGACGTCACGACCGTTTCGACCAACTGAAAAGCGTGACATTTCTGTCGACAACTGCTGCTTACAACGATGAGACATTAAAGGCTTCCGCCTTAAAAAGCTTGAATACAGAGCTTGAAGCTTGAATACAGTTGCACGCAACCCGTTCCGATATTGACCCCTGTCTATACCAAGAGGCATCCATTGCGAACAGCGTAAAAGAAAATTGTGTTGTGCATTGTGAACTGTTTGGACGGCAATACTTTTCCGTGCACGAGGTGCTCCCGCTAAACTACAGGTCAAAAATGCATATATGTAGGTTGAAGCTTGTAAGCAGCATTCAGGATTCATATTGCCAAGTTTGCTAATGACGCTTTTAATAAAATCATTATATACGTCAATTCTCAATTTTTTTAGTGTTTCTCAGCCACTACGCAGCGCAGCCGATTGATGCAAAGGCGGTATCGCTAAAGATGCAGCCAAGCCATTATTTATTCACTTGCTTGTGGTAATTATCTTGTCTACTAGGAATACAAGTTCCGTTGGCAAACTCACTAAAATTAACCCATAGTATGCCTTCATAATTATCCCTTCCTTGAAATTCGGTTTCGGATGGCTGATGTATATGTTATTACATCAAATAAGTGCGTTGTAACAAAATGCAGTTACTTCTTCGACGACACCTGAACACTGTTTTTTTTTCATGGCAATAAAGCAAGCAAGAATATAGTATCTGAGTTGAGTTGAGCTGTTGTATGCTACAGGTGGAATTAGCCTTTCTAATTCTGCCTGCAATTGCTCCACCTTAGAGTCAATTATACGTTAATAATGTCCTAAAACCGGTCAGATTCGTACCGCTATGCGCAGAGTCACTTGTAATACCTGCACTCCATCTTTCTTGCAGGTATAAGCCGCAATACATCCAACGAGTTGCTGCAAGTGGAAAGACCTCCGTTAGTGTATGGGGCGCCCTGACGAAAGATGATATTGGGTCTCTAGTGCGAATACCCGCGCGTTTCACATCGGAGGGCTATTGTTCTATACTGGATGATGTGGCTCTGCCATTTCTGATGGACGGCCCGTTCCCTGACATGGACTTCGTTCTGCAACACGACCGTTCCCCAATACACTCATCCAAGAGGGTTGCCGCGTATCTGCAGAACCGGGGAATTGTCGTGATGGATTGCCCTCCACAATCACCAGACCTTAACATCATCGAGAACCTATGGGGGAACATTAAAGTTGCGTTGTCAGGTCAAAACCTGCATGGCTTGTCGGCAGACCTATTGTGGACAGCAGTCCAAGAGAGTTGGGAGGCATTAAGAGCCAATGTTGACCTCTGCACTTCGCTCTACAAACCCTTCCTGCCAGGATGAGAGCTGTCGTAGATGCCGGCGGCGATGTTACGCGCTACTAGTCCATCAAGAGTACGACCAGTCGCGCTTGCGTGTAGACGGGCTGCAAGGTTACGCCTCGCTTGACCTTATTTCCAGACTGCCTTATTTCTGTTTCTCTTTTTTTGCCATTCCTTTTTTGCTTGAGCGTGCAAGAGAACTATATTCGTGAACTTGTTTCTTTAGCAAGCTTGTTATTTTGTTGCTTTCTGTGCATATATGCCAAGTAAAACATATTGGTATTTTCCCTTGCCTCTTTTTGTTTCTATAATTGTGCGAGTACTTTGCTACACTGTTCATATTATACTTATACAATATCTCCGTGGTTATTGTTTCCTAGTCAGCGTCGATATTCTGGTCTCCCCTGATCTCACCAGATGAAAGCACTCGTTTACCAATGGTGGATATCAATTGCCAATAAAATAAGGTCGAAGTTTTAAAATTTTGTGGGAGAGTCGTCGTTGAGTAGAGTCTAAGAGTCGTTACACAGTAGTCGTAGCTGCAGTAGTATACACCTGTGAGTAATCTTCATCGCGGTGACCATTATCTACGCAGAAATCTGCAAGTCATTCTTCGTCCGGCACTCTGGACATTTCGGTTAGTGCAGCCCACAAGCAGAAAACATTGAAGCGACCACACGCATTTGCGCTCTCGGAATAGACAGGTGGGATACACATTTTGGGTCGCAGTTGTGATAAGGCAACGTTCTTGTAGTCTCAATCGCCGGATGACTTGCGAAAGCAGTTCCACTCGGCGGCTGACAGCGGGGTGACCTGGCAGTTTACATCTATACGTAAACTTCGTCATAGAAATTTCGCAGCCGGGAAGTTTCAGTGTCACGGTAGACCGGAGAAAAGATTACGTTTTGAGCACTCATCCGAAAAGGAGGAGGAGGAGGATGTGGAAGAGGAAAGGCAGGGAGGTTAACCGAAACACTCATCCGAAAGCCTTGATGGAAAGCGTAGAGGTAGCTTGAAAAGCCGTGGACTAAATTGCCCATATACCTGATTCAAGAGGTTCAGCTTCGATACGCCAGCCACACTTGGAACTTAGCGCGAACACGGTACGGCACTCTTTGCTACGGCGACCAGGAACTGTAATAAATATCCGCTTAGAAATTACTTAAAGCCATGGAAAGATGAGGACTGAGGCCCACGTAAGCCTCGCGGATTATTTTCAAATGCTGATGAGTCAGCCTGGCCGTCTACCTTAATCTGTACGAAGCCAAAATAGTAGACTGAAAATATAGCTGCACCTCTACTAGTATTATTCCGCTCCGAATAATTTTCGTTGCGCTGCGATTTCAGCAGAGAAGAGCAGTCGTCTGCTAACATTTATTGCCAGCTACTCCGCAAGACGCCAAGGATTTAAAATATTTGTCGATCGTAGTTCGGCAGCAGTAATATAAAGCTCTGAATATTACGTGACGCGCATTTTCTCCACAGTGTTCTTATTTGTAGGTTTCAACTTCACCAGGCACGCAGAAGACTTTGCTACAGCCGCTGCGACGAGATGAAAGCAGCTGATCGGCTTCTGAGGAGTCTTTTATTTAGTGAGAAACGTTTCTGTGATCGACGTTTTTACGGGCGCAGAGCAAAATTGAAGCCAACTTCACCGCAGTACAAGGCGCACTGTAGCAGACGACGCGCGAAGCCCCGCCTGCGGCTCTCACTGCTCCTGCGCAATAGTTTCTACGGCGGCCACCAGAGGCGCCCCGCGGAGCGCCGGCAGCACGGAGCGAGATTCTAACTGAGTGGACGACCCTGTACACAGCCGATAGCTTCGCAACAGGAAACGCGGTCTCTGCGAAAGCACACCAGATTTTTCAGGGAAAACTTTCCAAAATTTTCAAAAATAAGGCTTTTGGGGTAAAAATAAATCTTTGTTGGCACAGTATTTCCCTTGTACGAGGACAGCGGAAAGCCGATGAATTCTCATAAGTACTTTGCTGGTCAACTAATTTCTGATAAGTAACTTTTTAACTATCATATATACGCAACTGGTAGCAATTAGAGATTTGTAGCCGGTCGTTGGTAACAACCATATCAGCTTTTAGACTTTCGAAAACGCAATTCTACTTGCCGTAGGGGCTAGAAAAAATTTCGCTGCACCGCATGACCAACAAGCTTCCGAAATCATGCAGGCAACGCAACCTTATCAGTGCACGTAACTAGTCGAAAAAGACAAATCTTGTCTAGCCATAGCAGCAAGTGTAATGGCATTTTTTTAATTTTAAGATTAGATAGGGCTACTACTAACTGTTGTGACGTCAGCGCGCACGCACCCCGGAGCGGCTATCAGTGAGCATCTGGTAGCATAAATTTTCCCCTCGCAGTATTCCCTTCCTCTTAAGTTGCAATCTGGGTGTATAAAAACAACGCCCCAAAACAAAAAAGCGCTTTTTTCATTGTTGGCATTGGCGAGTGCGGACGTCTTGTGATTTGTGACCACCCAAAAACGGAATGTCCAACTGTGCAGGCCCACCATCGTTCGAGGAGGCAACCGATAAATGGCCAAGGCGCCAAATTCGTCTGGAGGCATTCTTCAAGGGCCATGGCGTTGCGGACGAGAAGAAACGGACTTTACTGGTCGCAGCCCTGAGCGCAAACACGGCGGACATGATTGCCGGACAATGCGCGCCAGCCAAGGTGAAAAACCTTCGTACACTGAGTCGTTCCCCTTCTGCAACAATACGTTTCGCCAGAGCCTAACGAGATAGTCCAGTCGTGCAAGTTTTTCACGCAAAGCCAAGTGCTAGGCGAGCAGGTCAAAGATTTTCTTGTGTCCATTCGTCCGATTGCAAACACGTACAATTTCGGAGACCATCTGGACAGGTTGCTACGAGGTAGGATTTTATACGAATATCAAAGTTCCAGTGTACGTCGGCAACTTCTAGCGAAAACGGGCCTGACCAGAAGCAGGGCCGAAGAAATAGCGCTAACAGGTCAGCTGGCAGATGAGAATGAAAAAGGGATAGGCAGGGCCAACACGCACGAAAACGTGCATGCGGTGACGCATAAAGGTGCATCGAGGAAAGGAGGCCGAGAGTCATGCTTCAGGTGTGAAGGCCAGGAGCACAGCGCAAAGGCATGGCGTTTTCGCACAGCTGCATGCTACAAGTGCCGTCAACTTGAGAACCTGACGAGGGTCTGGTTCCGTCGAGCAGATAAATTGACTACCGGGCCAAGAGTGTCACATCCGGACGTCAGTATGCTGGGGCCGAGTTACGAGAGCACTTGCGACACCGTTGCTGATGATCTATTCATGCTAGGGGCTGCTCAAGACAACGTCGTGACCCTCGGAATAGTCAATCCGCTGGGGCGTACGTTGGAGTGGGGCGGAGTTCCGGTCAACATGCAGACGGACACCGCATCGCCCGTTTCTATTATCACGTGGCCAACGTATATAAAACACTCGGCGGCCTGGCCTAAGCTCCAAGACTCTACGTTAGACTTCTTTCCTCGGGAAACTTCCGGTGCACGGACAGCTGAACCTCAACGTTTCCGCAGAAGGGCGTTCCGTGGCAGGCACGTTGCCTGTCCTTGAACCTGTGCAGCCAAGACCTCGTTAAAGCGTTCAACCTACTCAATATTTATTTATTTATTTATTTCACATACTGTCAATCCCATTCGGGTTTTTACAGGATGGGCATATAGTAAGAAGGTACAAAGCGAATACAAATGGAATGGTATACATTAAAAACACTGTTATTTTCAAGTAATTACATGAGTATGGGAAAAAAAAACACAGATAACAGAAAATAAAACACATAACGAGAGAATATTTTTCACAGAAAAGGGTGCAATTTTATACATTGTAAGTAATATGTTCATAAAGATGCTGTTACATGCAGTGATACGAGTGGTCTGTTGTACTTGAATAATTATGATTTAATTATCTATTTATTTATCGCTCAACTGTTCTTCTACCAAAGTTACAAATTTCTGCAAAGATGTATTAGTAGTAATAGAGGGGTTCAAACTATTCCATTCTTTTATGGCAAGCGGGAAAAATGAATATCTGAAACAGTCGGTTCGGAATGCGTACTCTTTAAGGGTTAATGGGTGCTGATGCCGGGATGGTCTGGATTCATCTACAGATATATATAACGAAGTATCTATGTTTAATGTGTTATGAACTAATTGGAACAATAATTTTAGTCGTGCTAGTCTGGCGCGTTTCTGTAAAGTAAGAATACATGCTTGATTTAGTAGTTGGGATGGTGAATCACTGCTCCTGTATTTGTTAAAGATAAATCTAATTGCCTTTCTCTGCACTCCTTCTAGTTTGTTAATGAGTTGTTGCGTGTAGGGAAACCAAATCGTATTTCCATATTCGAGAACTGATCGTATAAATGTGTTATATGCTAACAGTTTGGTCTCCGGTGGCGCTTCTCGAAGCCGTCTTCTAAGGAAGAACAATCGTTTTAAAGCAGATGATACTATGCTGTTAATATGTGATTCCCACCTTAGATCATGTGAAATGATTAATCCAAGGTATTTGTGTTCGTGAACTCGGGTGAGCGGTATGTTATTGATGCTGTACACATATTCGGACCTTTGTTTTTTACGGGTTACAGATAAGAAGGCTGTTTTTTTAATGTTCAGTTCCATTTGCCATTTGTGACACCATATTACCACTTCTTGAAGGGCGCTGTTTAAATCATCGTGGTCATTTATAGAGTTAATTTCGTTGTAAAGGATGCAGTCATCGGCAAAAAGTTTAATTTTAACATGTATGTTAGAGGGCAGATCATTAATGAAGATGAGAAATAAAAGTGGAGCAAGGACGCACCCTTGGGGTACTCCCGACGTAACGAGCGCAATAGAAGAAATATCATTGTTAACTACAACATACTGAGATCGGTTAGTTAAGTAGTCCTCGATCCAGTTGATAATAGGGCCGTCACCTAAAGTTGATGTAAGTTTGCTAATTAGTTTTTTTATGGCTTGCTCTGTCAAATGCCTTAGAGAAATCAAGTGCAATCAAGTCAACTTGCTTTTGGTTATCAATGCTCTGGAACAAATCATGTGTTAGTTCGAGTAATTGGGTGATAGTTGAAAGTCCCCTTCGAAATCCATGTTGAACAGGCGATAAAATGTTATGTTGCTCAACATAACTGGTGATATGCTTTAGTATAATGTGTTTCAATAATTTTCCTACCGTTCACGTTAGTAATATTGGTCTGTAATTTGAAACGTCATCTTTGCCTCCTGTTTTGTGTATAGGAATAACTTTCGCGATTTTCCATTCATTAGCTAGACTACAGGTTGATAAAGATTTATTGAACATTAAATGTAAATATTTCGCGTTGACTTCGGCATATCTTTGCAAAAAAGTGTTTGGAATATTATCAGGACCATTTGCTTTTTTTGTATCTATTGATAAAAGTAGGTTCAGAACGCCTGTCTCGGTTATTGTTGGCATGTCTAGCGGTGTTTGATTGCGGTGAATACTCTCCGGTGTGCGGCCATCGTCATCTGTGAACACAGATTGGAAGTATTTATTTAAGGAATTTGCGAAGTTTTGATTTTGTCCTTGGCAACTGAAGGTGTCTTTTTGTGTTTTGGGGCTGAGGTATTTCCAAAATTTTCCAGGGGAGTGTTTTAAAAAATTAGGAAGCGTAACTGAGAAGTAGTTTGTTTTCGCTGCCATAATTTTTGCTTTCATTTCACGGATGGCGTTCGTGAGCTTATGTTTTACCTGATAGTCATTTTTTGATTTTAGTGATTTCCTTAGTCGTTTTACTTTGCGTTTCCCATGAATGATATCACGTGTTATCCAGGGATTACGTGTATTTGTTCGTTTGGTCTTCAATGGTACAAAGTTTTTGATGCAGTGCGATACAATGGCCTTGAAGCTTTCCCACAGCGTATCTATATTTGTACCTTGATAATTAGCGAGTTCTTCAAATGATTCGTACTCCGAAATTAGGTAATTAAGTATGCTTGAATCATCAGCGTTTGTGAAGTCTGTGTAAGTAGTTTTCGAGATAGTACGAGCTGCTGTTGCTTGAATGGGTGTGGTGCACAATGTTAGCTTATGATCTGATATGCCATCGAGGACTGCTACGTTGGTTTGATCGATCGCGAAGTGATTGCTGAGGAAGATGAGGTCAAGAATGTTAGATGCACTACCTTGAACACGTGTGGGCTCGTTGATAACTTGGAACAGGTCAAAACTAAGCATAATATCAAAAAGGGTTTCAGAACACGGGGAGCGATACGACATGCTTTGCCAATCTATATCTGGTAGGTTGAAGTCCCCAAGAAGGATCAGTCTGGATTTTTGAACATGTTGATGCATATATTCATATAGTGAGACCAATGCAGGCTGATCTGCCGAAGGACTGTGGTAAACACAACCTACAGTGACAGTGTTCGTTCCAAATATCAACTTACAAAAGAGTGCCTCGGCACCCTCAACTTCTGGTAACATTGCGAAGGGAATTTTTTTGTTTATTAGTATAGCCACACCTCCTCCACGTGTTAACCTGTCTTTTCGGACGATAGCATAGTTTGGTGGGGCAATTTCTTTGTCATTGATATCGTTAGTAAGCCAAGTTTCTGTGATCGCTATGAAGTCAGGTTCGAGGCCGATAAGAAGAGATTCTAGTGACTCAAGTTTATTAAGAATACTTCGCGCATTTACATTTGCAAAAGTTATCTGTTTCGTTTTGTGGGATGACGGGGGCGTAGGTTTGGTGCTTTGCCATGTTCGTTTTTTTGGCTAGTACTCGCGTTTGTCTCGGGACACGAGTTAGTTGTCGCGTTTGTCTGTGCTTTTACGGGTACTCGGCAGTTGTTTTCTTCATCCCAGTAGAACATTTCACCGTTTATGCGTATTTTATCGAACACTAGTGCAACCTTTGCCCCGGAATCTTTCATTGCTTTCGCACTAGTCCACAACTTTTTCCTTACGTCACGTACTCGGGCTGAGAAATCTTCACTGATCGCATATTCACTACCTTTGAGTTTACTACAGTTTTTTAGCACAAGTGTCTTTTCGCGATAGTCAAGAAGTTTTAGTATTACAGGCCTGGTTTTTTCAGCTGAAGGCTTTCCCAACCTATGTATGCGTTCAATGTCTACAGGTTGAATTTTAAGGATATCCTTAGCAATGTCTTCATTAAAAATCTGTTCTAAGGACTCACTGTTTTCATCAGGATCTTCTGTAATGCCGTATACTAAAAGGTTACTCCGCCTCAATCGGTTTTCCAAGTCATCAAGCTTTAGTTCCAGCGAGGCAACGACTTTTTGCATGTTGGCGACCTGGTCTATGCAGTCCAATATTTTTCTGTCAAGGGCAGCCACGTTTTCCAATTTCGCTTCAATTGATGCTAGTCGTTCCTCTTTGATGCTTTTTATGTCTCCGGCAATTGCCTCTAGCTGCTTGGAAATCTGAGCGAGATCTGGACCGGGGTTCGTCTCGATGTCCCCGGCCAACAACAGCAATTCCGCCACATTCATTGCCAGATCACACAGTAAAGGACATAGCTGCGTTGGGCACGGCAGCACAAGAAGAAACGGATCATTTGAGCGAAAACATTTGCCGTAACGTCTTCTTACCTGCACAAGATAAGCTGCCGGTTCGCAGCGTGTCAACCGAAGGTGAGCCCTCCCCCACAAATTCAATAGAAAAGGTTGATGTCAAAGACCTGTTCAGAGAATTTTTTGAGGTGTTTGAACCTGGTCTGGGCCTTAAAAAGTGTCCTCCGGCCCACCTTCGCCTAAAAGATACCGCCGTCCTAAGGTCTTGCAAAGCTCGTCAAGAGTCGTACGCGCTACGGTCCCAAGTAGCCGAGGAAATTAACCGCCTAGTAGAAAGCGGTATTCTCAGACCTGCGCCACACTCTGAATGGGCTGCGCCCATAGTCCCAGTTTTGAAACGCAACGACACCATAATGCTTTGCGGGGATTCCAAGGACAGTGAACCAAGCCTATATTAAAACGCTGTGCCCTCTTCCCCACGTGGATGATATAATTGATACGGTAAAGGGAGCGGAAGCTTTTACTACGATTGACCTCCGCAATACCTACAACCAGCTTGCCTTGGATGAAGAATCCGAGCTACTTACGACCGTGAACACACAGAAGGGACTCTTCTGTTTCACTCGACTACCATCTGAGGTTTCGTCACAGCCGGCGTTGTTTCAGAGCCGCATGGTGGCGATACTGCAAGGGTTGCCAGGGGTGCAATGTAAAACTTGATGATGTCATTGTTTCAGAAAAAGAATGATTGCAAAACACTTCGCAAAGCGCTGGAGCGGTTCCTATATTCAGCGGTCTTTTGCACCCAGACAGGTAGAAATCTTGACACCTGGAAATTGACTTCTGGGTCACAGAATAAGTGCTCACTGTGTGAAGCCGAAGATGGAAACGATTTATGCAATACTTAGTGTTAAGGAGCCGCAAACCACAGCTGAACTGCGGTCCGTCTTGGGATTAGTGACTTATTACTACAGGTTCCTTAAGAACGCGTCCTCGGTGATGGCACCCTTGTACGAGCTTCTCCGCACAAACGCCAAAAGGCGATGGGGCCGCCAGCAGGAGCCCTTTGACAGGTAAAGGCGCGACTCAAGGAAGCCGAGTGGCTAGCTCATTTTGACCGCGACAAGCCAGTAATTTTCGACTGCGACGCATCGCCAGTCATAATCGGCGCGGTGCTGTCCGACGATGTGGGCGAGGGTGCTGTACGCCCAGTTGGTTTCCGCTCCCGCATACTAACCCAAGCGGAGCGCAACTACTCAGTTAGAGCTGGAAGCCCTCGCATTGGTATTTGGTGCGCTCAAATTACGTGCCTATCAGTTGTGCAGAGTTTTCACTTTGATAACAGACCACAAACCACTCATGGGCCCCTGCCATCCCGACAAGATTGTGCCCGCCATGGCTGCAGGCCGGATGCAGAGCCGGGCCCTGATCTTGAGCGCCTACAGCTACAACATCCAGCACAAGGACGGCAAGGCTAACGTTTCAGCCGGCGTACTGAGCCGGACTCCAGTAACCGCATCAACACTTCCCGACGAATTGGAAGATTGCGACGGTTGTACGTACTTTCCACGGCTTTGTGTAATAGAAAGGAACAAATAAAGAGAAAGAAAGAAAGAAAGAAAGGAAGGAAGGAAGAAAGAAAGAAAGAAAGAAAGAAAGAGAGAAAGAAAGAGAGAAAGAAAGAAAGAAAGAAAGAAAGAAAGAAAGAAAGAAAGAAAGAAAGAAAGAAAGAAAGAAAGAAAGAAAGAAAGAAAGAAAGAAAGAAAGAAAGAAAGAAAGAAAGAAAGAAAGAAAGAAAGAAAGAAAGAAAGAAAGAAAGAAAGAAAGAAAGAAAGAAAGAAAGAAAGCCTATATGATGCGGTGATTTCGGGCAAACAGATAGCGGCCTTGATTTGAAAGGATAGAGAGTTAACCAAGGCGAAATGGGTAGAGGAATGTTGGCCGTGGCACTTTTCCAGGCAGGACGAGCCTTTAAAAGTATTTAACAGAATAAATGAGTTGACTGTTAGTCACAAACTCGTGCAATGGTTCAATCGCGTGGTGGTGCCCATTGAGGCAAGAAGAGCAATGCTACATCTTTTGCATGATATCCATCAGGGAATCGGGGCGATGAAGGCATTATTACCCCGCTCACTGGTTTTGTACCCGCAGATTTATGCTGACATAGAGCGGTTCGTAAAAAGTGCTGATGCTTCGCACAAGCGGCTCCCATGCCACCTAGACAAGAGGCGGTGCCCTGGCCGGAAACAGGTCAGCGCTGGTCGAACCTGTACATAGATTTCTCCGGTCCTGTGGAAGGGTGCATGTTGCTGATATTGGCAGGTGCCCATACTAAGTGGTCCCCATACTATGGTGGTCGTGCCCATTAAAATCGCCACAGCTTGCTCAACTACTGAGTCGTTGCGCACCATGTTCCGCGCCTTTGGTGTACCGGAAACCATAGTGTAGGATAACAGTCCTCACTTTGGGGAAAAAGTTCGTCGACTTCCTGCGGCTGAATAAGCTAGTACACTTGCGCACCGCACCGTGTCACCCGCAGTCAAACGGACTGGCAGAACGGGCTCTGCGGACCGTAAAGCAGGTGTTGAACAAAAACTATAAGGGTCATTACAAATTTATTTAGCCAGGATCCTGCATAGTTACTGAAAGACTCCTTTGGCTTGAGAGAAACACCAGCCGTGCGGTTGTTGGGGTTTTAGCCGTGTTCGAGACTGGACAAAGCTGTGGTACCTTTTAATCCGGTCGAACTTAACCCCCGTAATACTCGTGTGCCCGGCGTCTTGTACACAAGAGCTCCAGTGTAGGCACGTAAATTTGGACAAGCAGAGCCCTGGACATCGGCCATGATACGGTCAACACAAGGCGCTTGGGCGGTGATTGCAGATGACCCTAGAGGGGAGATCGTGCGCCGTCCCTTGGGCAAAGACAAGGTGCGACGTCCGGACACTTCCATGTCCGATTCACCAGTGCAGCGTCCCAACGAAATCCGGCCGGAAAGCACCACGGCCAGTGCAGAACCCGAGGACCCACCTGTCGAAGCGTCGCCTGCAGCTAAATGCCTACTACCCTTAAATGCCACTACACTTCTGAGAAGGTCCACTCGGATCGGAAGGCCTCCCCAGCGGTTATCCCCTTAGGGGAGAGGAGAAGTTTATTATGACGTCAGAGCGCACGCATCTTGCAGCGGCTATCACTGAGCATCTGGTGGCTATCACTTTTCCTTTCGCCGTATTGCCTTCCTCTTACCTTGAGATCCCCAATACAATAAAGTGCTTTTTTTCCTTGTTGGCACTGGCGAGCGCTGACGTCTGGTCACTTCCCTAACTACCGGCTACAGTTTTCTAATTGCAACTAAATGCCTGAGTCTACTAGCTAAAAAGTTTATTAAAGATTAGCTAACCGGATTACTACGTAAGAAGATTTCCCGATCTTCTCGTTTCGGCTAACACTGGAAATACTATGCAGCAAAGGCCGGGTTTTTACTCCAAAAAGCCTATTTTTGAAAGTGTTCGCTGAAACACCCGGTGTACGATTGGCGCACACTTTCACTGGCAGTGTAATGCTTGCACTTGGCGACGGCGCCTTCCAAAGTGGCATGACCGAAAATCTGAAAGTGCACACAAAGTTACGTGTTCGCAGCTCGAAGCGACGATTTTTTAGCTCCATAGTCGTATAGTTGTTTAGACAGTTGGGGGGGATAAATATATTGGTTACATCGAAACCCTTTTTACGCTCTAAAAATATGCTCTTCCTAGAGAGCAAGGCGTTTCGTAGTCCGAGCAATGAAATGAGTGGACCCGTGATTGAACTCGGACGCAATGTGTTTGTTGTGGGAGGGTAGGTATGGTCCTCGCACTGAAATGGTTTCAAAGAATAAAATAATTTGATTTTAAGCAATAAGCTCGTTCTCTCAAACACGCGCTCGCCCTCGCACTTTGTCCTCGTGTGGCTCGTACGATGGCACGGCCTCTTACAATTTTTCCGTTACATCTTCCCACCGATAGGAGGGGGGGGGGGGGGTCAGCAGGGGAGCGTCAGAAAACTTTCCAAATGTGCCCGAACACACTCAGACACAAAATGACAGAATACACAGGGAATGACAGAACAAACATCCTTCTCCGGAGAGGCCGTCCGACGGCCATAAGGTCAGTCCCGAAGCGGTGCACTCCCCCGAGATGCGAATGTCAATTCAGTGGAAAAGTTTCTTAGAGAATTTTTAAGGCAATAGCTAGAACAGGAGCACAGAGTACCCATACGTTCACTAAATGGAATAACATCAAAAAGAAATAGATAGGCATCACGCATGCAATAGAGAAGAATATGTATGCAGTGAACTATAAAGTATGTACGCTATACAATAACAACATTTTACTTTTTCGGCATTAAGGCTTTAAATGACAAATGCTGCAACGAACTGATAGGAGAACATCAGATTACATCGTTGGAAAACATGCACACAATGTAGTTTCAGTAGTGTTATTTATTCCTTTGTACGTATTTCAAATTTTTGGATGATTATGCTGTAATGTCTGCAAATTTAATCAGTGCGAAAAAGTTCTACAAGCCAGGCATCTATATTTCATGTATTCACTGAGTGGGTGTTTTTTTTTTCAGAAGTGCAGGGCCTTCTGTCCCAGATCTGGAGTTGTAAGACACGTAATATGAGAACGAAATACGAACGTTGTGCTTGTTACGAATCCTACATCATATAGTACCTCTGAATATCTTGTCGAGTATTGCTTAACTTATGAAGATTCTCAGTGTGACCAATGGCTTTCTCTCAAAGGAGATGAAGTTACTTTAAGTTTTTCTTAGTAGTTGTGAGCCAAACTACGGAACAGTAATTTAAAAGTGAAAGAAATAAGGCATTGTATACCTTAAGTTTTATTTAAGAATGGAGGACAGAACGACCGCGAGAAATTGCACTTATCACTGATGAGAGATTGTTAGTTAACTTTTCAATGCTCAAATTACAAGTAGGATGATATGAAAATTTGGCGCCAAGAGTACGCTCATGGACGACTTGAATTTCGACACTGGTACTGGTAATAATGCTTTACAACCGAATGACCTTGTTTTTGGGTCTGAATAGCATTACTTTTGATATTGTAGAGCAATATTCAGTCAATTAGCATTCAACCATTGATGAACGGCATCTGGTAATTGGTTACATTTCATTTCCAATTGATTTTCATCCGGACCAGGTAATAGAACTGTACAGCCATCAGCACATAAGATGAATTTGACAGGCTTATCAATGTTTACACCACGCTTTATGTACACAGTGAACAATAGGGGTCCTAGTACATTTCCCTGTTGTACATCGCTCATTACTCGTAGTAGTGATGATTGCTGGTTGAATATGTACACACATTGCTGCCTGTCAGCTAAGTGTGGCTGTAATAATGAGAGAACCATGCCCCTAGTGCCGTAGACTGAAAGCATGTGAGTTGGAATATTGCCACGTATCATTGTGTCCGTTCGTTCGCGCTCAAGGCTGCAGGAAAGGGGTGTTATCATTTTTGTTTGTGACGAAAGAAGCGACCGGACCAATCTCGATTGATCACAGACATGAAGAGCTGCATCTACGTATTTCTAGATTACTGTCGATGACCTTGACCGATTATCTCGAAGTTTCCTTGCTGGCTTTAAATTGAGCGACGCAGCGAGCGGTGGGCATTCGTAGTTCGACGCCTGACGAGCACGATTGTTGCTTACGCCGCCGCCGAGTGATTCAGTTCTTTTGCAGGCGCAAGTCAGCCCAAATAATGAGCTTCGTTTGCAAATTTGGTTGCTGTCTTCATGACTGCTGGATTGCCGTCACTACAACGTGACATCTGGTGGAGGTGCGGGGTGACCTTTCATGTTCCGGACACGCCCTACAAGTCGAGACGCAAGCCCTCTGAATCATACACTCAGTCATCTCTGAGTCCAGTCCACCGCGCAAGCCGACGCCTGCAAGGGGACGCACCTGAGTTCGGTATTCTGCCGGACCCTACCCGGAAGCGAAAGCCAGCAGCAACGTCTACCATGAGCTTGCCCCAGACGATGACTCCAATCATTCTTCAGCAGCCCAGGGTGCCACCAACCTTCGACGCTTCGCTGGCGCCGACCCCGAAGAATGACTGGAACAGTTCGACCGTTTGGCTATCTTCAACAACTGGGACGATGCCAAGAAACTTAGGTACGTCTTCTTCGCCTTGGAGGGACCAGCAAGAATCTGGTTTGAGAATGAGGAAGCTAGCCTCAGGAACTGGGAAACCTTCAAGGAGCAGCTTCTAAAGACTTCTCGAACGTCGTGCGAAAGGAGAGAGCCCAGCAGCTGCTACAGTCTCGCATACAACACCCAAACGATACCGTTGCAGTGTACACTGAGGAAATGAAACGCCTCTTCCGGCGTACCGACACAAACATGAAGGAATAAGAAAAAGTAAAGCTGATCATTCGAGGAGTTAAAAAGCAACTCTTTGCCGGCCTCGTCCGCAACACACCGAAAACAGTCGCGGAATTCATAGAAGAGGCATCCACGATGGAAAAAACTCTTGATGCCCGAGCCTGCCTGTACTATCGCCAGCAGCGCGTTTTCACAGCAAGCTGCCTGGACGCCGCTAACAACAATGACCGGCGGGAGGTTATACGTCAAGTTGTGCGAGAGGAGTTCCGACGATTGCTGCCAACGGGAACGCAGCCGCAACTTTAATCGCTCACTGACGTCATCCTGGACAAGGTTCAACACGCCTTGCGTGTGACGCCGACACACACGCAGCCTCTGCAGCCAACAGCCATGACTTACGCCGCAGCTGTGCGCCGTCCTGCCCCTCGACGACGGGACCCAAGCCCCTATCGCCCTCAGCCAGCTGCGTTGGACTGCCGCCCCCTCGCCGCAACACGCCCGTCCTACGAGCGACGCGCGCAGCCGAGGAAATGCGACGAGTGGAGAACTCCCGACCAGCGCCGCCCACTATGCTTCCACTGCAGCGAAGCCGGTCACTTTCTCCGGTGCTGCCCATACAGAAGAATGGGCATCCGAGGGTTTTGTTACGCCGCCCCACGACCCCGACCCGGCCAGCAACCAGCCGAAATCGAAGAGTTTTTGCGTCGGAAAGAATGCTCACCGCCCAGCCGCCTAAAACGTTCCCCGTCGCCTTCGTCTCCGCGCTTTGTATCTCCTAGCCGAGGCTACGCAGTGCGTGGACACTCCCCCAGCCCCCGAAGGTTAAACTGAATAAAGCAGCCTCCGGAGGTGAGGTTGCTTTCGAGCGCAAGCACAAAGATCCTCCATCGACGAAAACCGAAGTCTATGCCTCAACTACTACGACAACACCGACGACAAAACCGCCAACACCGACGACAACACCGACAACGACGACGCGGCCAGACTTGAAACTTGTACGGCTGCCCAGAGAGGAAACGTCAGAGTACGCCCCCCGCAGCCTCACTGCTCGACGAAGCCGCGATCCTACACCGAAGACGACGTACAATACGAGAACGCGAACAAGTGACCTTGAAGTTACTGTCGACGGTTACGCGGTTACTGCCTTGGTGGACACGGGAGCTGACTACTCCGTCATGAGCGGGCCACTCGCTGTCCGGCTCAGGAAAGTGACAACTTGGGATGGCCCGCTGATCCGCACCGCAGGTGGGAACCTTATTACGCCGTCAGGACGCTGCAACGCGAGAGCTACTGTAAATGGGAGAGCCTATGCTACAAACTTCCTGGTCCTACAGCAATGCTCGCGAGACGTTATCTTGGGAATAGACTTCCTGAATGAACATCGGGCGATCATCAACCTTCGACCTAAGTCGATAAAGCTTTCCACGAACAAAGCCATACCTGCTGCGACGAGCGCAACTCATCACATTGCCTTAAACGTCCTCGGTGAAGCATTGAGCGTGCCGCCCCGGTCCAGTGTCCTCGCCTGCATAGGCACTGGATAGGCCCCGGTCCACAAAGGTGGAAGTATTAGTGATATATCAAACTATCGCCCGATATCCGTTTTGCCCATATTCTCTAAGGTTTTTGAGAACGTTATTAATGCTCAACTTACAAATTTTCTTACTAAATACCGTGTTATCAGCGATTCGCTGTACGGCTTCCAGAAAGGAAAATCACTTGAAATGGCCTTACTACAAAACAAGGATGAAATACTTAAAAACATGGATAACAAACAATTCACTGTAGGCTTATTCATTGACCTGAGGAAAGCATTTGACTGTGTAAACCATAATATATTACTCTCAAAGTTGCAAGATTATGGCATACGTGGCGTCCCCCTTTACCTTATCAAAAGTTATCTTTCAGACAGAAAACAGTGTGTAAAAGTTGGTGACCTCACGTCTTCGATTACAAAGGTAAAACATGGTGTACCTCAGGGGTCGTTCCTGGGGCCTTTGTTGTTCATCTTGTATATTATTGACATGTGCAATTTTCCTCTTTCACCGAAAGTGGTCATGTACGCTGATGACACAAATTTTTTTTCTCCGCACAAACCGTAACTCAATTGAACACTGTCATAAATAGTTATTTGGTCAAACTTGAAGAGTGGTTGCATAAAAACAGATTAACCTTGAATGTTAAAAAGACTAAGTATATTATTTTTAAGCCACATAACAAAGACTGTGACACTGAGCTAGTCCTAAATTTTCAAGATGCAACTTTGCAGCGTGTGACATCAGAAAAATTTTTAGGTGTATGGTTCGAAGAAACCATGTCGTGGAACACGCATGTTAGCAAGCTGGTGATAGAACTAAGCAGAACAGTTGGCTGTCTCTATAAGCTGAGAGAACTACTTCCACTGAGGCTCAAAACAGCAATATATTTTGCTAACTTCTACTCTCGTCTTTCATATTGCATCTTAGTTTGGGGAGTTACAACCATCCATAATTACAATAAACTGGAGCGACTACAAAAAAAAAACTGCTACGAATTCTTGAGAACTTTTATGGAATCCCTAGCCAGCTATCTACTGATCCCTTGTTTACTAAACATAATCTGCTTAAAGCATCTAAGTTATATGACTACAAACTGTCTCTGTATATGCATAAGCATAACCTTCCAAACGATGCACACCGTCCCATGCATGCTTACAGCTTACGTAGGGAAATAAAACCAGTGCCGCGTACACGAACGAATTATGGCCGGTCCACACTTGACTTCCGCATACCATGACTTTATAATAAACATAAACCCCACATTGATTTTACTGCCCCACTTAGCTCATTTAGATACCAATTAACAAATTTTCTGATGAGTCAATGATTATTACTGCAATCCAAATAAATGACACTGACCAATGAACTGACACCACTACTCGACCGGCGGAAAACTGATGTTTGTAAGCTGTTTGTGAGTTTCATGTTCATATTCATCTTGGTATCTGTTGTGTGTGTAATTCTTTAGGAAATGTAAGCACTGCATTTCCATGTTCATATTCATTTTTATAGTGCTGTGAGGTCCACTGCGTGACGCTGCCTTAACTTTTGTTCGCATCATAATGTGCTAGCATGTATTGGTTTGTTTCTCTTTAAACGTATTGAAATCAAATATATTATATTGAAATATTATTGTATACCTCTTCAGGAAGTGTAAACACTGTATATGCTGTTTGTAAGTTTCATGTTCATATTCATCTTGATATCTGTTGTGTGTGTAATTCTTTAGGAAATGTAAGCACTGCATTTCCATGTTCATATTCATTTTTATAGTGCTGTGAAGTCCACTGCATGATGCTGCCTGTAGGCCCCCAGGGCCCAGTCAAGCTGTCTGAGACAGCTTTTTCCCTGGGGGACCCCCAGCTTGTAGGTTGGAAATAAAGTGGATTTGGATTGGATTTGGACATCGAAATTGCCGAAGGCATCATCTAGGTGAACACCCAGGTTCTCCTGGATCGAGGACTGGGCGCCGCAAGGGGATTCGCCCAAATCTGAAATGGCCAAGCCCAGGTGTTGCTAACCAACTTCACCGAAGAATACCGGCATATAAAGAAAGGTACGACGATCGCTTTCCTCGACGAGCTGGTGGACATCAGAGACCGGTCTTACCGGTCTTAGGACCGGTAAGCGCCAGCAGTTCCGCGCAGCAGCAGTGCTCGGATCGTGAGTTGCAAAGCCTAGTAGATTATTTGAAAGGCAAGACCGCATCGCCTCTCCGAGGTTTCAAGCACCAACTGTCGTCCTTCGTCCTTCACAATAATGCCCTCCTGAAGAACTTCGCGCCCAACAGGACAGTGCATCTTCTTGTCGTTCCCAAAAATCTCAGGCAAGAAATTATGCAGGCATGTCATGATGAGCCGACTGCAGGGCATCTCGGGATTGCTTGCACGTTGCACCGCATCCAGGAGAAGTAATATTGACCGCGGCTAGCTACCGACGTTTCCCACTACGTGATAACATGCCGTGAGTGTGAGCGACGCAAAATGCTCCGATTAGACCAGCCGGACTCCTGAACCCGATACCACCGCCAACTAAGCCCTTCCAGCAAAGAGGGATGTACCTTCTCGGCCCCTTTCCGATCTCATCATCAGGTAACAAGTGGATCATCGTGGCCGCCGACTACATGACCCGCTACGCCGAAGCAAAAGCATTGCCTAATGGTACCGCAACAGAATTCGCAATATTTTTCGTCGAACAAATTCTCCTGCGACACGGCGCCCCCGAAGTGCTCATCAGAGACAGAGGAACGGCGTTGACAGCGCAGCTGACACAAGCCATCTTACACTTCAGTCAGACAAGCCATCGGAGGACAACTGCTTATCATCCGCAAACCAACCGACTCACAGAGGGTCTGAACAAAACCATCGCAGACATGCTCTCCATGTACATCGACGCCGAACACAAGGTGTGGGACACCATTCTGGCCTACGTGATCTTCGCCTATAACACTGCTGTCCAGGAGACAACCAGGTCTACCCCATTCGAGCTTGTATACGGCAGGAAGCCCACGACAACACTCGACGATATGGTCCGGCGCGTTTCAGACAAAGACAACCTCGACGTCGCCGCCTACCTTCATCGCGCCGAGGAAGCCCGAAGAGTTGGAGCCAAGAAGGGTGGGCCGAGAAAAGGTACTCTGTCGCCGCGGCCTCCTGTGTAGGCTGTACGCCTCTCCTTGACAAGGCTCACAGTGTGCAGCTCGATGTTCCGAAAGTGTGCCGGCTACCATCTCGCGGAATGAACTTTAATGAAAGAAACTCGGCCTCAAAAAACCTAATGTTTCCGCACTCCCACACATCAGCAGACTTAAGTGCTTACCACATTTTACATCCACGGGCACCGAGGTTACCGGAGAGCCTTCCTTTCGTAATCCGTTTGTTTTTTCTTCATCTGTCAAGGGTGAGTTGGCAATATACACAGTTGTGCACAAAGCCCCTTAAAGAGATAGGTTGCTTTTCAGGAGACAACTGAAATTGGTATTTCTTAACCGTACTCTTGCTCTTTCGGAAGCTAAAATTTGGCGATAAATTAAGAAAATGAAAAAAAAATCATTGTTAATTAGAAAATCGGCCGAATTTCTTTATTATGCTCACCTTAGAAGGACAACTGCCTACAATCCTGCACTAGTCGAATCTTCGGAAATAGTATAGCTTTTGAACTTTCCCACTGTTTTACTGAAACTGCCTGCAAACCCGCGGTGTAAATCATTTAACACACCACTGAGGATGTCACGACACTTTATTAAATTTAGGGCACCCATCATCATATCTTGGGCATCTTTGGCTTCCGTAGTACAACTGAATCATCCATTGTGCACTATTAAGCAGTCATAACAGGCGGTCATAGCATAACGTGCGTGCTATAAATGCGTTTGGGACAAGATTACAATCATGAAGACACGTGTCATGACACGAAATAAAGAATTCGTCGATACATTGTGAACGATCTTATTTCTTGAATCAAAGTTATTGGGTTTCATTCTTTTGAAGAAAAGTCGCTATATTTATTTCATATGATACTACTTGTGGCCTCGCGGGACGTTCTTGACCTGACAGTCTATGAAACTAACAACTTCTGCATTTTTTTATCGCATATCGACTGTATGAGAGTTATTAAGAAACTTCCCATTACTTGAATAAAATTATAAGCCTAGTAACAATGGTTTAGGTCCATCTTACTTATTGTCAAACTGAGGACCTCTGAGTGCTCTTTCGGGAAGACACGATATGATCCTGTCGTCATTGATAATGTCACATGTTCTGACTAAAAGAAGATAATGGCAAGCATATTTTAAACTTTCAATAGGTCATTGAGCTCATTGGACAAAATGGTTTGCTTTATTTCACAGTCACACCACAGCGGAGGACTTAGGACACCACGAAAATTACACCAATAGTGCCGTTTACTGATGAGTCGGTAGTCTGCCTGATGAACCAGTACTAATACAGAATAGCTTTGTTGAGCTAGTCACCAGCGCGTCCTCTTTGCTGCTTTCCTCTCCATTATTCCGTCTTGTGGGTCGCTCTTAAGGTGCAAAATATGAAGGCTGACACACCACGTTTTGCAAACCCCGTCAAGGCTGCCAAAGTACCTGGCTCTAATGCTGTAATATACACAGTGAATGTGTGCGTCCTCCGTCTACCTTACTAATATGTTGTCATAGAGTGCTGAAATGACAAAGTAGAAAAACATATTCTGCTTGTCTAGGAAGGTATTTTTATTACTGCTACGTTCAGTTAACCAAAAAAAAGGATTTTGAAATGTTGGCGTTCAAAATTAAAACCAAGGTATGCAGAATAAACATGATTTCAGTCAAGTCATGTCATACCATTACTGACCATACCTTATGGCGAGCAACTGGTGTGGTTCCGTTGTATATCTGGCACTTTTATACCACACTCTGGACAACCCAGAAGATACTGACTTACCCTGTACATTGTCACCTCGATTATTCCGCGTGGCTTCAAAAGCGGCGCATTCATTCGATATCCGTACTGCCATTAGCATTCAGACGTAACCATTTTCATACCATTTGCGAGAGAATTTAAGATATGATGCATTACACTACGATTGCGTCATGGATCGTGATGGCCTCAGTCATGTGCCCTAATGTCTCCCACTTATATCTGCCGAGTGAACTATAGACAGCCTGTGAGTTCGGCCTCCCACTCAAGAAGTACCTTTGATGTCCCCACTGATCACGATTCGATGTCAAAAATCAAGTAACGATATTATAAAAAAGTTTTAATTACGATATAATGCTGATTCACCCTGCAGTTGCTTTCTAGTCAGCAGTGTAATCATGGGCGTCTTTTAGTGACCACCGCTACCTGCGTCGCAACCAAACATACCGAACTTCTCTTTTCTCCGTACGTTGAAAACATGATTCGAATCATGCTGACTGATCCTGTGATTTCAGTCATTTCGCGCGGCGTAATGGGCCAAGTAATTATATTACCTCATGATCTTTTCGGCCTATTAGACCATTCAGACCTGATCACTTTGAAAGCCAATGTAGGAGGTTCCAAAATGTATCGAGTCATTTATTTTTTTACCTCACGTTGCGTCAGCCAGTATTCATATAACTTCTACATCTTATGAAATAGACACTAGCACATTGTAACTAAATGAAAAAAGTGCACTGCCATTCGCTTTTTATTCTATAAAAGTGTTGCAAAGAGAAGATAAGCTTTCTTACCGATCGTAACTAGAGCCAGCTGTAGAGCCACCAAAGAAAGTCTCCGCATTGTCTCCTGTTGGACTTGAGTGGTTGCAAAGATGCCGCTTCCCGCGTATTTTTGACCTGGAACCTTTAGTAACCGACTCCACTGCAACGAAATATTCACGCAATGTTATGTGCAGTAAGCAGTAAGTATCGCAAAAGGCGACCCATTCCTAGTTACTAGTCTAGTGGTTCATACGCGCGCACAATTCATCCAATGTTGAACCTTTCGTTCTTTTTTTTTATCACTGCCGGGAGGTGCGCACAGTTAGGAACGCTCTGGGGGTTACGAACATTTGCAAGCAAGATTTGTTCCGCCTGTGTCAAAAATTCGCAATGAATGTTCTGAAAGACCTGCCAGGAAACGAATTAGTATTACTGACCTTTGAAACTATTCCTCGACACCGCCAAGGAAAAATTATACATATTTTTTTTGCACGTTGTATGAACGAGGTAAATGCATGTCACGTACTTGGGTATAGTTTTCGGCCTGCGAATACTTTGTAAGGAGAATCCTTTGAGCGTAATCTTGCTATGCTAGGTTCATACTGCAACCATATACGAGTGTCGTAGGTTGTGTTTGGGGGAAATAAAACTACCCATGCGCCAGACTTGCGAGTTTTCTTAATCTCAATAAAGAAGTAGTAAATATGGCTGCCACGAGCTATCGATTAAACGTAGCTGCACTGTCAGGGGTCGTTAGGTGCTGCCGGCATGTCTGCATTCATGACAACAACAAAAAAAAAAATCTCTTCACACCGCGATATCACGACCGTGACGCGCCGACACGCCGCCACAAACGTACATAAGTAGGACAGGTAGTTTGGAGCGAAGCCGGCTCTAAACGAGGTCCGCAAAAACAGTGCAAATTATGCAAATGTGTTGTGAAATAAAATCCAGAAGGAGGATACGATAAATTCATAAAAGAGTAAACATCCTCAATAGTCAGCTTGACATTACGAACTGTAATAGGTGACGCCGTAAGTTCTGTTCAGTTCAGTTTATTACTTTAAAGACCCCCGCAGGGGTATTACATCAGGGGTGGATTATATAGAAAAATAAGTAAATGTAAGAATGTCAATGTAAAGAGGCAGCCGCTGTGCTGAGTTGCAGAGGGAATGCCTGGCAGTGAACAGATCCCACAACGGGCCTCCTCTGAGTGCATTTGTGAGAACGCGGGTACCCGAAAAGGAGAGTAGACAGCCCACCATTGAAAACAGTTCAGTAATGTCTTCATGGAAGCGTCAAAGCCATTGCACCGAAGCCACACCGTGTGCCTTCTTTCCAACTAAACCTAACCTTACTAGCGCTGTATAGACAGGAGTGCTCACCCCTTCACTATGTAATCTGTTTATATACGGGGCTTATGGCTAACTTTGAATTAATTGAAATCTCTCCTGGTCAGGAGTGAGGTCGTTTATTTACCTATTGAAGAGACACTTCCGTCACAGGATCGCGTATGATCTGGCGATATCAAGCCATTGATGGGTTAAGGTACACCATACAGAAGTGCACAACCAGAAATAAGTGCAAACCAGAAATAAGTGCAGCGGGCCTTGCTGCTTGATTCACTGCCGCCCACGGATTCAGCACCGTTTTGATGTAGCAGTACAACGTCGTATTCAAATATTACAAGGATAAAATGAGCCTATGCCGTCGGCAGCTTATATTTGCACAAGAAAAACTAGGCAAAGATTGTGAGACTTTTTTCCGTACACCTTGCCCTCCAGATAACAGCTACATCTGTGGTAATGAACACGTTGTAGTTATGTATGAGCCCTCTCCTGCGTTTCGCATTACCGCTTGTTGTGCATGTGACACCTGTACATTAGAAACGCAACAGCATCAAATGGACAGGCCCCCAGCCAGCCCTCGTTGCAGGCGTGAGCTCACTTGGCACGCTCTTCGGTATAGTTTCCTTTCCCGTGGCCTTAATCAGGATGAATCCACTCACTCATTCACACTAAAAGGGAAACACGTAAACCCCGTAGGCTGCACCCGTGGCGTGGTAGCGCTAATAAGGCGAATAAGGATAAAGACAGCGGCATACGAAAAACAGGTGTATCTTGTAAATCTAGCGGCCAGGTTCTGTGGACATTTATTCTGTTTTTCCTATGATCAGGATACCCCTAAAAGACCTATTTCGAGGCTAGTAGACACGGAAGTGGAGGAGGGTTACAGCGCAATATAAATAACTTTAAAAAAAAGGTAGAAATAACAGGGTAGTCACAATATGTGAGTGTGATTTTTTAATGAGATGAATAAAATGGACGGAATTTTAAAGCAGATGTATGGTGAATAAACGAAGAGCAAGTGTAGACTGTCCCTTGCTCTGGCTGAGCGCTGGGCATGAATACCGAGCGGAATAACGACTTTTATTATTTTTTATTTATTTCAAGATAACCCCAAAGGCCCTTTTCACGAGGGTATTACATAGGGGGTGGTATAAAGTTCAACTTGAACACATAGAATGAACATTAACATGAGTAACAGGGCAAAAAAAAGAAGCCAGAAAAGAGCAATAACTGGTAGTCAGCAAGAATCGAAATGTGGCGGAACAACAAGACGCAAAATAAACAAAATGAAAAAAAAAACAAGAAAAGAAAACACAAAGATGCAAACAACGGAATAAACAGAACGAAAAGCAAAACTCGAACACATTTCGGTGAGCAGAACAGAACTAGAAGAAAACTACACATTGCTTTGATTTTTTAAAAGTTCATGAAATGATGTCGCATTCGTTTCAATTGCGATTGTGTAAGGCAGCCGGTTCCAATCAATAATGATTTTGGGTATGAATGATTTAGCAAAACTTGAAGTGGGACATGTGATGTGTTTGATTTTGAAAGGATGGTCACGGCGTGGAAACACTGCTGAGGGTAAGTGAAAGAAATCGTTGTGAAGCAACGGATGGTGGTAAATTTTGTGAAAAAAAGTTAAGCGAGCCAGTTTACGACGATGGGAAAGGCTGTCAAGCCCAGCACGAGCTTTTAAAGCCGTTACGCTAGTAGAACGTGAGTAGTCAGAATAAGTGAAACGAGCAGCACGCACGAGCAGCATGCACCCCTTTCAGCGCTATTCTTCAGCTCCGTGGAGGAACATATTGTATTAAAGGAATTGTGTGTGTGCGTGTGTGTGTGTGCGTGCGTGCGTGCGTGCGCGCGTGTGTGTGTGTGTGCGCGCGTGCGTGTGTGCGTGTGTGCGTGTGTGTTGTGTTGTGTGTGTGTGTGCGTGCGTGTGCGTGTGTGTGTGTGTGTGTGTGCGTGTGTGTGTGTGTGTGTGTGTGTGTGTGTGTGTGTGTGTGTGTGTGTGTGTGTGTGTGTGTGTGTGTGTGTGTGTGTGTGTGTGTGTGTGTGTGTGCGGGCGCACGCGCGCACGCGCGTGGATGGTCTCGCGCCTTGTCGTCGGGGATCGGGTGATGGCGTCACGAGCTCAACGATGTAATTGACGGGAGAAGTGCGCTCAAGGACACGGTAGGGTCCATGGTAGTTTGACAGCAACTTGGTAGAGAGATCTGGTGCAGCAGAAGGCACACGGAGCCAAACAAGGGATTGCGGCTGGAAGTGTCTGTGCCATGGGAGTGGTAGAATCGGTATTTCTGGCGCCTTTGGTCGTCGGACGTGAATGACCGGGCGAGCTGGCGGCACTCTTGAGCGTGCCTGGAGGCTTTAGATACAGTTGTGGATTCCGACGAATCAGGATGGTAAGGGAGAATAGTGTCGAGCGGCGAGGATGGTTCACGGCCGTACAGAAGGAAGAATGGTGATAAACCAGTAGTGCTCTGCGTAGCGGTGTTGTAGGCGTATGTGACGAAGGGGAGAACGACGTCCCAGTTAGAATGGTCGGCCGCCACGTACATTGACAACATGTCACGTAATGTTCGATTGAAACGTTCAGTCAAGCAGTTCGTCTTGGGATGATAGTCAGTAGTGATGCGGCGAGTAATGCTGCATTGCTGCAGAAGAGATGAAATGACGTCTGACGAAACACCCGCCCACGGTCGCTAAACAGTTCGCGCGGTGCTCTGTGCCGAAGTACGAAATGGTGCAAGAGGAAGGCTGCCACATCCGGCGCCGTAGCAGCTGGGAGGGCGGTTGTTTCGGCGTACCATGTCAGATGGTCTACAGCGACGATGACCCAGCGGTTTCCTGCAGCAGTGTAGGGAAGTAGTCCATATAGGTCAATGCCAACTCGGTCAAATGGCCTGGATGGGCAAGGCAAAGGCTGCATAGGGCCGATCGAATGGTAATGACCGGGCTTGCGGCGCTGGCAATCGGGGCAGGAACGGACGAATTTTCGAACGTAGTTGTACATGCCGCGCCAGTAATAGCGGAGGCGAAGCCGGTTGTAGGTCTTGAAAGCACCGCCGTGACCAGCTTGCGGGTCGCTATGAAAGGCAGCGCAAATTTCTGAGCGTAAATGTCCGGGGATCACAAGGAGCCATTTGCGGCCATCAGAGAGATAATGTCGGCGAAACAAAATCCCATCACGAATAGTGAAGTGGGCAGTCTGACGGTGGATTGCGCGCGGTACCGACACGACAGAAGGGTCTGAAAGATAGCGTAAAGAGAAGTGATCTTTGGACTGCTCGTTGGGCATATCGTCCAATGCCAAGGGGGCGCAGTCGATGCCGGTAGGAGAGGCACATTCATTGCTAGAGGTGAACGCGACAAAGCGTCTGCGTCGTTATGCTTCCTGCCAGAGCGATAGATCACACGAATATCGCACTCCTGAAGGGGTAAGGCCCAGCGGGCGAGGCGACCATTTGGGTCTTTTAGGGAGGACAGACAACATAGGGAACGGTGGTCCGTGACGACCTCGAAATCTAGGCCGTATACGTAAGGCCGAAATTTCCCGGATCCCTTGCTGAATTGTCGGCCGCGCGTCGGCTGTGCTGCTCCGACGGCTAATCATTTTCCCCTTTACAATATATGTATACCTCCTGGAATGCGGTGTGTGCAGTATGCAGTATACATTGGGCAGACGGTTAATCCTCTACGAATTCGCTTTAATAACCACCGCGCTCATGCCCTATCTTTACGTAACCTCCCCTTGTCAAAACACATTATTGACAAAAAACACTCATTTGAAGCATTTAAATTAACAATCTTACACGGTGGGTTCAACAACACCCGGGAAAGGGAGGAACGCGAGTCGTACTTTACTTATATATTTAGAACAATTGCCCAAGACATTAATGAGAACCTGGGCGCTTTGTCTTCAATACGCCGCCTGCAAATCCAGTACTGACCTTGGAGTGCCGGCTTGACAAACCTCGGTCGTTCCTCCTGCTTCGCAAGCTTTCCAACATATGCTTACACCGATGTCTTACAAGGGGGTACTGCGCACAAAAAGACAAGGACAAGAAGATAACACAACTGCGCTTGTTGTGTTATCTTCTTGTCCTTGTCTTTTTGTGCGCAGTACCCCCCTTGTATTCACCATGATTGACTGACTAGCCCAACAACGTACGCTTTTAAACCGATGTCTTCATCGCGCACCGCGCTGTTACCTGCCCCCGTTCGACCATCTTCACGAGAGCGGCGCAATCAAAGAACCTTAAGCACTCGCGCCATTCATATCGCCCCACGCGACAATTCTTCCCCAATGTCACCTCCGTTTCCGGCCTTTTTTTTATTCTTTGTTGCTTCTGTGGGTGTGTGCATGTGAGCGCATCTACACGCCTCGTGTGTCTAGCTAAATTCCACTCTGCCCGCCAAAGGAGTTGCACATGGCGGAATTCCCCCCCCCCCCCCCCCCCCTTTGCTTCGTTGTATTTTGTTTACTCGTTTAAGTGGACAACATTTGAGAGCATCTCAAATCTATGCTGGGCTTCGGCCACTGTCTGTCTCCATACACTTTACTAGCTGCCTTCTGTGTTAGGACTCAGGTTCGCCGTCCATTCTCCCCTCTCGCTTTTTTTCCCCTCGTTTAGTCTTTTTTTTCGTCTTTTCTCCCCGCGACCGCATCGTGGGTGGCGGGCAATGACATTTACCCTCCCCCCTCCTTGTTCCGTGTGTGTATTTTTGTGAATTTTTTCTTTTCTTCTCTTCCCTGAGCCGTTCTTCCTCCTGAAATCGTCTGCTTGTTTTGGCTCATGTGTCGAACACCTGTACAGATGAAGACACTTCAAGAAGAGAAGCAAGAACCATGTAACTTCAGTCTAGAAAGGACTGAAAGGACAGGCTCTATCCGAAACGTCGACTCCCAATTTTTTTGTGCTACATATATATATATATAATATATATATATATATATATATATTGTCACAGATGGGTCCTTAATCACAGAGGCTAGGCACAGGCCGCAAACAGAGAAGCAGAGTCTCAGCTCCGAGAGCACGCGAGTTCCACACTTCTTCGTCCTTTCGGCGTCGCCCGGGGACACCTGGCGGCATTATTCCCCCTCCCCCAATAAAGAAAGCAAAAACGTGAACGCGTGAAAAAAACGCACATTGAGTGAACGGGAGGAAGTAAGCAAGTGAACGGTCACATGCCGCTCAACGGTTACAGGTACAAATAAAAAGAACACGCGGAAGAGGCTACGCCCCTTACTGCGTACAGTAAGGCTTCATGAGCAGTACGTGCACGACCTCAGGCTGAGGTCGACGGCTCGAATTCGGTAGAGTGCCATCGGGGAGGACTTCATACGTCACATCCGTGATACGGCGCAACACTGTGTACGGTCCAAAGTAGCGGCTCAGGAGCTTCTCCGAAAGGCCTGGGCGACGTACTGGTGTCCATACCCACACTTTGTCGTCGGGGTGGTAATCTACTTGTCGATGTCGTTGGTTGTAGCGTTGTGCATCCGTGACCTGCTGCCGTCGGATGTGCATACGGGCCAGTTGCCGGGCTTCCTCTGCGTGCCGGGTAAACTGCTCGGCGTCCGACGTGAGCTCCTGGTCGTCAGGGGCGCACGGAAGCATGGCATCGAGCATTGTCTGTACGTCACGCCCGTAGACGAGGCGAAACGGCGTAAAGCGAGTCGTTTCCTGAAGCGCTGTGTTATAGGCAAACGTCACGTATGGGAGGATCTCGTCCCAGGTCTTGTGCTGTGCATCGACGTACATGGCGAGCATGTCCGCTAAGGTTTTGTTGAGGCGCTCCGTGAGCCCGTCTGACTGCGGGTGGTATGCAGTAGTCTTGCGGTGGGTCGTGTGACTCAGCTGGAACACCTCGGCCATGAGCTGTGCAGTAAACGCAGTGCCTCTGTCGGTGATTACGGAAGACTGGGCGCCGTGTCGTAAAACGATGTGGTGTATGAAGAAATGCGCGATTTCCGAGGATGTACTGCGCGGCACCGCCTTGGTTTCCGCATAGCGCGTCAAATAATCAGTCGCAACTATAATCCACTTATTGCAGGGTGTCGAACCGGAATTTTTTCGGATTCGGTTCAGGTTCGGGTTCACGCCTTTCGGGTTCAGTTCCGGGTTCGGCTCCGGAGCGACATTCCGTTCCGGTTCGAACCGCTCCGGATAGCGTCGAACCGGTTCAAACGGGTTCAGACTATAAAAAAATTCTGAACGTAGGTTTTTATTCCACCTTTTTTTGCTGTTTACTTTTCTTTGTGATATCAGCATGTAAAACAGCACTGCAAAATTTGCTCAATGCGAGATGTTTTACTGTCCGCGGCAAAAAGACGTAAATTTACGCAAGAGCCGCGAAATCAAATGAACTCAGAATTAGTGTACACCGGCTATGCATATATACTAGACTCTATCTGATGAGATACATAAAAAGAAAAGCTGATGGATTTTTCATCTACAAAACCTTTCAGCTTCAGCAGTTTCGGACTCCCCGTCAGGCGAATAATAGGTCTCTCTTCAAGCCTGTGTCAATCGGGAATTTCTCCGGCGAAAAATGCTTAAAGGTGCACTGAAGAGGAATCTGAACATGTCTTTTTGCCGCGGGAACTCAATCTACACGTTTCTAGCATTCTTAGAAACTGCGACTTATTGCCCTGTATGGCCGATTTCCCTAATTAAATCGAATTAACGGCCGGCTCCCGCCCTTTATTTTTGAATTCTGCCTCGTACGGTGGGCGGAGTCGACCAACGCGTGGAGTGCCTTTCACCCAGTCCCGTGGCGGCTTGCCGCCCTGCCATCGGCGGAGTAATACGTAGTAGTCCGTAGTAGCAAATAGTCCGCGCGTATTTTTATTTCTGCGGGCTTATTTTGCGGCTATATTATCTGCGAATGAAACTATTTATTCATGGAAACCTAAAAAACAAAATAAAGCGAAAGCAAAGCCTCCACGGAGCTGACTGAAAGGAACTTCACGCGTTGGTCGACTCCGCCCATCGTACGAGGCAGAATTAAAAAAAAAGGGCGGGAGCCGGACGTTAATTCGATTTAATTATTGAAATCGGCCATACAGGGCAATAAGTTGCAGTTTCTAAGAATGCTCAGAACGTGTAGATCGAGCTCCCGCGGCAAAAAGACGAGTTCAGAATCCTCTTCAGTGCACCTTTAAGCGGGCGCCATCAGGACCGCTGCATGCGCCCACTATGAGCGGAAGTTGTCTTGTATTTGCAGGTATATACAGTCAAGACATCTTTCTGTCACACCAAAAGCGGCTTGCCAGTCACCCCCCCCACTCTGGCACACCTGCAGCATACATCTAGAGAGTTCACCAAAAATATTTTATCTTCATCTCCTGCTCTACATCGCCTTTCTAACTCGCATTATATGTCTCGACCACCTACAGCTCAGTTTCTTGAAAAACACAGCTAATCGTGGCTTGTCGCTAGTACAGTGTAAAATTAAGATTTTGTCCTATGCTGATTTCGTCTCCGTCTCTTGCTCTGATGAAAAGAATCTGATAAAAAAGCAGGCTTGTATTGGTTGGGGGCTCTTCGTGTCTGTACGGACACAAACTTGCGACGTCTTCGATGCGACGTTGCGCTGTGAATATGTTGCAATTGGTGCATTGCAAGAGCACGATCGTAAATTCCTTAAATAGAATCTTTCTTACTTTTCTGGGTCGCTTTCAAAGGGAGCCCATGCGGGAACAGAATTAAATGCTACCTTGATACAGTATGGTGAGTCTTTCGTGCAGTTTTTGTCCAGTAACCTGTTTCATGATTTTTATTTTTTGAAACCGAAAACCACCGTTTCCTGGCAGCTGGGCTTATTAGGTGACTAAATGCTATCTGTCTTTTGTTTACATAGTCATGAGGGAATTTTGTGCTGATACACTTGATTTCCTAAGTATTCGCTTTTCCTGAGAATACCTGTACGGCTTCTCCAGAAGGCAGCTGACAAAGGTTCTGATCGGTCATTACTTCCTCTACGTGGAGCCTTACCTAGCATTTCTTGACGGCCTTATATTAAGGTGAGTTCAGAGGATGTACATTCAATAGGCCCAAAAAACCTTTCTCAGACTTCAAAGGTCGACTTACGTGTTAGGACATGCCATCGAGCCAAGCGGACGTTTGTGCCATGATCAGTGAATTGCTACATCTGCAAGCAAGGAGGAACTATTGAACAACGAAATTATTTGTGACGCTATGTTCGCTTGAGACATAGCTCACTTTAGCAGTCTCTTAAAAAGGACATTGAGGTCATGGCTTACACTATAAGATTTGTGCCAGTAATGAAGGACACCGGAATTCCGTGTGAACTTTTCCTGTTAATAAGACTGCTTAGCGTGTGAAGAAGCTGTACGTATGCTTGATAAACACGCACAATCGCCACTTTCGGCGAGGTCACTGTTCAGAGAACAGTTCATTTTAGCTCAGAACGTATATGCTGCGAAAGTACAACCTCCTGACTGATCGCCCTTTCTTGACGTGTGCGCCTTCAGGAATTTTTATGTGTGGGTAGAGCAAGGGAGTGATAGTGGCATGAGGCCGTATGCCGAGGTCGCGGAATTCGACCCAGTCAAGTAAGGCAAGACGAGGTCAGGGAGGTTCCTGATATTCCATGCATGCGGCAAGAATAAAAAGAATCTTCGAAGATGGCCGAGTAGCCTAAGGCATCAGTAAACGAAGCTTCTCTGTTGCGCCCGCCGCCACTGGCTCGATTGCCACTCAGGATTAGAGTATTGTAGTAGGTTTCTTTACTGCGTTAGCAGTTTAGTCCGCTTTCTCAAAAATTAAAAAAATTCCGTGGTGTGTGCGTGTGCATATGCGTGCGCGTGCGCGCGTGCGCGCGTGCGTGTGTGTGGAGGGGGGGGGGGTGCGTGCGTGCGTGGGTGCGTGCGTGCGCTTAAGCATGTGTATGCACACGCGTGCATAATCTAATGGGCGTACATCCGGGCACTCACTGGCAAAAAAATTGACAGACGGTTGCAATTGTCGGTAATGCGAAGTTTCAGCGCCACTCATCACACGCTACCTGGCATGTGGCGTATTATGCTGCTAGCCGCTCCTGGGGTCTTCCCGTGGCAGCCACCTTCCAGGTGGCGTTTAATTCGCTCTGCTACTTGGAGAACCGGTTACGCCGACTACGACGCGGAACGCTAACGGGCGCATAATAGCTTCGGTCTAAAATGCCCCACCTACCTGCAGCCGATCTACTTGAGATGGAATGCTGTGAATGCTGCACGTGTGCCATTGCAAAGCTTTCCATAAAAGAACGCGAAAACGCTAGCGAATCCTGACGCCGCTTTGCAAAAACTTGTATTTGAGTCGTAGCGGTGGTGAACGGCGAGGTTCCAATAAGTTGGAAATTTTCGCTTGGACGCGCCGCTCAGTCGCCCAGTCGCCCAGTCGCTTGCATGTGAACCAACCATAAGCCTCTCGCCTCAGACACAAACAACCCGAAGCGAGGGTTCTCGCACAGCTTCTGCCCTCACCGTTCGACCACGTTTTTCATGTGGCACTCTCGGTAAAAGAAGACGCATTACGTTCGCTGCTATTGACGAGGGTGGCGCTGGTGAACACTCTGATGGTTCGGTTACACTACACCCCGGTTGCACCCCCGAAAGTTAAAAAGATTAGACAGTCGTCACCGCAGCGCGGAAGTAGCGGACACCTTAAATTTCCTCACTGGGGCGCTTTCCTTTAGACTACCTCTATAGCCTCTCCAGAAGGCAGACGACTCAGGTACTTAAGGGTATTGGTTTCCTGTACTGTTGTATCGGCCACCTTTTCTGGAGTTCCTTAACACCAGTGCTTTAAAACGTGTAAAGCAAATGTACAATTATTTCTTCTGCTGCAAAGGCGTTCTTCTCTAAAATTCACACACCGACGCTGCCTGTCAAGGCATTACTTCATGCTGAGATGTTTGTGTAATGGACGGTAAATTGCCCCGTACGCAATGCGCCAAAGACCATTGTTTTATTCCGTGCAATGATGCTACGTTCTTCTGGGACATAATTACGGCGAACGTGCACTTGAGAAGGACATTGAAATCACACGTATTAGTACCCGTTTTTTCCAGTGGAGAAAAACTGTGTTGTGCCGTGTGATCTATTTATGTTCCTGTGACTCTGTAGTGTCAAGAGCCGTATGATGGACCACCGCCGAATCACCGGGGTCATCGAAATCTTTGTTCCGTGAGCAGTGCGCTTTGGTGAGGGGAGTATACGTTGCCCTGGAAGGGCCGCCTTGCTGGCTCCCCAGTCTGGATGCATGGGCGGGCCTCACATACATCTGATGTTCAGAGAGGTGGGGATTTGCCGGGGTATGGTGGGCTCGTATTGCACAGCCCGGTGTTTTGTGGCATGGGCTTACTCCGATTTTCCTTTTCGGCACTATTTCCATGCAAAAAAGAAAAAAATCGTCGCCGTAGCTCAGTTGGTAGAGCACCGGATGCAAAATTCGAGCAAGGGTTCGGATCCTATTTTCGGAATGTGTTTTTTTTCAGTTTAATCAATTATCGTTAAAAGTAATTACACTTTAAGCTCCTATTGATGAACACCACAAATTACTTTTAAAAAAGTACATCCCCTATGCTCCTTGGTTTCGGTTATTGTTCGCTTCCCTCATGTGCGGCAGAGAAAGCCGCCCGTCAGAGAATTCAAGACACAGCAATCTGAGAACAGCGTGAAGAAGCTGCCCGCTAGCGATTGGCATTTTTTTTATATAAGCAGAACAATTTCAATGCATCGACATTAACGAAAATCACTTTATCGCAGTTACATTTCATTTCAGTAGCACCTTTCTAGGCGTTTTTCACATCTCAGCGAGCGCAGGTATTTCCGCATTGCCTCTTTGTGTAATCACTATTTTTTTCTAAGTATCGTACCGCTGCTACATGCCCGCCTTTCATTGTTTATTTCCGTCGCGTGCAACAAAGAATGTTCGGATTCTTTAAAAAGAAAACACATATGTATATTTCTTTGTTTTGTAATAATAGTATTATGTGTGTTCTAACGCGTCAAAGCGGCGCGGAGTCTATCAGGAACGCTGTAGTGGAGGACTCCAGATTAGCGTAGACCAACTGGGGTTCTTCAGAATGCACTCACATCGCACAGCACACACGCATTTTTGCATTTCGTCGCAATCAAAATGCGACCTCGCTACCGGTATCAAACTCGCGACCTTGGCATTAGCAGCCGAGCACCACAGCCACTGAGCCATCGTGAGGGGTCGTATTCATTATCTGCTATTTGAGACAAGGAATACCTCAGAAAGTAAACGTTGCACAACGTGATTGGGTCATTGCGCCTATGATTCACATATTTATGGTACTCGACACAAAGAAAAGGAAACCATTCACACTCAGTGCTTTACGAGTTAAAGCAGTGCTAACAATTCGAGTACAGCTGCATGTAAGCACGTGAAAGGGGGGTACTATAAAATCCAACAATTCACGTAAATCTGATTTAAAATACTTCAGAATTACCAAAAGCACATTGCAGAAACGCCAATTAGCTTTCTTCCTAGACACGAGACTTCTTTCAGTTTTGTTGTTGACCTGGATGCCATTTCGACTGGATGCCAATTTCGCACTCTATAGCGCCGACAGCTTTCGCTGGGTAAATCTAAGCCCTGGCATATGCCATTTGTTCTCAAAAAAAGAAAAACAAGTATGCCGTGTTGCACAAAATAGGCGGCTGAACCGAGTCCCGAACCGGTTCGGAACGGTTCCTTTGAATCGTTCCGGTTCGGGTTCAGTTCCAAGATGGCGAAAAAAATTTGGGTTCGGTTCGGTTCCAGTTCCGGGCAAAAATTCGGGTTCGGTTCCGGTTTCGGGTTCAGGTTCGGTTCCGGTTCGACACCCTGACTTATTGCCAGATGCTGATACAGGAAATTGGCCAGAAGATCAATGCCGACTTGGTCAAAAGGTGTGCGAGGTGGTTCAATTGGATGGAGCAAACCTGCAGGCTTTAGCGGTGGCGACTTACGACGCTGGCACTCACGGCAACCTCTGACGTAGCGATGGATGGTCGCTGCAAGTTTAGGCCAATAATAGGCCTGACGCACTCGGGCGAGCGTGCGGGAAAATCCCAAGAGGCCAGATGTGGGCTCATCATGACACGCTGAAAGGATGTCGTCGCGGAGGTCTGATGGCACGACTAGGAGGTAGGTCCGGTCACCGTTACGTGAGTTTTTCTTGTAGAGTACGCCACTGCGAATACAAAAAGAGGACAGGTAGCGGGAAAAGGGTCGAGGTACGTTGGAAGCATGGCCCTCTAGGTGATCCATGACAGACCGCAGGTCAGCGTCAGCACGCTGCCTTGCCACCAAGTCCGAACTGCTGACCACACCTAGGAAACGATTGTCGTCCACTGTGCTGTCATCAGCGTGCACGACGGGTGCGCGCGAGAGCGTGTCGGCATCTTCGTGTTTACGTCCGGACTTATAGACAATTGTATAATCAAATTCCTGAAGGCGAAGGCTCCAGCGTGCCAGGCGGCCTGATGGGTCCCGGAGATTTGTCAGCCAGCACAAGGAATGGTGGTCTGTGACGACTTTGAAAGGGCGACCGTAGATATAAGGCCGAAATTTCATCGTGGCCCAGATGACGGCGAGGCACTCCTTTTCTGAGGTGGAATAGTTGATTTCGGTGCGCGAGAGTGTGCGACTCGCATACGCGATCACACGTTCTACGCCTTCTTGATGCTGAACGAGGACGGCACCAAGCCCAATATTGCTAGCGCCGGTGTGTATCTCGGTAGCAGCCTCCTTATCAAAGTGAGCAAGCACAGGGGTAGTGTGCAGCCGTCGTCGCAGCTCTGTGAAAGCAGCCTCTTGCGCGGCAGTCCAGACGAACGGTGTATCTTCACGCGTTAAGCGGTTCAAGAGTTCAGCGATGCTGGAGAAGTCTGCGATAAAACGGCCGTGGTAGGCGCACAAACCCAAGAAGCGCTTGAGCGCTTTCTTTGTAGTAGGACGGGGAAACTCGGCTACGGCGGCTGTTTTCTCGGGGTCGGGTTTTACACCGTCGGCGCTCACAACATGGCCAAGAAACTTGAGCTCTTTGTAGCCAAAGTGGCACTTCTCGGGTTTAAGTGTTAAGTCGGCCAATCGCAGGGCATCCAGCACGGTCCACAGGCGTTCAAAGTGTTGGTCGAAGGTTTCTGAGAATACCACCACGTCATCTAGATAAACTAAACAGGTTTTCCATTTGAGGCCAGCCAGGACAGTGTCCATCATGTGCTGAAACGTCGCAGGCGCTGAACAAAGGCCGAAGGGCAACACCTTAAATTCATATAGGCCGTCGGGTGTGACGAAGGCAGTTTTTTCGCGGTCTTGTTCATCAACCTCAATCTGCCAATATCCGCTCTTGAGGTCGATCGATGAAAAATACTTGGCGCGGCGAAGTCTGTCGAGTGAGTCGTCGATGCGAGGCAGCGGGTAGACGTCCTTTTTCGTTATGGCGTTCAGCTTACGGTAATCAACGCAAAAGCGTAAAGTCCCATCCTTCTTCTTTACCAGAACAACAGGCGACGACCACGGGCTCTTAGAAGGCTGAATTATGCCGCCTGTAAGCATCTCCTTCACCTGCGTTTGGATGGCGTCGCGTTCCTTCGGGGAAATGCGGTATGGCTGCTGTCGTATGGGGTGAGCATCATCGGAAGTGATGATTCGATGCTTTGTGACCGCCGTTTGCCGCACTTTCGAGGAGGATTTTTTCGGCAATATGCCGGCAATATTGCCGAAAAAATCTTTCACACAAAGAACAAATTGCCTTGAAGTCTCTCGCCATCCTGTCCGACATAGTAATAAAGCCCGCAGACAAAGGTGGTGCAATTGCCGTAATGAATACCAGAGACTACAAGAATGAGGCAGAGCGACAGCTAAGCAACCAATCTTTTTACAAACGTGTAGCTTCCTACCCAACTTCGCATTTCAAACACCTGGTCCAAACCACTCTAGAAGACCTCGTAAAAGAGAACAAAATAACTGATAAAGTTGCCAGGTCTTTACTTCCTTTGTCTCCCATCCCCGGTAGGTTCTACCTTTTGCCAAAAATACATAAGGAAAATATTCCAGGAAGACCAATTATTTCCGGAATAGGAACCACGTCAGAAAAAATTTCCAGTTTTGTCGACAGCTTAATCAGAGACATACCACCAACTTTTCCTTCGTTTGTGAAAGACACAACTCATTTTCTTTCTGACATAATTGATCTGTTCATTCCAGAAAACAGCATACTCATTACCCTCGATGTCGTGTCCCTATACACCAACATACCCCACTCGGATGGGATGAGGGCAGTCGCTAATGCTTACAGAGGTTCCAAAGTGGAACGACCAGTGGATGGCACGACCCTTGAAACACTTCTGCATCTGGTACTGGAAATTAATAACTTTGAATTTGATGGCGACCACTATGTGCAAATAAGTGGCAGATCAATGGGCACAAGAGTAGGTCCTAATTATGCCAATATATTTATGGGCATTCTGGAAACTGAATACCTGGAGAGCTGTCTCTTCAGACCCCTTTTTTATAGGAGGCTTATAGATGACATATTTCTTATATGGTGCCATGGTGAAGAAGAGCTACTCAAATTCATTGCTAACTTTAATAATGCTCACAGAAGCATCTCTTTTACCACACCTACTCGACATCTACGATCAGCTTTCTGGACGTCAATCTTCAGATCTCGCAAAACAAGCTTGTCACCTCCGTGTTCAGGAAGCTAACGGACAGGCACCAGTACTTGCACTTTGAAAGTAGCCACGTAAAACATTGCAAGAAAGGAATACCATATAGCCAGGCTCTGAGATTTAAGCGTATCTGCTCGCGTGAAGAGGACTTCGCTTCTAACTGTGAGATACTCCGCAAGGATTTAGTCCGACAGCGCTTCCCGAGGTCTATCATCGACGATGCCTTGGAAAAAGCTGCAGCACAAGACCGCCGTACAATGCTAAATAGCACCAAGACTGCGCAGACGAACTACCCAACTAATCTGATATTAACCTACTCTCCAACAGCACCGAATGTTAATGCTATTCTCAGAAAGCATCACAACATTCTCCTTCAGAGCGACAAAATGAAGCGCTTGCTTCCCGAAGCCCCCCTTGTCGTATATCAGAGGACAAAAAATATCAAAGATGCCGTAACCTCCTCGAAACTAGACAACGGTGAAGTCTCAGGGTGCACACCTTGCAATAAACCGCGCTGCAAACTCTGTCCAATGATAAATAAGGTCACAGAAGCTCACAGCACAGCGTCGTCTTTCTCATTCAAAATTCGAGGAGATTTCAACTGTGACACCAGCAACGTAGTCTACCTTCTCGAGTGCGGTACGTGCCGTGCTCAGTATATTGGGCAAACTGAAACTCCTTTCCGATTGAGAATAAATAACCACAGAGCACATATACGATCACTGCCAGATCTGCCTCTTTCAAAACACGTAACGACAAAAGGCCATCCATTTGGAAGGTTCAAGGCCACCATATTGCAATCTGGCTTCCAGACACATTATGACAGGGAAGCGTGTGAATCATATCTAATATTTAAATTTAACACCTTGTCTGCTGGTATTAATGAAAGCCCTGGCAAACTCTCTTGCCTTTCCGGCTAAATCTTCCTGCAATGTTTTGTTTGTTTTTCTTTTCCTTGTGAACTATTTTGCATCCAAAATGTTGTGTCTTAAATCCATTACGATGACAGTTGCGTAACGATTTGTTCTGTATCTAACACTTTCATTTCTGGTCGAGGTACTGACATTATTCTTGTTGTGGTTAAGCATGAATTTTGTGACGCTCGTCTCTCATGTGTATTCATCGCATTATTACCGTTTGGTTGTTGCTGATCACTGCGTTTGGGTAAACTTTGTTTCTTAGGACATTTTTTCTACTCTTGAACTGTATTTTTGTGCGCCTCTATTATTTCGCGTGGTAATTGTATTTATTCTAATATTGTTGTGCTAAGTCTAAGCGGTGTTCCCTGGGATGAAATTTGTCTTTTTGGTACACTTTCTAACACTCTGCCGCTGTCTTTAACTTCATTTTTGGGCTTATATACATTTCCCCACATATCTCCTCATGAAAAATGTGTGTATTCTGTGTATTCTGTGCATTCATGTCACCTCTGCGTGTGTGTGTGTGTCTTATTTTTTTGTTTCTTTTGGCCATCGCAGTGCCATTTTCTGTGTTTATTAATTTTTTTTATTCCTTTTTTTTTCACTCCTGCAAAAGAGGAACCTTTCCATGTGGTCACCATATGCGAACCACACGGGGCTCACGTGCCACCGTGTGGAGACACTTAAGCGCAGCCGCAACCTGTGCGTGCTCGTTCTATCTTCTAAAGTCGCGCGGGGCCACTCAGACGCGGCTAGAAGCCATACTGACGGACACAATTGGCAGGCACTTACCTTCTTTTGTTAACCACCCCCAAGTTTTTTCCCTCTTCCGAACTAGTCGCGTGCCCGCCCAGGCCCGCCTCCCTCTTTCACCTCTTTCAAGCGGCGCCTTTGCTGGACCATCTTGGCGTTTGGGTTTCCTTTCTCGGCTGTGTTCCTCTTTTCCCTTTGATTTTTATTGTTATTTTTTTCATTTCTTTAATTTTTTTATCTTTCTTTATTTGCTGATATTTTTTCTTTTTCAAGCCCTCTGTGTGCCATGTTCACTGCTATAAGAGGATGCGTCCGTGCACTGCATGATCTTTCTTGAAAAAGACCAGTCCCTGGTCGAAACGTTGAATAAATCTGTTAAGTTTTTCAATGTGACTTCCCCAACTTATTATATATATATATATATATATATATATATATATATGGAAGAAGGGGTCACAACTTTGCAATTATCTTCATTTAATACCGACAGTTTCGAACGGAGGACCGTCCTTCCTCAGGGTGTACACACGAATATATATATATATATATATATATCAAAAATTACTTCTTGGCAGCTGATTGATTAATATAAGATAAAGTCACCAGAAATAGAAAAACATAACAAGCCTTGATAGGAGTGATCAAGGCTTCCGTAAGGAAGCCAAAACGTCTTAGTATTAAAAACAGCCTTTGGTCGGCGTTCCTTCCCTTAACTACATCATAGCATTATACTGGCAAAGGCTCCTTGGGAACTTCCGGGCCCAAATACACCAGCGAAAAGGTCCCCGACTGGCAACTGGCAAGGCTGATCGGCTCCCTTAGACGCCCATATATCTGTTGGTTGACAATTCGACTCGTGATCTATGCCTGACGTGAGTTTCAGTTAGCAATTCGGTTCTAAATCGCTCCCAGATTCGAATGCGACCGGTAGGGCACTTCTGCAATAATTTGGTAACCTACAGTCTTTGCGCAAAAAATGCCTCACCGGCCAAGATAGTGCGTCGCTCTCGGTGGGTATATAGAAGGCAAGCCGAGTATCGCATTTGTCGGAGCATTTCTTGTTTGCTGCGTCACTTCAGCCATGATTTGCTATGTGTAGGTACATTTGCCCTTCCCATTTCGTCACGTGACCTTATAATCTCATAATGCCCTTGATTGATGATAACTACGCTTGTACAATTTGTTATGCAGTTGAAGCATTAACCCGTCTAATTTTGTGAAGCCGACCAGTATACCTTTTTAAGCCGAAGTAAATATATTTTTAATGTATTAAATGTAAATTTTTAGTCTATTTCTAATGTAATGTAGCAAATTTAATGTATATTTTTAGTATATTTTCAATGCATTATAAATATGCTAAGCAGGGCAAAAATGCACTTTTCAGGTTTTTTTAAGAACGCTCAAAATATTATTCCTAGTACACTTAGAAAGCATTCGTATTGCAGTTTAAGCATAGGGAGAAAAAATGGGAAAGAAATATGAAATTAATGCAGTGTGTTTGAAATACATTTCTAGCACATCCTCTTTTTCGCTATGGGAAAGGTAAGCAGAAAGCCAGGGTAATTATGAAAAAAAGGATTACCGATATTGTATCTTATATATTAGTTTGGCGTGTGAAACAAGGTCGAAAGCTTTCTTAAAATCTATAAAAATGACGTCCATCTGCCCTGACTTGTTTAGAGTGCCAGCAAAACTATGTACAACAGATGGTAATTGAGTTACGGTCGAAAAGCCCTTTCTAAATCCATGCTGGTGTGACGATAGAATGTCTCTGTCATTTAGAAAGGAAGTTATATAAGTGGCTACAATGTGTTCGGTAAGTTTTCATGAAGAAGATGTAAGTGATATTGGATGAAAATTAGTAACAGATGAAGCTGTACCTTTTTTCAGTATTGGCACAATCCGCGGAACTCTCCAATCCGAGGCAACAGTGCCGGTTGATAGGTTCGCATGAAAAATTATGGCTAGACATCGGGATAAACGTTCACGATCGATAACGGCGGAAGAAAGTTATTTGGAATTCTGTTTGGACCAGTAGACACTTTTCCTTTCAGATTCAACAACATTGAAAACACATCTGCAGAAGATACAATGCTTGGTTCGGGATGACATGATACAGCAGGTTGACGTAAGAGGGAATTTCATTTCGTGAATGCACTGTAGAAATATCTGTTAAAATGCCCAGCAGTGCTTGTTTTATCAATGATAACAACACCATTGAGCAGAATTTGGTCGACAGGTTTTTTTTTTCCTGCAGAAGTGTTTCCGAAACATCTGCGCAGCATTCTGAATGAAGCTTGGAAGCGTGTGCTCAAAATAATGACGTTTTGATTGCACCACAGCCTGTCGTACAGCACCTTGCGCAGCTTCAATAGCATTTCGGCAGGCACATGTTCGTTTTAATCGCTTTAGGTTTCGTTTTAGGCGCAAGACTTTACGCGTAATCCAGGGATTATTATTGCGTGTTTTCTTTGTTGAGAACAAAATTTTTTAGACAATACGTGCAGATTTCTTTAAATTTATTCCATAGTACAGAGACGTCTATTCCTTGAAAATCACTCAGGCATAGATCAAGGTAATGGTGTACGCTTTCGTCCCTGGTATGCGAAAAGTCTTTCACACAAACAAGCTGGAGAGTTGTGGGGTTTTTAAATTCTTCATAAAAAATACACCATACTGTGCTCAGAAAGGTTCTTTTCCACCGAGAAAGAAAAATTTTCAATTGATCGGCTGACAAAAACAAGATCAAGTATAGAGGCACAAGTGCCCTGGACACGCGTTGGTTTTTTCACCACCTGTTGAAAGCTGTGTTGCAACATAATATCAAAAATGCCATGCATGTCTAGGCTGCATCAGAAACAGGACAGTTCCAATCAACTCTCGGCAGGTTGAAATCTCCAAGTAGATTAATGTTATCATGAGTGAATTTGGTCATGTAATCAGCCAAATCAGAAAAAACCGCTGTGACGAGTCAGGTGGTCGGTAAACGCAAATAAAAACAAAGGCCGTCCCTAGCAGCATAGTTTTAACGAGACGCTCTCGTGCTCATGAAGATGTGGTAACACGAAAGCTTTAATACTGTAATTCACCAAGCCAGCAACACCACCACCTCTTGATTGTCTATCGCAGCGGTATAGTCTATACGAAGGGGGGAAAACATCAGCATCACCTATTTTGTCTTTCAGCTAAGTTTCAGTGGTGATTACGATATGCAGATTATAATCTAAGATCAGGGCTTCTAGTTGATCACTTTTATTAACTATACTACGGGCATTAAGGTTCAGCCGGCGTCGGTTCTTGTCGTTGGGCGGCTGGCGTCACTCGGTGCCTGAACTCGACTGACGACTGGACTAGCGACTGGACAGTTCAACTCTTGCACATGTGGCGTCGTCCCACGTGTAAATTGTACTATCCACTTTCAATTTATCGTTTATAAGGGAGGCGTTCTTTTCTTCTATTTTTTCGTGCTTAGCACTAGCCCAAAGAAGCTTTCTTTTGTGGAGCGTCTCGCGCGAATAATCGTTCTTATCCGATATGTGCGTACCTTTAAGTTTGAATGCGTTTTTCATAATTTCCTGTTTTTCGTTGTAGTTCTGCAAGAATATTATGACCGGCCTTGGTTTTCATGGTTTCCCAATCCTATGAATTCTTCCGATAGACTGGCAGGTGATGCTAAGCTTTTCAGCAAACTTATCGATAACTTTTTGTTTTAGTGCCGACACAGTTTAATCCAGGTCTTCAGATAACCCGAAAACCATCAAGTTTGAGCGCCTACTACAGTCCTCCAAATCAGTGACTTTCTTGAAGTTTGTTTAGTGTGTCTTCAATGCTCTCGATTCGTGCTGCACTGTTTTCTAAGTCAGCAAACTTGGAGGTGACGTCACACATAAGTTTTTCCAGATTTGCCTGCTTTGCCCGAAGGGCTGCAACATCATCGGTTAGCGTATTCTGCCCAGCCAGCAGTTGTTTTAGAAGATCTGCGATACTGCCCCCCCCCCCCCCCGCACTCGGGCCGGGATTGAACTTGACATCCCCGCACAGAATGAGCTTTCACTCGCTAAACACTTCAAAAGGAATAGAAATGCACTGACGTGGGCACGGCAGAAGCAAGAGACAGGCGCAATCACTCTTAATTGTACTATAATAATCACTGACCTACATGAAGCACAGGAAGCGCATGTTAGGCCGCATGCTAGTGCTTGGACCGCCGTGCCCACTGAACTCGAAGGCTTGCAGATCCTCTTTTATAGGAGAGCTCGATGACGACAAGCCACTGGTAGACGGCGCTGAACTTGTGATGTCATGATGTACAGGAAAGGAGCAACAGAGCGTTGCTGATACGGACTAAGCCGCCTAGCATGCATCAAAATTTGGTCCATCTTGCTGCGATGGCGTTCCGGGAAAGCCAACTAGAGAAACTTGCATGAAGCAGAGGAAGCGCATGTTAGGCCACATTCTAGTGCTTGGGCCGCCGTGCCCAGTCGTCACCCGAGATTGCGTTTGGAAATAGAAAAGCATGGCGCGGTTTCATTGTCGCGAAATCCCGAAACAACAGTCAACGACGAAGTGATTTCATGTGCTATCGACCACAGAATACTTAGTACCTTCGTAGACTGCTCTTTTATACGGTCGACACATGTAAATGTCTTAAAGAAAATATTCCTTAATTTTTTGCAAGATTTTCTTTACCTCACAGCCCTCAAAACGAATCCTTCCATGCATCCCTTACCCCGACGATAGGAGACGCCTATTGCGTGCTATATTTCGGTACAGCATGGAATCATGCATGCAGATTGTACCAAGCACGCACGCTTGATAGAACAGTTTCTACTCCTCCTGGGGGCTGTTTGTACAATTCCATTTTGTCCAATATTCTAAGAAATATGAGATTATGATGCCTTGATTTGTCATGAGGGTCGTTCATGCGCAGGCAAGAAGTCATGCTGAGATGAAAGGTTGAACTCCAGAGTAACCGCGTGCTCCTCGGAGACGCCGAGGGACTTTTTTCCTTCCAAGACATGGGTTGTTTTATTGAGGCAAATTTCACATCGATTTCAAACTTACTGGCCTTAATTGCTTTTATACCAACAGCTAATTTGTTATAACTTTTAACCTATTGCAAGGGCCGGTCCTGGATATCTTTGTGCAGGAGAAAGATGGCGGTCGTCTGCTCGAATGGGTCACGGGGAAAAGACGGCAATTCTAACAGTGGACCAGATCGACCAGAGGGCTCTGGTTTCGACTCGATATCACGGGAGCATAGAAGTACTAAAGCGATGGAAACACAATTGCATACAACGGTGCATAGCACTCGTTGCCACGGGAACAAAAGCAATAAGTGACCATCACATTTTTGTGAGCCATACGAGATCTCTTTTCATGCCTGGCGCTGTTCGTGCAACTTCACCGTTCGCTGAACCAGGGGGGCCAAATCAAGGACATATTAATCCGCGGTCTTCCACCCTGTATGGCAAATTGAGCAGATCATTCCGGTGTAGAGTCATCCTACCTTGCGATGAAAGAAAAGCTTAGCGGTTGGACGGCGTGATTATGGGTTTAAAAGTAATAATTTTAAGCTTTCCTGCCGTAGCGCCTTAGTGACAATGCGGCAGCCTGTTGAGCCTAAAATTGGGGACCAAACCGCGTAAGTCATATAGAGGCTATATGAAAAACGATTTTGTAATCTTAACGGCCAAGGCATTTTACCGCCTAGTTGGCTACTAATTTCTGGCATCTTAAGTGCCGGAAAAAAAACATGGACAATTGAGAAAATAGACGACACACAATGTTCAATGTGAGTTGACAATAAAAACCTCAGGCAATTCAAATTAATCCGCACTTCTACATTATAGCTGCCGGTGTGTCGCATAGCCTATATGTATGATTTTGGAGCTTCAAACCCCCCATACCATCCCATACCATGCCATACCTTGCCTTACCATACCATACCATACCATACTCTACCATACCATACCATACCATACCATACCATACCATACCATACCATACCATACCATACCATACCATACCATACAATACCATACCATACCGTGCCATATCATACCATACCATACCATACCATACCGTACCGTACCGTACCGTACCGTACCATACCATACCATACCATACCATACCATTCTGTATCGTACAAATAGGAGCTGCCCTGCTGGAAGGTTGTAAAATTCAACGTTACTAGATTACCTGGTAAGTTTGCAAACTTCGCTGCAGTTCGGCGGCCAAACGTGGCCCCATTCGGCACCCTCTCGTGAGGTGGAGCTTTCGACGCTGTTGGCCCGCTCCGGCCGGTCTCTCGTCACACGAACTATCGCTACGAGACGAGCGCGCCGTGTTTCACGCCACTTTGCGCCGGTAATTCCTGTTTAACGGAGATATTTCCAAGATAAGGCACAAATATTACTCTGAATATGCAACTGCAATGGCATTAAGGCTGGGCGAACGGTCCTGTGCGGCAGATCCTGGGCGGCAGAGCTACGATCGGGATGTCTTAATCATTAGCTATTTCTATTTCGATGAGACATCTGGATCTTTCTCGGGTATAGTTTTTTGTTTCATTTACTTCCCTACAAACTAAATGTCTATTTTATTACGGCGGGCCACGACACAATAGATCAGTCGCATGTTGCCGAAAATATCGAAACCTAAGGCCATGTACGATCGGTTTGAAGCAAGACAGTCAAAGATGCATACGTGCTTTTTAAAGGGAGATGCAGTACTACCACCGTGACGCTTCGACGCTACTAAGTTCATAAAACGTGAAAAATGGCGGTAATAGCACTGATCAGATTGAAAGTTTTTTATTCAGTTCATATAGGAAAAAAAAGATATACATCGTAATGGGAGCCACTTTTAATGGGCCAAACAGTTACAAGAGACGTGCTTTTCTGCTTGCAACAGCCACCTTTTCCTTGCTCTCTAAACAGTGAGTAACATCTCTAGAGAAAAATAGCATTCGTGTAGCAATAACAAAGTTCAGTATCTGACAAATGAATGCCGACACGTGCTCATCACAACCCAAACCAGCAAGGCTGCGCTTGTCTAGCTCTTCCAGCACTTTCCAGAAAATGGTTGCAGCCTTGGCGATGGTCAGTATGAATTGCGGGCGCACATTACGTAGGGCGCTGCTCTTGCCTTGGTTTGGGAGCAGACAGGTCGACAGCTCGGCCGCACCGACTCACGGACGCATAGCTCGGATGCGCCGACGCAGTTGCAGCCGGAGCCAACGCCGCACGAGCTGCGTCGCTCGAAACGCACTTATATAAATGTGGCAAGGACACAAAGGAGCAGCGATCAACTTGCAGCGCAGTTTAACCCAACAAAAAAACTCCTGGCACAAATAAGAATCGCTGTAGTCCTCGCTGACGTGGTCAGCGTGGCTACTCTGCCGAGAAGCCGGTCAAACAGCGACGAGAGCGCCCCCGCGCTGCGGGACAGGCAAGGGCGACATCCGCGGCGTCGGAGTAGGCAAACTGAAAAAGTAATCTAGTAACGTTGGTAAAATTTACGTTTAATTTTTCACCTCACGTGGTGCCGCAGGGTCCTCGAGGACACGGCACTCTGTTGCGTTGTACATTACTTGAACCACAGGATCGCACAGCTGGACAAAAAGTTTCTCACAGCAACTTTCTTGGCTCGTATTGAAGTAGCTTTCTTTGACCCACACCTCACAGGCAACTGAACCTGTGGAAAAAAAAGCAGACCTGTAGTTGGACATCACTGTTGCAAAAGTAGGCCAGAAATTGTGCTTTACAAGAACGCGAGCTCTCTATAAATGTTTCGATGTAGAAAATATTTAACAAAACTTGTTTCCGGGCAAGATAATGCATAGCTTTTGGAAGAAATTCCTTGTCCAGTGTCAGTCTCGTTTATTTCTGTGTCTTTTGTTTAAAATTATTTTTACCTATAGAAACCACGGAAATATAAATCTTATCTGCATCCTAGAACCAAATATACGGTGCAGACGCACGCGCTTATTGCGTTGGTGTGCTTCCTGATGTTCTTACTGGCACCGCGCTGGTCGCTGCGTGTCGCTAAGCTAGCCCGCTCAGCATCGAATCCGGGCATACAGTGCTTTCGAACCGCTGCCTATAGTGACAAGTGAAACCGTGATGCAGTTTACTATGAAAACCGCAATGCGGTTTACTTTTCTTAAAGATCCGGCAACGAGGAGAGAAACTGCCAAGGTAAAGTGGCAGGGGCGGGAAAGTAATATCGGAATGCAGGTCCCAGAGGCGTGCGCCATTACATGCGTCTCTCCGGCTAGGCAGCCAGTTTCTGAGTCCGATTAGCGGCCTAGAAACAGCAGGTTCGACCCATTCGTCTAGTATCTGTTGCCCACCTCTACTACGGACCATTCAATAACTCGCGGCCTTCAGTGCACAGTGGTGGTGGCAGTCAGACATGCGACGCAGCAGAGAAGCTGAGAACCTGTTCTCACACGAATATGCTTATATGGAAGTAAAGCGGCATTAAGCTCATCAAGTGCCATTCTTCATCGTCTAGTGAGGGCTCCTTAGCTTCAACGCACAGGCTGTTTACCAGGAATGTTCTATATGTTCCAGCTGATATGTGCAGACCAAGATTATGAACAGTGTCCAAACGTTTCAAGTGGGATGCTCTTCCCAAACCGTGTACTACGCACCAGTAGTCCAGCTTCGATCGCACCAAAGAGCGGCAGAATTGTAATAGGCATGCTCTATCGAACCCCCACCGTTTCTGTGAGTGCGCTTTTAAGGTACTGAGGTCATGGGATGCTCTCTTTTTGAGGTTCTTAATGTGTGGTAGAAGTGTGAGTTTCCTGTCAAAAATGTCGCCTAAAATTCGTGTTCTTTTTTAATTGGCAGCGCGGTTTTGTTGACATGAAGATTGGCCTTGTTGCAATGAGAACCGAACAAATGTTCTGTTTTGAGGAGAAAACTAGGATCCATTTCTCTCTGCCCAAATGTCCAGTTCATTTAGCGTGATCTGTGTTTGTAGGTAGATACGTTGGAGGTAGTGCATGCTGTCTCTAGGTCAGCTACATCAAACGAATATATTATGGACTTGAGCATTACTCTAGCTAAGAAATTCATTTTGCTATGAAGAGTGTTATGCGCAGAATACACTCCTGGGCTACGTCATTCTCTTGGGTGAAAGGCATGGAGAGAGTTGCGGACTTGGAGTGCACGGTTAGCGAGGAAGTCGTTCAAGCAGTTCAGCATCCTGCCGCGGACACCTAGCTCCGCTAGGCCACGGATGATGCCGACTTTCCAAGTGGTATCATATGCCTTATCCAAGTTGAAGGAGACCCCGATACAGTGCTGCTTATCGATCAGCGCCTGCCGGATGGTGTTTTCTAAGCGGACAAGATAATCACTGGTCGAGGTTGCTTTTTTAAATCCACAATCATGTAGGTCTAATAGTTGCCACGATTATTGTACAAAGGTCAGCGTAATGTTTACTACACTTTCGAAAAATTTAGCAAGGCAGCTAGTTAGGGCTATCGGTCTGTAACTGCTAGGACTTGGTAGTTTTCCGAGTTTCAGGAAAGGTACTATGACTGATCTACAATGAACAGTGTCTTTAAGGCAGCTTCAGAGAGATGGGCAAGCATAATTTAATGAATGTTGCTGTCCTGCTGCTGCTGTCTTTTTCCCGAAAGGTAATATCTCATTTAGTTCCTGCAGTGTGATACCTGTTTGTAGTCTCCATGCATGCCTGCTCCAGATGAAAGATTTTGTGTTTCTGCTATTGCTTTGTGCTTCTGGAATGTGTTTGTTTAGGTAGACGATCTTGAGACTTTAGCAAAAACGCTCGCTCCAATATATTAGCCTAATCTTCTAATGATGCGTACCGGGTTTCTGTAAACAACGGAAATTTAAAAAGGGTGTGGTCTCCAGTGAATTTGAGAACTTGTTCCACACATTTTCTTTGAGTCTGCTGAAATATTTATAGGGGGCACATACACTTTACAGGAAGTTTTCTCTGCATTTCTTCGCATGGACCGTGCTCTAGCATCTGCCCTCTTCTCTGCTGTGGGATAACGGCGAAGAGTGCCGCAAGCTTTGTAGTGTTGTTTTCTTTTGCCAGTGCACACTTTGGTGTCCACCATACTCTTTGTTTCTTCTGTGCAAGTCTTGTTTGTGGTATAGCCATCAGTGTTGCGGCCGATATTATGCGTGTAGGAAGCATTCATTAATTTTATCCGTGCTGACATCTTCACGAAATTCTTTTTCTAGAGTGGCATTTCTTCTAAAAAGTGACCAGTCGGTGAGGTGAATTTTCGAGTTCTTTCATCTTGTGGGGATGATTGGAGGAGACGATGAGAGCCTGATGACAGCAGGTATGTGATCACTTCCCATTGGGTCATTTAAATCACCACATTTCAAATCGCTAAAAAGAGGTGTTGACGTGCAGGCTAGATCGAGGAGGCTCATCTTTGGTAAGCTTGGGCAACAATATGCGGCTATTCCCGTATTTAGAAGAGAGACATTATTTGCAAGGATGAAATCTTTGATTATTTCCCCATAGAGTCACAGCGTTGGCTTCCTCAAAGCAGGGCCTGAGCGTTAAAATCGCCAGCTACCAGATATGACTCCGGCAGTTCATCGATCAGGCCTTTGAAATCTTGGACTGTTTGTGTGATGTGCTCGGGAAGATATAAACATATTGTTACTGTTTTTTAGGTGAGGACGCCGACCGAAACCACTTCAAGGTTTGCTTTTAGTTCTATTTCCTGAGCAGAGACGCCGTTTGAATGACAACTGCGACATCTCCTGACACTGTATTTGCCTGCCCGCGATCTTGTCGAAAAGTTTTACAATATCTCAGGATATTTCTTTATTTATTTGAGAATACTGCAGAATCGTCTGACTCCAAGCAGGAGTGAACAGAAGAAAGCAAATACAAGAATAAAAAATACAAGAATACAAGAATACAAGTATACAAGAATACACGAATACAAGAACCAATACAAGAATACAAGTACAACTTCACCCCAGCATTTTCAGGTTTGTAACGAACTCTTGCGCACTGGGACTGTCGACAATATTCCTAAGTAATTTATTCCAAGCGCGTATCGTTCACGGCAAAAATGAATACTTAAAGGTATCGCTTAGGGGGCTATATTCACGAATCATTTTCCCATTATCAAAACGCGAGCTTGTGCGTAGTGTGTGAGGGGTAATGAAATTATGATTGTTGATGTCTGTTATATTGTTGTATATTAAATACAAGTATATTAATCTGCATTCGGAACGCCTCGCTCGTAGTAACATTTACATGTTGTGGACCGAGACTGGTTTCCTGAAGACAAAATTCTGCAGGCAACATTGACCCTAGAATATGTTTTCTGTCGCTGTAATCCCTCAGCAGTCATCTACAGTTACACTGTATTAAAAAAGTGATGTTTGTATGTTTTGGGGTCAAATGGAAGCTATTTTCTTCGGTTTTGGGCCCGTAATCAGGCCTCCCCGGGCGAAGGGATGTCTTGCACGGTGTCGACCCATGGCAGGCGCTCTGCATTTTAGATGGCAGGGCAGCCTGCGGTGCGTCCACCCGGGATGCGGATGGCCCTGCCTCAGGCTCACTGTGGGTGGCCTGGGCAGGTGCTAAAGTCCAATGTGCTGTACCACACCGTCGCACCACATCCGTGAAATTTGTTGTTGCTGTGAATAGGAATGTGCCTTGTGTCTCTGAATCGCTGACGTGCTCCCTTGAAAGTTATATTTTGTTTTGTTTTTATGATTTTTACGTTCATTTCTTTCTTACAGGTCGGACACGACCTCGAGTACGTGGTGTGGTCCCCTTCACAGTTAGAGTTTTGTAGTGCAGCGGTACAATTCTCGGATTCATGATCATTTGATGCACATTTGGCACAGGTTTTGAGGCCGCGACAATTCGGAGAGCCATAGCCGAATTTTTGACAGTTGAAGCAGCGCCGAGGATTTGGACAAAAGGTCGCAGAGTTGCTTTCGGATATCCTACTTCTATGAATTTTGAGAACAGGCTAGAGGAAAAATTCAGGACTAATATGTTTTGGGGGTGTTTACACGTAATCTTTACGGATGTTTAGTTGGCAGACTGCCGTGAAGTTTTGTTCTTTAAGACCTTCCAACATTTTTTCTCAGGGAGATTCAAGAAATCGTATTCTGAAATCACACCTTTTACTGTGTTCAGCGATTGATGCGCACTAAGAGAGACAGCAATATTTCTAATGTTTGTTACATTTCTGAGTTTCGAATATAGTGCTTGGTCACGGGTCTGGAGGAGTATGTCCCCGCTGGCCAGTTTTTTTACCTTGTAGCCAAGGCTCAAGGCTTCAGGAAACGATTTAGAAAATGAAGGGGGATATTTTTCTGGCTGGTTTTTCTGCTTTGTAACTGTGTATCACATAATACTTCGGGAATACTTCTGTTCTTTGGGTATGAACTGAGTAGTTACTTCTATCCGGGCACTTTTTTGAGGGCGCTTGTTTTGTGGGAGATGGGGAGCCATAGATTGCGTGTGTTTTTTGGCGAAGGTGCCACCCGCCCACCAAGGTGCCCAACGAGGTGGCGGGGTAGGAATATAAAAGCAAGCCATGCCCTCGTCGGCTATGCACCCCAACTATAACCCAATATAACGTAACGCAGGGTATCGCCACACAAGGTTAACTCTCGCCGCCTGGAAGAAGAAAAAAGTCAGCAACAGAGAAGGCAGGACCGTTGTGAGAAAGAAGACATGAAAGTAAAAGATGAAGGTTGTGTGTAGTCAGGAGACCACATAACGTGCCCCACATCGCAGGTTGGTGGTTGTGGTGATGACTGTGTTGGTTAGTGAGTTGTAGCGGGTGAACACCGGGTTGCTGCCGCACAAAGAAAAGAAACGAACGAGACTAAAACAGAGGAAGGGGACAAGGAACAAATCTACCGCTGTAAAAGCCCAAGAAAACGCACGCACACACAACAGTGCGCGTCTATAATGCCACTTGGTGTCGCGGGGTACAGACAAAAGACATGGAGGTTGAAAATGCCACATCAACATCTGCTCAACAAGCTCTAGCGCTGCTTTTAAGCGGTACGTTGCAACTTCTGGCCTGTGACAATCTTACATGCTTTCCTGTGGTGGCTTTATGCAAGACATGCGATGGATGCAGTGTGTTGAGGATTACAACCCCGCATATCGTACACAAAGCCACTGCAGGATAAAACGTAAGGGTTTCGCACTACAGAAGTTGCAACGTAGTGATCAAGAGCCGCGGTCTACATGTTCTTGTTGAGCTGATGTTGATGTGTCTTGCGAAGACGCCACAGACTTAAACTTCCGTTTCAAACGCCTCGTTTTCTGCTTTCAACCCACGACTTCATTTAGTATTACAGCCTCGCAGTATTTTGTGCGGGTGCGTTTGCGTGGGTTAGTGCACCTTTAGATTCCTGTCTTGATAACTTGCCTCTATTTTAGGTTATTTACTTCCCTCTTTCATTAATTTCTTTCTGCGACAGCAAACAAATGTTCACCCGCTACAACGCACTAGCCAACACAATCACCATCAGTAGTCAGCGAAGTCGGCCATGTTATGTGGTCTCCTGTCCTCACACAGCCTGCCCACCAATGAGCGCGCTGCAATCTCACATTGCACATGCATGTTCCTGATTTCTCCCCTACAGTGGCGACGCGGAACACTGACGCCAGATCTTCTGCACAATTAGAGCTTTAGAGCTATCGCGTTAGTATAAAGGCTCGCTTAACCAAGCCGTACGATCGGGCCTATGCGGCCTAGGGGGAGCATGTGTGATTCGGTTCCAAGGGTGCTGGAGGGTGCGGTTCCCCTCAGCCTTCCGTCTGATGCGAGAAGCCCATGCTGGCACCTGCTCTAAAACCGACCATGTTACCTGACGTCGCAAAGCCCTACGACCAATCTCTGCATGGCCATGTCAGCTACCTGCTAACACATCTAAGAGCCGTGTCTGAGATTTTGCCTCACAACGCCAGCATCGGATTTTCTGCGGAACAGGGTCTTTAACGCTATCGTGTTTGTATTTTGCTCGCCATGCTGTGACACGTGTCGGTGAGACAGGTTTTCACATGAGCCGGTGGGCGACAAATATTCTTAGAATTGCAGAGTGGAATCCAACCAGAGACAGGCATGAAAAAATGGCTCACACGTCACGGCCGACAACACTCGTGCCATTGGCATCGAATGTATTCAGATCCATAATCTGAAATTCATTATACACTGGTCTCTCATATCACCTTGTGCACATCGTCACTGAAAAGACAGCGCACTAGATCTCGAATTAAAGCATGGTGCTTTCAGCGCCTTCCTTTGTGTGTCAATTTAGAAACATTTGCATAGGAGACCTTGCAGACCTTGTTTTCCCGTCACGAAAAAGAAAGTAAGCACATTGACAGTTGCTTTGGCATCTTTCTCCGTGAAGAATTTCCAGCGTGGTCTGCATTTGCGAGCCATAAGGGGCGCAAGAAAAGCGGTCTAAAGTGGTCTAATTTTTGCCCTCGCTTTGCGCTGACGCGTGCTTGCTGCACATTTTTGTTAGATGCACAGAACCATAAGTTAAGCGTCCCTGGTTGGTGTCTAGAAGAGGAAATGAGAAAGGCAAGCGTAAACGACACTGTGAAGGTGGCTCACCATTGCTCCTGTATGGCAGGTATGTCAGCAGGCAGTCTTGATCGGCATATAAAACGGGATAGGTGACTGGATTGCCTATAAAGATTAAACGACATGATAGCGCTTGTATTTAAAGGTTAACGTGCGTCGGTAGTATATTTATGGCCGAGAATCACTTACCGTAAACGCTTGAATTGAAGGCATTGCGCACTGTTTCATTGGAGTAGAAGGGATAAGCAGTATAATTCTTTGTGAAGTTCAACCTGTTAAACAGAAGGAAAATAATTCCGGCCCAGCACGCTAATGAACCGCCATCCTATGTCCATTGCATTTCAATAAACAGCAATTTGGAAAACTTGTACACATTGCAAATATTTTCAGTCTGATCGAATGTGAGTCACCTTCGAATAATGAAGCAGAGTTGCATTTTTCTCTAATGGCGTTAATGTTGCCCTAGACTGGAACTTTTCTCTCCGGTCATTTTACAATTAAAAAAAAGTGATAGTAGAAATAAGCGGACACGACAATCGTTAATTCGCATTGATTCCATCGAAAACAACGCGTGCACTTCTATGAAATTTTAAATGTCTGACAGGAATAAGCAAAAATTAACGGGATGCTTAATCTTATGCCGCGAGGGCTTTTTTTCCTCACTTACCACGCATTACCAATCCACAATAACATTACCGATCCCGTTTATCGATTCCAATCACAACTATCGATTACGTTACGGTTTTTCAGCCACCAAGCACAATTATCGATCGTCAATCCCTGCCATGGTTAGACTGAACAACATAATACCCCACTACATGCTGATACACATACACGCCATTTTTATCAGCACAATGAAGCACCATAACACCGCCATTTCATTCTGCGCAATTTCTGACGCCTAATTAGCATATATATATTTTGTTTGATTTTTTTTAGTTAATATAGCATCAGTACACGTCCCCAACACACTTTACTGTCATACACACAAAAACACGTTCTCTTGGTGGCCCTATAACATGTTTGAAGCAACGACCTTTTTAGCTTATGCGTTCCGTGCCCACCTGGCACGCAGAGTCCCTTGCTTCGAACCCAGCAAATTTCAGGTGCTTTTTCTTCCTTGCACAAGGATTGCCCCGCCAGAGACGGTTTGTCCACTTGAAGACTGAAGCTCTTCTTCGCACCAGGGGTTCCCCGTCAGACACGGTCTCAAGATGAGTTTACACGCAGGGGTAAAGGGAATAACTGAAGATTCATATACAAATATTTACATTAAATACAAGTTAAATACAACGGCAAAAAGACAAACAATAAAAAGGTGGAACTGGCTAACACTAGGGGAGGCCCCTACTCTGCGTAGCCGACGATGCATAGCATCTCACCATAGCCCAGAACCCCGCTTCCGGCTCCGGGGCCCGGTTTTAAAGCCCTAAAGGCCCGGCCTACATTTGGTAGCTTCCAATCATGTTGCCCTCTTAACATGATTGGCTCTTCAAGGGCATGGCCAGCCCTCCGGCTCCTACACGGTAAATCACCCTCTCTACCACAAAATAAAAATAAAAACAAACACAAATACACATTCGTGCCAGCACGTGCGCGAATTGGTAACGCGGGGGGGGGGGGACACCCGTAGTTCCCGGCGCGTTCGCAAGCAGCCGCGTTCCAAGAAAGGAGACGCTTCGCTTTGAGCGCCCCCAGCCGCGTTCCGATGACCCCGCGTGCACTACCGATCCCTTACACGCCCTTCCCAAGAGTCTACAAAGGGCTCAAATTCCACTTTTAGAATTACAACAAAGAAGGGATCGGTACGGGTCACAAAACCACCCTGTGGGGGACATCCCGCAGCTACACCAGCACTGGCATCAACAAAACCAAACGCGAAAAATGCACACGGGCACCAACACAACATTGCGCAAAATGCTTAGGGGCACACACAAAACATAAGCAAACATAAGCAAAATGCACACTCAAATACGCACAGTGGCATGCCTGCCGTGCGCCGTAACACGGCGTCCAAGTTGGTGGGTTGCACCCAATTCATCACCTCTAAGTACACACTCGTCCTCGCGAATGGGCACGCATGCACACAGACACTCGCAACCGGAGCGTTCATTGGCACTCATATTGGGTCCGTAAGCGGCCACGTGAGCCTCCTTAGTCGCACCACGCGTCCCTGTGTGCGTTCGAGCCAACAGGTGTCTCGATCGGCACGATTAACGCCTAATGGCGGCTACGCTCATTAGACTGGTGCCACAGCGGGGCAAGAACTCAACAGCTGGTGCCCTCCAGGATCAAACACGTCCCGGTTCTCGATGGGTCCAAACCCCTGATCACACAACGCACCTAAGGAAACGCACTCTCCGGCGCGCCGGTACGAACCGCGTGCTGCATAAGGAGCGTAGACACTGGCCCGTCCAAATATATCAGTACGGTCAGTCTTGCTACACTTGATTCGGCGACCTGTAGAACGGAGCGTACTGTTCCTCGCACCGACTTTCAATTTGAAAGCCTCGCCCTTGCCTCCTGGTACTTCGCCTCTCTTCGAGCCATTTGCCCTGTTCCTGCTCGGGCAAACATTGACGTTTCCGTTGTCTGCTTGATAGGCACTTGCCGGCTTCGTGGCATCCTCTAGCACCGAGGCTACATGAGCTCCCTCGTATTCGTTTGTCCCTAATTTGCCTTGTGGCAAGTCATCATGCATTTCCTTCTCCTCGAAGGACCTGGTCGGACGCCCATCGGGTGCGTTCGACAATTGCGCGGCGCTCTGCCCAGTAGGCCCACTAGGCCCACCTCCGTTCTGTCTCGTATGGAACGCTCCTGCCATCACTAACGCTACGAGGCACTTCCTGCCACCTGCCCGACACCGTCTGCCGTTGCGGCAACGTTAGACTTCCTCCTGACACTAGCTCCGTGTCGGAGGTCACACTCTCATACATAGAGCCTGCAGGAATTATATCGCTGCCCTGATTGCTATCGGACAACTTGGTCTCGATTGCCCCCGGAACATCGGAATTTGGTTGCTCCTGTTCGTTGCTAGCCAATCGCGGTGGCGGGGAAGCTGTGACATTTTCGCGCCCTTCAGGGTTCTCGTTTGCGCTCTCTGCGGCCTTTCCTAACTAAGAGGCGTCCGCGCATAGCGGCTGATTGTCTACAGCGACCTGACTGCTATTTCCTCCACCTGTGCTTGAGAAGCATAAGCCTTTATCTTCCAGCACAGGCGGCCTCACCTCTCGGTACTCTGAGCAGTTCTCCCTGGATGATTCACTGGCTCTTCTACTCTCCTTGATCTTAGAGATCTCGAGCACTACCTGCTGGCGTCTTGCTTCTATTACCTTCAAGACATACTTAATATCCTGAGGTTCTTCCTCGCGAAGCAGCGCCTTTCAGCCATTTACTTTCGCAAGTTGAGCCTGAAGGTCCGCTAAGCGCGCCTTCGCTAACCCAGCCTGGTACCTCACATCGAGTGAGGGCTGGCATGGATAACTCTCCATACCGCCGTCTGTACCCCTCAACTGTCCTACCGGCTCGAACACATGCACAGGGACGCGAACAATGCGACGAAGGAAACTGACCGTTTCGATGCGTCGATCCGCATTGCCAGCTCCTTGGCGTCGGACTCCACCGCCACTTTCACCGGACGCTGCGATGAGCTGTCGCACGCCGCTGGTCGTGTGCACGTTGTCGTCACTTGCTGCGACCCGCCGGTGACCGTCGAGTTCTCGACGCGCTGCTTTCCTTCATCGGACGCAGTCTCGCGTCGCAGGACTACTGCCGTGGTCCTTGCCGCCGTCTCTCCGCAGGTCCGTTCTCGAACGCTGACCTGTTGCCTTGCCGTCGCCTTTCTCTCTGCCTCCAATCTTCTTCCTGCGCCGTCTTCCCATGGTCGCAGGATCCTGTCGACTGCGCCAGTAAATTTCAGGTTCTTTTTCTTCCTTGCACAAGGAGTGCCCCGCCAGAGACGGTTTGTGCACTTGAAGACTGAAGCTCTTCTTCGCACCAGGGGTGCCCCGTCAGAGACGGTCTTGTGGTGAGTTGAGACGCAGGGGTAAGGCGAGCACTTGAAGTTTATGTACAAATATTTACATTGCATACCAGTTTAGGCACTGGAAACATATTAAACAGCAGAGAGATACACAACAACGAAAGTGTGGAACTGGCTAACACTAGGGGAGGCCCCTACTCGGCGTAGCCGAAGATGCATAGCACCTGACCTTAGCTCAGAACCCCGCTTCCGGCTCCGGGGCCCGGTTTTAAAGCCCTAAAGTCCCGGCCTACATTTGGTAGCTTCCAATCATGTTGCCGTCTTAACATGATTGGCTCTTCAAGGGCATGGCCAGCCCTCTGGCACGGCCGCTCAATGGAGGCGCGCACTTGGTGCGGCCCGCCGCGTCGCGCCTGAATGGCTAGGGAAGCGCGTATTGGGAGAAGTTCAAGTTTCCGCCGTTATTCGCCGCGGGGGCGCCACCACTCCGTGACAAGCCGCCGCCGGCACGGACGGCCAGACGACGCGTAAGGAGTGCGCTGGCTGTGTTGGCACGTGTTTTCGCTGCAACTGCTCTGCATGACCGCTTGTCTCTGCTAGTTCTGCGAGCTTGTCATTGTTGCCTGTGTCGGCAGCGTCCTAAGCGCATGCGACATCATGCCACGCAACTGCTGCGTGCACCACAAACGCACGAAAAAATCCGAAGATCGGTTACCATGAGTTCCCGCAGAAGCAGCAAGCTATGCAACATGGTGGTTTCAGCCCTTCTTCCCTATTTTGAGCAATGTCCGGAGTTGATGTGCGAGAGAGAAGACCGCAGTCACACCGAGGACCTCTGCAAAGCCTTCCTAACCAAACTACCACTGCTGACCAATCTTAGGGTGGAAAAATTATACTTGCTCATAAACCGCCTTCGAGGAAAGTTCTTCGCTTGTAAAATAGGCTTGAATTCCCTCGGTGCATCACGTGACTTCAGAATCAAACGAAAAACATTGGCTGAGCCTGCTGGCGTGTGGTTGAACTGGCTGTCTTGTGTTGTTTCTTTTGCAACTGTTTGTGTCAGCATTATATTTACGAGGAATCCCAAAAGTAAGGTCTCCAAAGGGCTGCGGCCGCAGGAAAACTATATGCGTGGCTGCTCGCTATACTGCTGCGTTCATTGTTCCCCATCTTCCAAAGAAGCCATGACTCAGCGCGAAAGGGACTGTCAGTCTTGGCCCGGCAACCATTTGGAATGGAGCTCCCGTTTGTCGCTACCGCCAGGAGCGAAGTTCAGGCAAATGGCGTTCAACCAATCGAAAGTTATTGCCAATTGACGGAAGTGTACGGAGAGTCTTGCATGGATGTTAAAGACTTCCGCAAGTGGTTCGCAACTGGTCGCACGGAAGTTCACGACGAAGAAAGAAGCGGGAGACCGTCAATTTCTGATGAGACAGTCGCGAAAGCCGAAGAAATGATGCGGCAATATCGGAGGATCACACTCGACGAACTCTGCACTTTGGTTCCTGGCGTTTCTAGAGGCACTATTCGTAGTAGTTTGACAGCAAGGTGGAAATATCGGAAGGTGTGCGCAAGGCGGGTTGCGCGAATGTTCACAGGCGACCATCAACAACAATGCGTTGACTCCTCCCGCGAATTTCTTCCGCGTTCTGGAGATGAAAGGGAGACATTTTTGTGTTCTATTGTTACGGGTGATGAAACCTAGACATTCCACTTAACGCCTGAGACCAAACAAAAATGACGTGAGTGGCGGCAGTCATCTTTGCCCAAGCCGCGAAAATTCAAGCGAACACAGTCTGCCGGCAAAGTCATGGCAACTGTGTTTTGGGATCGAAAATGGGTATTGTTGGTAGACTTCCTGGCTCCTGGCACCACAGTAAACGCGGAGAGATATTGTGAGAGCCTTAAGAAACTCAGACGGGCGATTCAAACTCGCAGAAGAGGAACAACGCGCGCACCCACTTTGCCTGCCAAACCGTCGCTCTCCTAGAACAGTTTGTATAGGACGTCATCAGCCACTCACCCTACAGTCCGGACTTGGCACCAATTGACTACCACTCGTTTCAAAAGCTAAAAGAACACCACGCTGGAAGGCGCTTCACTGATGATGACGAAGTGAAAGATGCGGTCAAACGCTTCCTCAACGGCATAGCGGTGAGCTGGTATGACATGGGCATGCAAAAACTGCCCCAGCGTCTGTAAAAATGCATAGACCGCAACGGCGATTATGTGGAAAAGTAGAAGAATGGTCTCCCTTTTAAGTGATCTGTAATTAGCTTAAAATAAACATATATTCCGATTTATAAAAGAACTGCAGACCTTAATTTTGGGATGACCCTCATACGGGATGGTATCCACTTGAAACTATTTCCAGCGAAAACGGAGCAACAGGCTGAACTATAATGTTGAATGTTGCGACCACAAACGTAAGTTTACAAAAAGTGCACGTTGAATAAGTGGCCGAAACCTTGTCCCGAGTTGAAGATTGTGATATGTAATAAGTTATTACAGTGGTTGAAACGCCCCTAACCGAATGAATGGCCGCTCGGCGAAGCGCACTTCTGCCTCGATTCTCGGTGTAAACGCACGTGCGATTTGGAAAAGCGCAGTGATGGTGACATGCCGCTATCACGCTATCAATAGCAAACTTGCACGTGTCATCACCATAATGTGTGAAACGCAGCTCAGAAAGGCTAAAATTATAAAGCGCCGACCGCGCGGACGCCTTAACGAAAGCACTGCCTCGGCCGCTGCGCGCAGCTCTCCGCCCGGACTCGTCCCGGAGCGGTGGCGCCGCAGCGGTGGCGATGAGAACTAGGCGCAATACGGCTCTTTCGGGCGACGCGACGGGCCGCACCAAGTGCGCTCTCCATTCAGCGGCCGTGCCTCTGGCTTCTACAAGGTAAACCACCCTCTCTACCACAAAATACACATTCGTGCCACAACACAAATACACATTCGCGCCAGCACGTGCGCGAATCGGTAACGCGGGGCGGGGGGGGGGGGGGGGGGGGGGGGGCACCCGTAGTTCCCGGCGCGTTCGCGAGCAGCCGCGTTCCAAGAAAGGAGACGCTTCGCTTTGAGCGCCCCCAGCCGCGTTCCGATGACCCCGCGTACACTACCGATCCCTTACAAACCCCAATACCGGCAAACTTCTCTCTCCATTTGAAAATTCCACGAGTATTTCCGCCACGTTTCTGAGGCATTCCTGTCAATGCAAGGTCATGACGACGGCTTTTCCACCGAACGAGCCGTAGACGCCACAGCGTAAAAAAAAAACTATAAATCCAGGCTCTTGCATTAGGAAAGGTTCCTCCAATATTTCTGACGCGCACTGGTGTGTCGCTCCAGAATTAACCTTTCTTGCGGATGGAGGCCGCTTGCAACTGCTGACGTGCCGGAATATCACGACTGCCATGCGTTGCTTTAATGTCTGTCATATTTGGTTACCATGCCGTTTTAAGGAAATGGACGACATATCATAGTTTTGACCGTTCTCTATAGATAGCTACTGCTCACGCGCTCACTCAATAAAACAAATATGTGTTATTGAGCGCATGTGTGTTAAGTGCATTGCAGTTGTGTTATAGGCATGTTTGCATTGCAGAATTCTTTATATCGAAGAATCTGCTGTATGTTGAAGAGTCATTGAAATGATAATTACTGGGTTTCCATAATGTGCACGGCCGATCGGTAGTTGATTACTCCTCACCGCACTTTAATTTTTTCTAGAACAAGATTGTTAACAACGAGGATATCGGAGATTTAAAATTATGCCCTCCCTCTGCCCCCTTAACCGATAAACACCGACTCGCCAGAAAAAAAGAATATAAACCTTTCCATATTTGCCTTTGTGCTCGCAGAAGTATTTCCGCTGAACAGTGCCAGCAGCGTTCTGATTGGCGATATTCATACAGGCGTCTACTGCACATGTGCAGCATAGTCCAAGATTCTCGCGCGCTCAATCAAGCTGTAAACAGTGAAATGCCCTATAGAAATCAGCTCGGGACAGTACGCCGCCGTGCCACATCCTGCCCATGTCACATGAGCCTGCGCAATTGGAAGGATCACCCAGATTCCGTAATCTCTGCCAGAAAGGGAGGGGTGGCTGAGAACGTGCGACGACGTAATGCTCTAATCGGTTGCGGGCAGGAATTTCAATATTTTTTAAGCATGAAATGCTTTTAGCTCCCGTTGTCGGCATTGTGGTGACGTCACGCCGAGACCGAGAGCCATCATCCGGGCACTGAATTCCACTCATCCGGGCTCTGAAACGAGAACATCCGGGCACCGTACGAGACTTAACGTGATTCAACGAGACTCTCTAAGCCCTCCTACGGGACCAGCATACAAGCGCCGGTTGCTCTCCAAACGAGTCACAAAAAATAACTGCTGTCAGTGTCTTCTCAATGTTTATCAAGATATCAGTCGAGCTGTGCATTTGATAATGCACGGAATTATAATTTCCGATTTCTAATAACGCGTGGAAAAGCACATACATGCCACAATAGACTTCGTTGTCATACGTGATCTGTTAGGGGCTTTGAGAGAAGGCCGTTTAGAGAAAGAGGGCGAGAATGGCTTTCGGCTGAAAACTTTCGCTCCCTCCCCAAGGATGGCGCTGCGGTCCCACACTCACGCATGTAAAAGACCGGCCGCTTGGCCCCTTTCCCCCTCTGGCAGGCAGATGTATACACGCTCGCGGAGTATTCGAACGCGCTGCATATACATTCTTGTCAGGCCTGCGTCTCGTCGTGTCCGCGTACGCTTCTGCATCGTCCTGGGTTTCAATGCCGCCACCGTCACAGCTGCTTAAGCCAAGCAATGAAGGCTGTGTTAGGCCCGTAAACATTTCATGCTTACCCTACTCTCAGTTACGGGAGAGGGGCAATTTTTTTGCAAATTATGCGGTCTACTGAGTGCTTTTCAATTTTGCTTGCATACCTACGAAAATCGCCTCTACAGATGATTTCTTACATTCGGATACATCAAGGAAAATAATTTCAGGGTTCATATATTGTTAGGGCACGCGGGCACGAGATTTCTGCAGACAATGGAGGACGACTTCACTTTCCGATGCATCTCAGGGAATGTGACAGTAAACCAATCTTGTCAGGCTTAATTATACAGAGGTCGTGATGTCGTTCACGTGAATGCTTGGAGCCAATGTTTAACCGTAATTAGAGCTGATGAATTCATTAGTGACAGTTCTGTGTGCCTGAGATATAGTGAAGAAATTTTCCTGAAGAAACGTGCTTATATTTCTTGTTTTTTTTGTTCAGATATTTATTGTAAAAAAATCGTATGTATTTCATCTCTCTGTAATGTAATAATTAATTTTTAGCGCTGGCTTCGTCTGCTTCTTTGTTGTCTGCATACGGGACGTTAAAATAATCTGTCCAAAACATTTAACCAACTTGCAGCGACGGAAACGCTTGTCCTTGTAGCCTCTCGAGCCAAATAACACTTCACAGTATAACAAGTAGCGCTTTACACTAACGGCATGTTATGCATCATTAGCTCGCCCAGTTCAAACAATATCCAGCTTTAACTAGAATGCCATTATTGTCAACTGGTAATAGCAAAAGTGGGGTATGCGACGGAGAAGCAATTAATTCAGTTTTGCGCCCTATATACTGCATAAATTATTCAAAAATCTTAATTTTTCTTGCGGAAAAGTGCATAATAATGTTTTTCGTCAAATTAATATATTCTGTGTTGTTTAAGAAAATAGCATTATTAAATTTTCTACCTATAGAACGCACCTTGTATGCACGCAACAGTCGTTGATTTGGTGTTGTTTATTCGTTTATTCGCAGAGGCCTATTGTAGCCTCTGCAGAAAAGAGCTACTTATGTTAACGCATGCACCCGCCATGCTGGGTCAGTAGTTAGGCTCTCGACTACTGCACCAGAGTTCCCGGGTTAGAACCCAACCGCGGCGGCGCGTCTCGATTGAGAAGAAATGCAAAGGGGCCCGTGTGCTGTGCGGTGTCAGTGCACATTACAGATTCCCAGGTGGTCGAAATTATTTCGGAGCCCTCCACTACGGCACCTTTTTCTTTCATTCTTCTCTCACTCCAACCTTTATTCCTTCGCTTACGACGCGGTTCGGCGTCCCCCTGCCAATCGACTGGAAAACGGCTCTGTTCACTTTTATTCCTAAAGCAGGCAAACCAATTCACACTGATAAACTCCGCCCCATCTCTCTCACCTCCTTTGCGGGCAAACTAATGGAGACGATGGTGCAGGATCGGTTAGCAGCATATCTTGAACAGAAACATGTCTCTGCGAGCACCATGCTCGGATTCCGCCCACAGAGATCCGCACAGGATGTCCTCTAGCAACTGCCAATGTAACACACGAGATCATACTCCCTAACCTATGCCAGACCGACTGTGGCCTCAACACATTCTGATACATATTCGAATTTCCAATCGATCGTCAGTCCTACATCCACATCCAAGATAGATCCGCACAGGATCCTATGAGATCCGCACAGAATGTCTTCCTTCAATTCAATCGGGAAGTACTTGGCCCCCTCTAATGCCCCAATATTGACTGGGTTGTACTTGCCTTGGATCTTAAAGGAGCATTTGACGATGTAACACACGAGATCATACTCAGTAACCTTAGCCAGACCGACAATGGCCTCAACACATTCTGATATATATAATCAAATTTACAATGGATCGTCAACCGTACATCCGCATCCAAAGTAGAGAGCATGGTCCTTACCTACTCGGCATGCGGGGAGCACCCCAAGGCGCGGTACTTTTGGCTCTGCTCTTCAATCTGGCTATGATGCGCCTGCCGTCCCAGCTGGGTGGTGTCGCCAGCGTGCAGCTCGCCATGTACGCCATGACATTACTCTATACGCCACGCAGGGCAGCACAGGGGACATTGAAACCAGCCTGCAAACGGCGGCGACGATAGTATACCACTCCTCCATCCGCTGCGCTCTTCAATATTCTCCTAAAAATCGGAATACGTGGACGTCCGCCCCTCATAAAAGTCCGCCACTAAAATATCTCTTTCTCGTGAGAGTGGTCCCATACGCGAAACTGATGAGATACGGGTACTCGGACCCTACATCCACAAACACAGACGGTCAGACACTACATTGACCAAACTCCGTAAGGTGGGGGACCAGGTGGCCCGCAAGGTCTTCCGGGTTTCCAACAAACGCGTGGGGTTACGATGTAAGGATGCATAGCGGCTGGCAGACGTATTCGTAATAACTCGAATACTCTATTCGACTCTTTATCTCCACCTACGGAAACAAGAGGAGGATGCCCTTGAGGTCATCCTTCGCAAAATTGTTAAACGTGCCCTTGACCTCCCCATCACTACTTCAAACAGTCGGCTTATGGCCCTTGGGGTGGTGAAGACTTTCTGAGAGCACTGGGAGGCGCACCTCACAAATCAGTACACGCGCTTGTGGCAAACGAAGTCGGGTCGCCGCCTTCTTGCTCGACTCCATATCCAACACACCACTCCCATGGAAGACAGATTTCACATCCAGAACTGTGCAGACGCGCCCTCCATGTGCGCTCTCCATGTGCGACCACTTCCAACCAACAATGCACATGAAGACCATAATGGTCGGCGCCTGGCACGAGCGGAAGCCCTAGCCCGACATTGCAACAAAACAGATGTATGCTACGAGGAAGCCTCCGACCCTCACCAGGGGGAATGGTACACGGTCGCTCTAGTTCACAGCAGCAACACAGTTAACGGCCTCACTTTCAGAGCCCGCAGTGCAACTCAAGCAGAAGAGGTCATGATTGCGGCCTCACATTCCGATTCAAAATACATAATCACCGACTAGCGAGGGCCCCTCACAACGTCGAACAAGGCTGCACTCCCTTCTTAGCCTATCGAATCTACCAAAATTCCATACGGGATACGGGCCCCGCACACCGTTACCTTATATGGGCCCCTGCTCATCAGGGATTGGTAGGAAACGAGGCAGCAGACGCCCGCGCGCTAACTCATCGGGCTGTTTTCTCCTCCCCACCCGATCAGGATCCAACTTTATTCCGGTCTATGCCTTTAAAGATATTGTAACGTAACGTTACAAAGAAGTCTCCTGCGCCGAGGAACACCGGCAGCCAGTCAGGTCAGCACGAGACGGAGCAGAGACACTTCGTCTTTCTCCAATGGCCCGTTGCGTTCTTCCTCATCTTCTAAGGAAGGCATGTGTCATTGCCCCCCTCGTTTGCAGCATCGCCTCGATGCGGCCGACTAGGAGCATACTGGTGAGCTACGGGCTGACAGATAGTGGGCTTGGTTGGTACAGGAGGAGCACAACACAAAACGGGGTACTATCCGTCTCCAGATCGGTCAGCAGGGCGGCCGTGGTACGGTTTCATTCGGACGACGTGTACAACGTCAGTGAGCTTGCGTCGTCTGCGGCTTGAGGGGTCTCGGGTGGCAGATTCTACTTCGTAAGTAACGTTACTGATGCGGCGGAGGACACGGTATGGTCCGAAGTACCGGCGCAGTAATTTTTCAGACAGTCCGCGATGGCGAACGGGTGTCCAAATCCATACATAGTCTCCAGGCTCGTAGGAAACGAAGCGCCGTCCCTGGTTGTAGCGATCAGCGTCTAGTTGCTGTTGTAGGTATATGCGCTGTCGTGCCAGCTGCCGCGCTTCTTCTGCACGCTGAGCAAAACTAGCGACGTCCATATCAAGTTCACTTTCGCAGTCGGGGTATACGGGCAACATCGTATCCAGGGGAGTGGTCACTCGGCGGCCGAAGACAAGCTCGAAGGGAGTAATCCGCGTCGTCTCTTGAAGTGCCGTATTGTATGCGAACGTGGCGTAAGGGAGAATTTGATCCCAGGTCTTATGCTCTATATCCACGTACATGGACAGAATGTCGGCCAGAGTTCTGTTTAGCCGTTCCACCAGGCCGTTAGTCTGCGGGTGGTACGCCGTGGCCTGTCTATGGCTAGTGTGTGTAAGATTCAGCACTTCCTTAGTCAGGCGGGCCGTAAAAGCTGCCCCACGGTCGGTAATAATAATAGCCGGGGCGCCATGGCGCAATACGACGTCGTGAACAAAGAATGCGGCGACTTCGGTGGCAGTTCCATTTGTGAGCGACGCGGTCTCAGAATACCGGGTCAGGTAATCCGTCGCGACAACAATCCAACGCTTTCCATTAGTTGACTTTGGAAAAGGGCCAAGAAGATCCATTCCCACTTGTTGGAAAGGAGTTTTCGGTGGAGCAATAGGTTGAAGAAATCCGGCTGGTTTCATGGGGGGAGATTTTCGACGTTGACAGTCACGGCAGGTTTTAACATAGGATCGTACTGAAGGTAATAATTTCGGCCAATAATACTTCGCCCGAATTCTGGCAAACGTGCGACTAACTCCCAAGTGGCCGGCGGATGGTTCGTCGTGACAAGCGCTCAAGATGTCAGGCCGTAGGTCCATAGGTACTACGAGCAGGAATGTCTCTTGTGATCTTTCAAAATTGCGCTTGTAGAGAACCCCACTTCGTAAAGTGTATGACTGCAAGCCACGACGAAAAACAGGCGGTACCCGACCACCGCGGCCTTCTAGATACTCGATGAGCGGCGCCAGCTCCTGGTCCTTGCGTTGAAGGTCAGCCATATGAGATTGAGTAATGGCCCCAATGAAGGGAAAATCGTCGGCGTTTTCCACTGCAGCGGAGTCTAAGGGCGCGCGTGATAAGCAATCTGCGTCTTGGTGTTTAAGTCCCGACTTATAAACAACGGTAACATCATACTCTTGAAGACGAAGGCTCCATCGAGCCAAGCGTCCAGACGGGTCTTTGAGGCTGGCCAGCCAGCACAGCGAATGATGGTCGCTGACAATACGGAAGGGTCGTCCATACAGGTATGGTCGAAACTTGCTTATGGCCCAGATTACCGCAAGACACTCCTTCTCGGTCGTTGAATAGTTCGCCTCCGATCGGGATAGTGTTCGACTCGCGTAAGCTATAACTCGTTCTACGCCATCTTGCCACTGGATAAGTACAGCCCCAAGGCCAACGTTGCTGGCATCAGTGTGGACGTCAGTTGCTGCGTTTTCATCGAAATGGGCGAGTATGGGGGGCCTGTGGAGGCGGCTTCGGAGCTCCTGGAAAGCTTGTTCTTGATCGCCTCCCCACAGGAACGGTATGTCTTCTCTGGTTAGTGCTGTCAATGGTTCAGCTATCTTGGAGAAATCTTGGACGAAGCGTCGGTAGTAAGAGCAAAGGCCCAGAAATCGCCGAAGTGTCTTTTTATCGCTGGGACGTGGAAAACTTGACACTGCGGTAGTCTTGTCCGGATCAGGGAGAACGCCCTGTGCACTGACAACATGGCCGAGAAAGCGAAGTTCTTTGAAAGCGAAATGGCATTTCTCCGGCTTGATCGTTAATTGTGCGCCTTTGAGTGCTTGAAGCACAATGCGCAACCGGTCCAGGTGTTGCTCGAAAGTAGGCGAGAAAACGACGACATCATCTAAGTACACTAAGCACGACTGCCACTTCAGACCTGATAAAACCGTGTCCATCATACGTTGGAACGTGGCCGGCGCAGAGCAAAGACCAAACGGAAGCACCTTAAACTCGTATAGGCCGTCAGGCGTCACAAATGCAGTCTTCTCTCGGTCTCTCTGATCCACCTCGATTTGCCAGTATCCGCTTACGTAACGTTACAAAGAAGTCTCCTGCGCCGAGGAACACCGGCAGCCAGTCGTTGTTGTTGTTGTTGTTGCCTTGGTGGCATGGCAGCCAGTCAGGTCAGCACGAGACGGAGCAGAGACACTTCGTCTTTCTCCAATGGCCCGTTGCGTTCGTCCTCATCTTCTAAGGAAGGCATGTGTCAATATTGCAACATACTATCAAGATAGTTATTGCCTTTACCCTCGCCCATTTAAAGGCCTCAAGAATGCAGATGAGCGGCTCTTTCTCCGCCTTCTCACCAATACATTGCTGTGCCCGGCAGCACCAAAACATTTTAACCCCTCCTTTAGCGGCTGGTGCCCGCACTGACGCCAGCCACTGCCATTGGCGGCGCGATCTCGGTGATTGCTGCTAACTTGACGACGGAGGCTATCGAAGAGGACGCACTGATGTCGTTTCAAGAAAAACCAAAAGTTTTCATTCGTTACATTCTGCATTCTGTAGGCATCGCAGGTCAAAAACTTCCTGGCACACCTCAACTCAGTCAAACCTTCTAATCAATTCACAATGGAACGAGAAGTTAACAACACATTGTCATTCCTGGACGTCTTCATAAGAAGAAAGGGGCAGATCTAAAGTTCAGTGCCTATAGGAAGCCAACCCACACCCCGCTACCTAAATTTTAATTCCAACTAGCCTACTAGCCAAAAGAAATCCGTAGTCTCCTCTCTTCTGAGAAGATCAAAGTCTACGCGCTCCTCCGAAGCAGAGAAAAAAGCAGAACAGGCCACCGTTTTCGCCGACCTAGAGAAGAATGGCTACACACGTGGCTCCATTCAACGCGTTGGTCGACGTCAGGCTAGGAGGACAGGGGGAACGGCCAACAATCAAACAACAAAACGCGCGCGCGTGGTTCTGCCATACGTGAGGGGAACTAGCGAGGCACTTGCGCGCATTCAGGGAAAATATAGAATCTACGTTGCCCACAAACCTGTTTCGACAATAAGCCACTTCTTACTACGACGTAAAGACCGCGCCCCCACAGAAAAGCAACCGGGTGTCGTTTAGAAAATCCTGTGCTTCAAGTGTCCGGCTTCATATGTCGGCAAAACAAAAAACCTCCACCAAAGAATAAGGCAACACAAAAGTGACATCGGGATAATGAATTCCGAATCCAACCCCCTCACCGAACACTGCGAGCGCGCAGACTACCAAATAGCCTTCGAGGAGGTGAGCGTCTTGGCCGTGGAGCCAAACCTGTTAAAGAGGTGACATGTGGAGTCATGGCACATGCGTCTCACAAAGGCGGCGATGAATAGGACTCCAGGAACGTTCCCCGCCGTGTACGTTAGTGGACTGCGCCACATGCTAACAAAGGGAGAGCGAAGGCGGCACCGCGCTGCTGCTGGCACACTTTAGTCATCCCTGAAGAAGGGACCGAGTTGGTCCCGAAATGTTGGGAAAAAATTAAAATATTGGTTGGTGTCAGTTTTCTCTCAGCTGTAGCGTAGCTTACATAGAAGTCCACGCCTTCATAACATGGCAGCTTCTGGTGCAAAACCAGCGGCACTTACAAAATGAGTGGATGGCTAAACAATGAGGTCATAATAAAATACACACAAACAAAAAAACTCAACATCGTGTTGTACGTGCCTTTTGGCGGGAAAAAGAAATTCTGCAACGTCCCGCTGTCCACGGCAACACGTGAGCCAAGGACAAGGAAGCAAGACAAGTGTGTTGACTACGAACTGAATTTTCTATAGGCAGCTCTCATCGTGTCTCTCGAGACCCACTAAATATAATTCTTATCATAACAACAGGGAAAGCTATTTTCTTTTATACCTGAGAGCTATAGTTCTACAGGTCTGACCCCTCAGTTTTGGAGATTTATTCTTGGGAAGTAGTTTTCCAGAGCCCGAGAGCAATGAGTTGATGAAGAATTGTGTCCATCTAGTATAGTTCGTGTAAAAAAAAGGAATATTGCAAAAATTTTATTAAAAGCTGTAATTTATTATTTGAAAGCTACAAAACGCAAATGGTGCTCTGAACAGTGATGCAACAAAGGGGAGCTGAACTAGCCAACGCCATAATTTTTAAAGTCGACCAGTGCAGAGCATAAGCTAGTTGCAAGCTGCGCAAAAATGGGCCACAACTCTTGCAATTAGCACTGCAGCTTCCCTGTGCCATCAGGCCGATTTTAACAACACGTGAATGAAAGTCGTTTTCGTTGATGTTTTAAAAAGTCACGCAGACAAAAGAAATCACACAATCAAGCGCTCACAGATTGAGAGAGCAAGAGATGGAAAAAGAGGAAGAGCAAGTACGGACAGTGAGCTTGTAGTCATAACAAGCGTTCAAATAAGCATTCGCTTCGAGAAATTAATTAGGAATATTTCGATAACACAACTCATATTACTGAAAACTGCTCTCTACCGTACCTACAAATAGAAATATGATCTCAGCAACGAGATTCTGAGAGGAACGGACGGTGACACGTGACATACCACATGATCTTTTGTGATCTACGACAGCAGTAAAAGGACTGCGGCAGGATAAAGTAGCCCCAAACCTCACCATGTATAGGAAGGAACCTTTTCACTCCCACTTTTCTTTAGCGACATACATCTACAGTACACGTTTAAAGAAGCGATCATCTCTCATTTCCGAGAGATAGGGCTATATATTCCTACAAAGTGCTCCCCCACATTCAGGCATGAGTTACTGATTGTAACACTAAATATCATCGCAGCGCTGAACCACGCCAGGCCTCTACATGAAGTTTTACACATTAAAGCACTGCCCAGTAGACGTTGACCGTAGTTTTGCTTTACCAAAAGCTCAAATAATGATGATTCATTATTTTATGCGGTGCAGTGAACACAGCGCACTATCGGGAGTCTTATTGCAGGTGCAAGGAAATTAATGAATTTCACAATGAAACACTCTCTTTCAATCAAATTGCTATGCGATAATCCGAAACTCACTTAGGCACCTCCCACACAGGCATTATGAAACAACTTTGTGACTGCTATAAGCATCCAGTTAGAAACGCATGCCACTGTATACAACTGCTCATCGGCCTCCTCTACGGAGCATGAGTTCTTTGCGTGTTATGCGTTCTTCGTCTGGAACGACGTCGTCTTTCGCAATACCCGAAAACGCTAGGCTATTGGAAGTATGAATGGTATTGCGAAAAACAAGTGTGAGTACCTAGAAGACATGAACGTACAATGAGGACAAGAAGTAAAAAAAGCACTTGAAATGACGTTATCGAACTCGAGCTGCCGCGCTAACAGGCCTAACAAGGTCGGCAGCTAGTGGCATAATAGCCGCTGCTTTACGAGGGCGCTAACAAAGCAATAAATAATTTTAGACTAATAAAGGCGTTTTGCTCTCTAAGGAGATAGACACTTTTATTTTTCAGCGGATGTCTGAAATAAAAGTAACTAGAATTGTGTTTTCCGTTATTAATCACAGATGCATGCTGAAACAAAGATGCCGCTGTGATCTCACGGTAGTAGCAGACCCCAAGGAATCTCGAAACGTGACGAGTAAGAGCTAACTCTCTTAAAAAAAATAATTCATTACGATGTTGTCCCCCTCCGTCATTTTATTGATTCAATTCGACTGCTACTAATTGATTTTGCTGGCACTTCGTTGGACACAGCGCAAACGGCGGTTGGAGTACCTTCGCCTTGCGCCTGTTTTCTTTTTTCAATCAGGTCGGGAAAGTACATCTATTTACAGTGGTAATCACGTTAATGTTATTCCGCCAGGCCGAAGAAAGTGAATATGTGTTGCTGCGACTGCCTTTACTCCTTTCAGCTGGTATTTTGTGGGGACGCAGATGACATTACAGGGCTCGCAGCATGAAGAAATATTTCAAGCATATGGAAGGGCAACAAGCCATACGGTCAGTTACTGTCGAAATCACAAATTGCCTTTAGAAAACCGAGGAAAAAAACTTGGGGGACGCTTAAACTTCGCCTTTAAGAGTTCAACATGATCGCCTTATCGGGCCCCGTTCTCATCGCCTACTAACCACTCACACAACACCCAAATTCGTAATTATCACACTCATAGTTACTCATGCAGCTCACGTGAGTACGTCTCTAAGGCAGTGCGCTAGTCAAAACCAACAACGCATTCACTAGGTACACTAACAATTCTTTGTTGCCAATAAGTAGCATGCCCATCTCGCAATCTGCTAAATGTCCTTGGTGCGATTCACACCCAAACCTAAATTAACCAAATTTTCTTCCGAGATAAATTATTTTCCATATGTTGCAGGTTCCAGCTGAAAAATTCGGCGTCAATCCGAATATTATTTTAGTTGTTCCTGAATTGTACCATTCTTTTTCCTTACAGATTTTTCGATCACGGCTAACAACGGCGCCGCTGATGAGGACGACGTGGCTTTTTTGATACATCGAGAGTGTTTGGTGGTACGATAGCTCAAATGCAATCGAATTAAAATATTGTCTCAGGATAGAGGAATGTGTGATCGCTGCTCTCAGACGCAGTTCGCTATAAACACCATCCTTTACTGAAACCTTAAGGACCCGTTCCAGGGAACTATATAAAATGGGAACGGGGGCGACGTATATTTTACAATACATAAAGCAGAAATTCAAAGTTTGAAAACAAAAGAGTAAAACAGTTTAAATATACAACGAGTACAATAACAAAATCAATGCAATACAATGAAATTAAAATCCAGTTAACAGAGATTCAAAGAATTCAGTCAAATAGGGCAAGGGAAGTAACAATAATTTGCTCAAGTGCATATAAATCTTGCGATGTAAAAGGAACTTAAGATAAATTAATGCTTAAAAGAAGACTGTGAAAGCTTTTTTTTCAATTTAACAGTATCACGTTCTATGACAGCAGCATCTGGTTATTCCGCCCATTCCTGTATTGCTTTTGGTAGAAATGCTTTATTAAAAACCGACGTTGAACCATGCCGACGCTGTGCGCTTATGCTGTTGAATAAACATCGGGATGAACGTGCTGGTGGGCGAAGTAGAGATTGGCACATATGTCGGAAGTGATGGAATAACGTGTGAAGGACTCAGGAAATGTAGACCACCTGGGATTGTTTAAAGTGCACTGCGCGATGTCAGTGCCCGTTAAAGAACCTCAGGTGGTCGAAATTTCCGGAGTCCGCTACGGCGTCCCTCATAGCCTAAGTCGGTGTGGGACGATAAACCCCTCTAAACCGTAAACCAAACTTGTGAAACAGGCGCAGTCGTGATATTTTGCACCGAAAGACAATGTGGGAACATCAAGTGATGATCTGACACTGGTCATGCTTATTTTGTAGTAGCACTTTGAAGATAAGAAGCGAGCGGCAAGGACCTGTGCAGATTCTAAAGCATTGATTAGGTAAGTGTGAATTGGACACCAAGTTGCAGATGCGTATTCTAGCTTTGATCGTAAGAAAATTTGTTTCAGGTGACAACGATAACATTCTTCTAGAGCTCATAGCAACCAATTTTATGATATTTCCGCTTCTACAACAATAGCCGCTAGGCAGCTGTTCGGCATGCAGATCGTGCGCCATGCTGTTCTCTTCTGAAGAAGAAGAAATTAGAAGTTCCACCCTGGTCGTCTCGGTGTACTGTCGCATGTTCTCGGTGTTGGCGTCCGTCTGCCGTCTAGACGCGGCGCTACCTGTACCAACTGCTACGTGACAATATGTTCTGACGAAGTTAAGTTGCTTGCGATAAAGACATCGCGGTACGCGTGGGTGATACTAGAGCAATTGCGGGAAACTTGCATGAACTTGCTTTCGAAAATATTAAGCTAATATTAAGCTGTATCATCTACTTATAATACCAGTTATCTATGAAAAGTAAGTCATCCTGAAGTATAATCTGGTCGGTTTGAGATGAGATTTGGTGGCAAAGGCCACAGTCCTCCGTGAAGAGGCGTACGAATGATGAAATACCACAGAGGAGGTCGTTAATATAGACGAGAGAAAGAAGTGGGTCAAGAGCTGAACCTTGTGGAGCCCCAGATAGTACCTTTGTTGAGGCTGCAATACGCAATCCTAAAGCAGTGTACTGAAAGGAGTCAGTGAGGAAGCATTTATTCACGATAAATTTAATGGGTCTTGGCTGAGGGAAGAAAGTTTACAGATCAGTCGTAAATGCGGAACGCGATCAAATGGCTTTGAAAACTTAAGAATATTACAACAATTTGAAACAAAAAATCAGGGTTCAAATGAAGATCAGTGTTTAATTAAAAAGCTGCGATCCATAAGAAACATCAGAACGGAAGCGATGTTCATATGCGGAGAAGAATGCGTTGTTATAGAGGCGTAAGGCAACTTGAGAATAAGTGATCTGTTATATTTTTTTGCAGGCAAAGCATGTTAAATATATTGGGCGACAATCTAATAGATATAATCTTTTACCACTTTTAAATACTGGAAGCACTTTGCTAATATTCTAGTCATCGGGAAGAGTGCTTTGAGCGAGAGACTGGATAAAAATTATCCGCAATATACGACTCGTAAGTGCTTCAGTGGAAATTTTATCGGGGTTCAGGAGTGCTTAATAATTTCGGCTAGCTAGCAAGCTCTTCAATAAGGTTCGCAGTCAATACTAAGATAAAAAAATTCCCATCGCCTGGGCATTTACATGACTAACAAAATTAAGCCAGAGATATGCTACACGTGTGCGCTGTATAAGTTTTATCGGTTTCGCGGGAGATCTGCGACGCAATCTTCGCTAGAATTAAGTCTGCGCACATCCGCCCTTTTCTCTCAGTTTCCTCTGTGCTTTCTGAAAAGTGCTCCTGTTGAGAAAGCCAAGGACGCCGGAGGTGCCAGTTCCCCTCCCTTCCCGAATTTCACCTTTATTCTCATCCGCGGTACTTCTCTCGCGAGGAATGTGGTTACACTTGGTCACTTTCGGAAAGTGTACCGTTAACAGCCATAGAGCGCTGTAAAAAGTTTGAAAGAGAGAAGGTAAGGCGGGCGGATATTAAAGAAGTCGGCGGTTCTTCGATGTCACTAAAGCGGTGATAAGTACTGAAATTCATGTGCACGCAACGCATACCCCTAAGTAAAAAAGCTTACCATGTGCACGACGTCCAGTTGAAATATGTGAATGTCTGCTCAATCTCGCTTGTTGTGTTATCTGCGTATGTTGTAATAGCCGAAACACATGCCGTTAGATTTCGACCTTTAGGATCCGTGTTAAAATTTCTTTGCCTTAGGTACATTGAAGAATTATCAGCCATGAACTGCAAAAGGGCACAAGAACAATTTTTTGCCATGAACTGGGGCTTCAACTCCGGCGGACAGCAAGTAACAGTGCTTTCATAAATAATTTATCCAGTGCTGAAGTTCCAGCATATTTTATACCAGTCATTAGGCCTCATTCACAAGGGCCCTAGTCTGAAATTGCTGTGTGCCGAATCTCGGCCCACAGGTTAATTGTCCGGAAAGGTGACAGATTTACAAATATGGGCGGAATTTGGGCACCAAGAACATGCTAAGAGAGACGGAAACAGAAGGTGGAGGGTGGGGGAGAAAGGGCTACCTTATATTTAATCAGCAGCTTAGGGACAGGGAGCGCTTGTGGGATCCCTATTATGTACAACAAGCCCAGGAATGTGCGATTCAGTTCTTCATGCAGCCTGGTAACATATCTTATCGACAATGAACTGAATTTTGCGCTAATAACGTTCATTTTGAAAACGCTGGCCGGATAAAAGTCGCGCCTGGAGAATTTGCAATTAATGTGCCTTATGTTTATGCGCATTTATAACCTTCTTGATTCGTTGGCGTTTCCTGCTCAATTTTCAGTAATGTTAAGCGTTCCATGTGTGTTACTGAATGCTTTCAAATAGTCCTTAAAAATACTGAGCTTGAAGTGTAGAATTAAAAAATATTCAGCCCCCGCGGGTGTCGGTTACTATAAAAATAATCGTAATTAGGTACCCAACTGATCATAACTCTTTTATTGACGTTTAAGTACGCAGAGCCTAGTCGTTGGGGTTTAAGAGGAGTTCGAAACCATGGACAGGGAAAAAACGCTCTCTAAAGGTCCGGAGCGTTAAGAACTCCTGCGCTTTTTCCCGCACAAAACCAGGACTGAATGCATAAGGTGCGCGGCAAGCTCGATAAAAATGACGGAGGGCGCTTAAGACTATAGACGCAAAATTTTCGGAAACGTAGCGCAAGAAAGACGTGAGTCGAGGTTTCTAGAAAAGCTTGAAACGCAGCAAAAAAGGGGGTGTTAAAGTAAAAGGGACCCGAAAGTAATATATATGGAAGTTGTGACGAAACGCGCCTCAAATATGCCTTCATATAACTGGGCGTTACAGTACCAGCCCATACACTTCATATACCGGATGTTTCAGCGAACACTTTAAAAATTTTCAAAAGTAGGCTGTCTGGGGCAAAAATAAGTCAGTTGCGGCATAGTAATGCCAGCTTTGGCGGACACCAGCAAACAGGTGAATCATCTTTAGTAGTATGCTGGTAACTTTTATTAGCTTTATTTATTTTATTAACTCTAATTTATTAGAATAGAGTTAGGCTCCAAGTTGCAATCAGCCATTTGTAGCTGGTCGTTAGTAATAGTCTATCAGCTTTTTGAATTTCGAAAATGCCGTAACGCTTGGCTCTGTGGCTCGAAGAAATTTGCGTTTTTCGACTCTATGCGGGAACTGGAGGGGTTGCTTTGGCTCCATGCTTTCGAAAGCGCATTCATTTTCTTGATGCAGCCAAATTTTGTCGAGCCACAGCGGCCAAGGTAATCACGATTTCGATATTCTAAAAAGTGATATGGCTATTAATGACGACCGGCTAGAAACCTCTCCAGTTACCTGTCTGTGGTTGCTAAATAGTAATTTATATTTAAAAACTTAGTCATCACAAATTCGTTCAGCTCCTTACTAAAAAAAAATTGACCGGCTTTCCGATGTCCCGCAACACTGGTAACACCAGGCCGCAAAAATTATATTTTCACATCAAAAAGCCGATTTTTGAAAATTCTTTAAATTCTTCCCTGAAACATGGCTTGTTACTTTCAGTGACTGAACTCACATGGTCTTACGATTCTAAGACGTCAAAGGAGCGCTCATATTAAGTTCTAAATAGTCCTTTATCAGCTTGCAGTAATAAAAGACGACAACCGTGATGGCTCCTTTCGTACCAGCACTTCTTGCGCAGATTCCTTAAATTAGTAGCTATGTGCAATATCCAAAATTGTCAGTAAAATTAGAGTTTGGATCTGGAGAAACATCCCTCCGATTATTGAATATCTTCTGAGTGAGAAAAAAAAGTTTAGAATAAGATTAAAAGGCAAGCGTAGTTGTTAAACTTTTTTTAAATATAGTGCACGCTCTTCCTACCTCGTCGGACATCTTTTCCTTGTGCAGCTATAGCGGACACTACTTGCATTGAGTTCGTGCAAAATGAGTTGAAATCGAACTTACGCATGATTAGCAACTAACAATAAGACGATGTACGAGTGGGTGGGCAGGTAGGTAAGTAGATAGCACTGTCAGACAGAATAATAATGACCTCACCCGCACGAACATCATGGACAGTAAAGCCTCAATATTTGGACTTGAAAGGACCCAAAACCAAATGCTCCAAATACAAGAATACCCAGTTATAAAATCCCCCGCCCCTTCCAATACTTTCATGTGACTTATGTCTGGTCACTGCTGCCGAACAAAATTGTAATTCCTTGCTTGTTGTTAAGGTACATGGTGGGCAATACAAACTGGCCTTTGCAAAAAAAGGCCGCCGAGGATCTGCGCCCTCAGCTGATTCAGGAACATGAGGAAATCCAAGGAACATTACATGGGCTCAGGACACTAAAAAAGAATATTACAGATATTAAGAACCTGGAGAAGAAATATAAAAAGTGCAATTAGAAGATCAGGCTTTTAAAGCTCAATATATAGAACTGTCATTAATTTTGTCGTAATTAAGCGACCCTAGCGATTCAGCGAATTTCGAAATCAAAGATTCTCCTTTTGATGCCGAACTAATGTCGATGATAAAGAAAATTCGTCAGATTGTGAAATGGGAGTCGATGAAAAAGATATTGATATTTTCCACAAAGTGCCTACCTCCAAACACTATGACACATCTTTGTTCGCTTTGTGCAACGCCCCAAAACAACGCCTTCCAAGACACAAACGTCTACAGAGAAAACTTACTATTCAAGAAACAGGGGTTGTGATGCCATGGGCGAGTCGACCTCCGAAAGCAGCCCGCAGTTGCATTCGGACGGCTGTGGAATGCGAGGCTAAAGCCGTCTTCGCCGAGTAGTCGCAGCGAAGGTAGAAAACGGAAGTTACACGGTCATAGTAGTTTTTGCCCTGGCGGCAGAAGCCCCCCTATCGTCGCCACACATTTGAATACGCGCACGTGAGAGGTGAATGGGTTACAATGCACGACGCAGTAGGTGCGATTGTTACAAATTACTTGTCCGGATGGTGGCACCTCTATCGGGACCCCCTTCGGCAGCCCAACACGAAATTCGGCAAATGAATTTTCTTATATATCATACTTGTCCAAGAAAGATGCCGGAAATCACGCTAGAAACGTTGTTAAATATCGTAACAGATTACGGAACGATCGAAGAAAATACCACACGCTTCCAAGCTGCGACTGTTCGAAGGTGCGTTTGGGGATCTCGTTTTCATCAAATATGTTTATGAGAAAGATCGTTTCCAGAATATCTCGGGAGGACCAAGCATGACTGGTTAACTCGATAAATGACGACAAAAAAAAACCAACGGAATCTCCTTTGTACTGTTTTTCTGAAACGCTGCCCTCAATCTAATGATCATTTTTCTACATGCACGGTTCTACCACGGTCGGATTCGGGTAAAATATTCACTAATTCTTGAATATGGAAAAACATGTGAACCAACGTAAACTAGGTGACAAAGAATACTCGTTTCTTATTGGAAAATTTTAATATTCGCACACCCCTAAAATTAGGTAAAATCGCGTCTGTTAAAAGTTGTGGATTTCAGGCGTCAGCCTTCTCTTAGTTTCATGGTACTTACGTCAAACGTTCATGACAGTATACAATATTTCTGCGCCTACCCTGGCTGCATGACAAACTGCAAATTGTAGTTTCCAAATATATTTTTTTCCCATGCACCTGTATGCGAATCACGACTAGCTGTCTCACTATATTCGTTCACTATTTCTCTTCTGTACTCTCTTGGTATCAAGTTACAATATCGGTGACTTTAAATAGTGGCTCTCATGGCGCTTTAATCTGGTTTGCATTGTATTTTCTACTGAAAGCTGCTGATAAAAAACTTTCGGGTCGCGTACCACCATAGGATAGGCAACTCGCAGTCTTCTTCCTTCTCACTCTTTCTTTTTCCGCGTTTGTCCCAAAAACTAGGGATTTGTTAGGGGAGGGTCTGAAGAAGCGAAGTGTTTGCAGGTTTTGTATTTTGTTCTTCCTAGAGGGCGACGAATCTCCATAAGCGCTGCGCACTTTAGAGGGGATCTTTCAAATTCACTCTCTTCTTCACTGCCCCGCGCTCGGACAGGGGGGCGGAGAGCAGGAAGTTGTTCTGCTGCGCAGGGCAGATGCATGGTACGCCAGACTTCGGAGTTGAAACACGGCGTTCCTTCCTTCAACTTTAGGGGGTCAGCGAGACTGAAAGCAGACTGCATCAGCTGTATAGACAACTGTGCATAAGCCTTGTGAATGCCAGTAATAGTAAGTAGAAGACCAGCGGAAAGGACGCGTTCACAAGGACAAGAAGTACACAGGATAACGCTGGAAACACAACTGAAAATTCTTTACTTCGTGGATCGCCAACATCAGAACAGGGCGCACATGCGCGAGAGCAGCACAAACGCTATCAAAACAACAAACACAAAATTGATTTAGTGACCGAAGAATGCATGTGGCAACCTATGCCCCATTCATGAAACTGTACTCTTTTGCCGTGAACCTAACAGAGTGTTGCTGACACATTTAGTTCCTAACTGCTTGATTTTGAAGGTTCTAAGATTTCTCGTTCTATCTGCGTTTTGCCGCAGCTGATGATTGGTCATTATGGAACAGAGGGGTGAAGTCTTTGCAGTGGTTGCAATGACCTGGCAGATTTGCTGTGTTGCCTGGCTGCAACGAAGTGCGGTGCTGCCTCATACGCTCGCTGACGCATTGACCTGTTTGACCTATGTAGGCCTTTGAAGCATTGACCTGTTTCACGCAGTGACGCGTTGACCAGTAATAGGCTTCAGCCACCACCGTACCGAGTGCCCAGAGTCCTCTTCATTGAACCCAGCGCACCAAGGTACCGGTCACCACCGCCGGACGCACCTTACTGCTAGCTTTTACAAAGGAAGGTTGTTGGTGTCAAACTGCGTCATCGTCCTGTTTGGGGCGCTCTGCTGGTAAGTACAAATTAGCCCATTCCTCACAGGTCACCAGGCAAAAATGCACCCGTAATAGATCGCTGACCAAATGAAAGAGCCGTTCACAGAAATTTGTGGCGACGACTTGGCCAGAGGCCCCCCTGAAATGAGTAGGTAAGAGGGTGTTTTTAGTGCGTCTTAACAGTGGTGCTGTGAGCCAGCTGGAAAAGTTGGAAGTTGGAAAAGAGAGCTTGCGACACGGTTGAAGTGAAAACAGCGTATTCTTGCGAAACTCCGTTGTGACTGAAAAAAAAAAACACTTCAGCGCACTTAAGGCTGATTACGGGATGTGAAGGCGAAAGCCTGAGTGTGTCACTGTAAGCGTTGAACCTCGACGTAGGTTGCCCACTCAGAGAGGAAAGTCACGCGTCCTCGTCGCGAAGTAACTTCCAACATAAGAAGCGTAGAATCTATGGAAACAAAAAATCATATGACACCACCCGCAATGGTGTATGTTCAAATGTAGCGTCACAATTTTAACACAAACAAATTTTTTTCAGGAATGGAAATGACGCATTGACTGCCTCGCATCTCGGTGGATACCCCACCCGCTCCTCAACGGGAGAGGTAAAGAGTATGGAAAGGTATACAATTGGAGGGGCATACGTCGTCGTTTCGAATCCCTGTCGCAAGCTAGCCTGCTGCCTGCTCGACTAACAAATATGAGCTATATGCAAAAGATAAATTGTACGATACCACCCGGAATGCTGCACGACAAGTGGTTTCTAACAATCTTGGTATGGACGCAATCGGCAAAACTGGCGCCTCATTAGGGTCAGTCAGTTGAAGGTGTATAAGGCGAACGGAATGATGATGATTGCGATAAACTGCTCAGATTTGCTTGCCGTGTTTCCTACGGCTGCTTGATGACGGCCCCTGCTTTTGTTACCATTGCGAGCACACACACACACAGCGGCCGGTGAAGCGTTAACAACTAGAAAAAAATGAACACTTACAGACCAACCATCGCGGTATCTTCCGATCCAAGTGCTATTAACGGGACACTCGAGGCTACTATTCTCACCAGAGCTCGGATGCACACGAGCAGCAAGGTATAAATACAAAAGAAGAGCCAACATCGTTCCCTTGCTTCCGATCTGCCCTCCTTCCTATAAGCACTCTGCACTGTTGATCGACGATCTGCGTTTTAAAGAAGCCAAGGAAATGTTTAAATAGTCCTATTATCAATGTTAATATAAAAAAAAATGTTTGAAGTGTCGAGCACATGAAATGACCTTTTCGCTCTCGGTATGTCAAGCCGGCATATTTGAAGCTTGTTGTTCATTTAATTTTCAATTGCTTTTTGACCATGGCAGCTGAAACGTTTTTGTGATCATTTTTCAGAGCGCAGAGCGAACAAACAATTCATCATGGACCTCTGCCATTTGCACTCGATTTCACTGGATGGTAACAATGCTATTCAGGAAAGCAACCAGTCACTTAGTCACTGTCCACATGTTCAGAACTGTATTTTGTTCGGCTCAGCGCATGAGCACAAAATTGATATGGCAGCAAGAACTTGCAAGCACAACAAACGTTCCAAAAATAAGCAAATCGCTTAGCAAAAGAGCTCTTTGAATCTTTGAAACACGTTGCTGAACATTTAATATTACTGTATGTAAATATTCTAAAGCCTACTCAAGCGACTGAAGGTTTTCTTAAGCTGATTCCATGCAGCGACAAAACTGTAGAGGACACTTAAGCGCCACCTTAAGGCTATGGCGCAATAGATTTAGTGAATAAATGCCCATATGTGCACATTTGGTCATTATCTAAATAAAATTCATATATCACATCCCTGGGAGTCCTCTTACCACCCCTGGCGCAGCGGTGTGGCCGTTAAACTATGCGCTGCCCCCTTCGCTGGCACGTGCTTCCATCTGTGGGTCCTGTTCAACCAAGGTTATACATCGGAGGAAACCTCTCACGACTAGAAAATAATATAGCCGCCACCGGCCATGATGCGGAACTTGCTCGCAATCCGGTGAGCAGGCTGTGATGACGCCACAGTCTTTTTTTTTTATTCGAGCTGTTTGCCATTAGGCATAACTAAAAAGAGAAAGAAATTTATAAAAACGAATGTAAACAAGCCTCGCTTAAAAAGCGGCAAAAGTTCGCGATAAAGCGACTATCATGAGTCCACTTGCGATAATACTTAAACAAAACGTCGTGCTGGGCTAGTTGGTGGGACATAGTTGAAACTTGGTTCAGCGCGAAAGACGAACACAAAGAAAGGAAACGACACACACGGAGCGCTACTAACAACTGATTTATTGGTATATGCAAGAAATACATTTATAGTCTTCACATGCATGCGCACAATCGGGCGGCTCCAGGCTACTTTAACAGTTTTTGATGGCTCACTCTTATCTAAGCACACATTATGTCACTGAAGAAAGCGCGGGAACCAGAAAAGGAAGAACTCTGAACATGAAAATGACAAAAGGAAAAAATATGGATGGGCTATGACCAAAACATTTCGAGAATCGACCGACGAAAAAGACATGGGCCAGGAAGTTACAAGACGTTGTATGACGTTGTCCAAAAACATACGCTCAGCTGAGTACAAACTTATGGAAGGGTCGCTGATGCACTGGCTAGACTTTTTATAAATATGAAACGCCTCCAAAATGATTCTTGATGTGCTTTTACTCCTGCCTAAAACCTTTGCTTTTTTGAACCGTGGCGCGCAGCTGCACACCATTACGTGCGAAACAAGATTCGCAAGCTTATCTTGATTTATCAAATTTTCAGCATGCTCCCTTAAACGGATGCATTCGGGAATATGTCCTTTACCGCTTATGCACGACGGAAATCAGAACCGCTTAATTAATTTTCCACTGCAGACCAGTTGGTAAGAATATGTGTAATACTTCCGTACTGTTTCTTTTTGCCTTCTACACTTGCAGACACAATAGAAAATCCGCAATTTCTGGTTAAAGCTTTTGCCGAAGATCTCTCGCAATGAAAAAAATGGCCTGGCTTAGCTTATGGTTAAGCCTAGGATGCGAAGCATATCGCCGGCGGAGGCTGCGCGTCCCCAAGCGAGCGCACAAGTAGAGCCCCAGCTTTCACAGCTGTTGTGACGTCAGCGCCCCTAGCGGAAGGAGCGGGACTTAGGCCGCCGGTGGAGGCTGCGCGTCCGCTACCGAGCGCAAAAGTTGAGCCCCAGCTTTCACAGCTGTTGTGACGTCATATCACGTGGTGCGCCGATGTAGGTCAAGTGGTAGCTACGAGGCCGCGCGCGGCGCAGCAAGGAAGAGCTCGGTTGTGCGGCTAGTATGCTTCGCATAAAGGGGCATTACTCTGGATTATCAGACTAGTATTTTTGTTTGGTTTTCAAGTCGCAGTTTCGAATCCAATTATAGCATGCATGCGAAGCGACTAAGGTAAAACAAAGGTGCCCTGAGTTCGTTGCGTTCAGCGTATTTCGCAAAAAAAGCGCAAGCCGTATTTTTAACCCCATTAAAAAAAACTAATCAAAAATGTTGTTTTGACGTCCATGTGGAAGAGACGCGACAACCTGTGCATATTTACTTGAATAAAAAATTAGCTCGCAATTTAGAGATATGAGTTATGATATAAAACAAAATAATACATTAATCTGTTTTCAATATCGCATTAATTTGCTTATCTCCCATTGAATATATTTACTGGGAGTGCGACACGACGCATTAGACTAAATTAAATCATTTGGCATAAGGGAAGTTTAGTAAATTAAATTCCACTTTGCGCAACTAATGTGGTGCTGGTTCTTAAGAATAAATTAAAAATTATCCTGTAAAATATGTTGCTAGTGTCTACACGATGACTGTGTTTCACAAAATTGGGTGTTATTTAATCATTTTTGTTTTTGTTCTGTGATGGCCATAATTCAACTTACCATGACATCGCATCTCTTTGCAGGCTTGGCGCTTCGTGAGGCCATCGTGCAAGAGCTGGACGAGGAATTTGTTTGAATGCAGTCCAGCAGCCCTCTTGCAAGTGGGGTGCAACGATTACTTCGGATATGACTGATCAGTTCACTGGAGGACAGCTCCGTTGAGCAATTTATGGATGCCTTAGCCGTGCCGCAGCAGCTTGCCGAGATGCTTTGTCCAACCTGATCGGCACGCACCAAACTTGAAAATAAATTGTTTTCCCACAGCCTCTGCCACCATGCTCTAGGGCCCCCTTTCTTTACTCCCCAGCGTGGCCGATGGTAGCGCAAACCATCCTGTGTGCGCTAAAAGTGTGATGCTTGTAACTCAAAGCAATGAACGGGTCTTTTTTCTGGAATTCTTTCGCACCTTCATTTACGAATATTTGCTAGGTAGAATGGTATGTAGTACATCCATCCACAGTGCCGGTCATTGGCGAGTGGGTTAATTGCATGTGCCAGCGTTCGAAAGCTGGATGCCATTATTCGAAAGCTGGAAACCATTAATCGAAGACTGGATGCTATTATTCGAAAGCTGGCTACCAATGTTTGAAAGTTGGTTAGCAATGTTTGAAAGCTGGATGCCAGTACGAGACCTTTGCTGGCCCATGCTGCAGAACGAACATTGGGCCTGCGTTGGCCGCTTGATCGGCCTAATGTTGGCCCAGAACTGGCATGAAAATAGGGCCAATGTGTGAAGTGGTAGCGCTCGGCCCAAATGCCAGTGTAGGACCGATGTTCGTGCCAATTTTTCCCAACAGTTGCCCGACGTTCGACCAATGTTCTTGTGCTGCCTGGGCAGGACCCTATGCAAATTCCGTTGCGCTGCAAAAACGGCTGCTTGTCAAAAAGGATAAAAGTAACACTCAAATAAAATTCTAAAAGCCTTAAAAAATCGTCATGAGACACACCTGCTGAGGATCGAAAAGAAAGTTCCCCGACTTTTCAATAGAATCCTTCACGGCGACTAGCAGTTCAGTTTGAGGTAAAGAATAAAACAGATCCTCAACGTCAACTGAGAATGCATATACGGCCCGGTGGTCAGTCTGGAGGAACCCTGACACTTCTCGCGACTTTTTTGTTAGGAAGGGGCCACCAACCTTAATCATTTTAAGCTTTTTCAACACAAAAAGGCTTACACACTGCTGCCAAGAGTCATTCTCACTAACAATTGTCCTGAAAGGAATCCCAGGTTTGTGGGTCTTTGCAGTGAAAAAAAACATTCAAGCAATTCCCCCTGCAGTTCGAAATATCGTTACCTAACTTCGTGAGGCTCAACTGCTTGCAGTAATTCATGAATTTGGTTTTAACGCGGTTCGTGTTAAAACCAAATTCTCAGTTGACGTTGAGGATCTGTTTAATTCTGTACCTCAAACAGAATTGCTGGTCGCCGTGAAGGATTCTATTGAAAAATCCGGGGAACTTTCTTTTCGATCCTCAGCAGGTGTGTCTCTTGACGATTTTTTAAGGCTTTTAGAATTTTATTTGAGTGTTACTTTTATCCTTTTTCACAAGCAGCCGTTTTTGCAGCGCAACGGAATTTTCTAGGGTCCTGTGTGGCTCCTATTTTATGTGATATTTTTTTAGGTTATATTGATCGCCTTTTGCAGCACGCTTTTAACGGAGGCCCAGTTTTAAAGGTTTTTAGATATGTCGATGATTTCTTAATCTTTTTAAAAGCCCCTTTTAACTGAACCATTGAGGCCTCCGTTGGTGATATCTTAAGAGCTTTTAATGAGCACCGTAAAGACCTGACCTTTACGCATGAACTTCCCCAGAACGGTGAGATACGCGTTTTAGACATGAGGTGGAGGTTTGGTGCGGGACACACCTGTTGGGCGTATTTCCCACGCGGGAAAAAGGAACTCTTGCCCTATTATTCGTCTCACTCTAAGACCGTTAAGAGAGCAGTAGCAATGCTTTGCCTTGAATCCGCGCTTCGGAAATCGTGTACGCACGAGATGCACGATAGTTTCGACCATCAGGTGCGCAGGCTTTTGGCCGCAGGCTTCCCTTACTCGGTCCTTACGGCAGTAGCCGAAACCCTCCTGAAGAAGTTTCGCCCTCGACGAAACGTGGCTGCAACTGAACGCGCAAAGCCCAAACCTGAGGTGATGCCTTATATTCATAAGGTGTCACATAATCTCAAAAAAGTGGCCAGCAGGCACAAAGTGCCTCTTGTATTCTCCGCGCCAAATAAGTTGGCGAAGCTGTGCCCCCGCATCTAAGGCGATGGTGAGCGCGGTTGCAAAAAGCAACATGAAGAAGCCTTCCTCAAATGTGCTTTAGGAGTGGTTTAAAAGATCCCCCTGTCCTGTGGAATGTGCTATATTGGGCAGACAGGGCGTTGTATCAATGACCGTTTAAGGGAGCGTGCTCAAAATTTGATAAATCAAGATAAGCTTGCGAATCTTGTTTCGCACGTAATGGTGTGCAACTGCGCGCCACGGTTCAAAGAAGCAAAGGTTTTAGGCAGGAGTAAAAGCACAACATCAAGAGCCATTTGGAGCCCTGTCATATTTATAAAAAGTCTAGCCAGTGCATCAGCGACCCTTCCATAAGTTTGTACTCAGCTGAGCGTATGTTTTTGGACAACGTCATATAACGTCTTGTAACTTCCTGGCCCGTGTTTTTTTCGTCTGTCGATTCTCGAAATGTTTTGGTCATATCCCATCCATATTTTTTCCTTTCGTCATTTTCATGTTCAGAGTTCTTCGTTATCTGTTTCCCGCGGTTTCTTCAGGGACATAATGTGAGCTTAGATAAGTGTGAGCCTTCAAAAACTGTTAAAGTAGCCTGGAGCCGCCCGATTGTGCGCATGTGTGTGAAGACTATAAATGTGTTTCTTGCATGTACCAATAAATCTGTTGTTAGTAGCGCTCCGTGTGTGTCGTTTCCTTTCTTTGTGTTCGTCTTTCGCGCTGAACCAAGTTTCAAACACTTGCGATAGTCGCCTGCAACGTCCCATCGCAGGCCTACCTTACTTAGGAAGCGTCGTCTCACGGAAGCTGAACCGGGCAAGTCCACAGTAAGTGTTTTTCGTCACACTGGTCGGGCGCAGCACCACAAAGGGGACACTTCTCAGTCTCTTCGAAACGTTTTTCATGCCACCGATGACGCACAGATGGAGTCAGAGCGACTCCTGCCCGAATCCGGCTCACAGATACCTCCTCCTCCCGAGTGAGACTCCGCTGGAGAGGGTACGAACACGGAGGAATTAGAGGGCGTGTTCGCTGAAGCAAAGCCTGACGCCACACAGTCACGTGGCACCGGTGTCCCACCTGTCTTATAGCTTGCTTCTCTGGGGATTTTGTGGGAATTTTTCGCTCTCCTTCAACGACCCCGACGACGCCGGATTTTTTGCGACACGATCTCCTGAACACTATCGAGTTAAAACAATGTGGGATGGACAATACCCAAAATTCTCTCTTTTTGCCCAGGCCCACTTCCAGCTGCGGCGTCTAAGACGCCACGCAGTGCCAGAGGGAGTCAATAAAAAGTATACTGCTGCTGTCTACGACAGAGGTGACAAATGATGCCGATGAAGCTACCTGCCGAAATGGCAGCCCTGAACGGTAACTACGCGCCCAGCTTTCACACTGCGTACGCACTAACCACTGCCGAACGCGTATCGATATCACTGCCTGCTCTCTGAAAAATAATCTATCCGAGTCTGGAGCTTGCACTGCTGTATAACTGATATGTGCATTTTGCGGTTTAGGGCTGTTGGGACTTTGGCACCCCACCGCTGCCACCACTGTTGGGACTTTGGCATCCCACCGCTGCCACCACTATTAGGACTTGGGCATCCCACCGCTGCCACCACTGTTGGGACTTTGGGCATCCCACCGCTGCCACCACTGCTGGGACTTTGGCATCCCACCGCTGCCACCACGGTTGGGATTGGGGCATCCCACCGCTGCCACCACTGTTGGGACTGGGGGGCATTCCACCGCTGCCACCACTGTTGGGACTGGGAGTCCGAGCCAAGAAACAGTCGAGGCGACGGTGAGTCAAGGACCTTTATGTACAGTATGTACAAGGGCGTTTACATGATGCAAGGGCCAAGAGCACCACGGGCTAGCACAAAGAAGGGCAGCCCCGGCGGCGAGCGTAGCTCCGGCGTGATGGCTCTTCTGCTGCCCGTCTGCTGCTCGGGCTCAGCGCGGCTCCGTTTTTAAAGCCGCCGGTGTCTGTTGCGGCAGCCAGCTGTTCAAATCCTCCAATCAGGTGACGGCACTGGCCACCGTTCAAATTAGAACAATGGTCGAGAGGCGACGGCCAGCGAAGTGGCGCAGGTGTTCGAGCCGACGGAGAGGAGGGGGAGGAATAAGGGTCTTTGCCAGGCGCTGGCGAAGCGGATGATTCACGCTGCAAGCCGCGACATGTCCGAGAGAGTCTGGGCCTGCTTTGAGCGACGGCGGGCGCGCAGCGCTGGTTTCCAGAGGCCAGCCCACGAAATGTGGGCGCCGGCGTAACAGCGCATACGTAAATGCGTCCCTGAAGTCCGCTCGCTGGCAGAATTAAGCACCCTGCCCACCGGGTTGTGGACAACCTGGCAAGTGTATACATGTGGCATACCTTCACCTTGGTGACGGTCTTTAAAGTAAATGCCTTCAGGGTCATGGCCTTTAGGTACAGCACCTTTAGGTTACGGCCCTTATGGTAAACGCCTTTAGGGTTAAAGCCTTCATCAGAAATATGTTCCGTGTAAAGGCCTCTAGGTAGAAGGCTTTTATAGTAAATACCCTTAGGTCATCTGCCTTCAGCACCATAACTAGTGCTGCCAGAGAATATACCACGCTTAGCCATGCTAAACATTCGGATATCACTCATCACATCACTTTGTTTTCCTTAAAGACCCCTTGCGGGGTGTTACATAAGGGGTGGGTTTTTATGAAGTACAGGTGCTCAATGCAGTCATGAATGTTCCAGGGCAGGTGATGGCAGCGATATCGTGGGGAAGCCGTTCCAGTCAGCTGCTACTCGGCAAAAAAAATGAATTAGGGAAAACAGCAGTACGGGCACGTGGGCGCAAAACTTGAAGAGGATGACTGATGCGATGGGATCTGCGCGGCGGGGTTGCGCAGATGTAGGGTTCTTGTCTGAGTGGCGAATAAAAAAACTTGTGAAATAAGACGAGACTGGCAGTGCGACGGCGAGCAGAAAGATTAGATAGACCTGATTGCAATTTTAGAGATGATATGCTAACGTCGTATCAATACGAGGAATGAATGAATCTGGTGGCCCTGTTCTGCACAGCTTCGAGGGCGTTGGTTAGATATGCTTGGCCGATGCCAATTCCAGTTCAGTTCTGATGAGTGAAATGTATGCTTGTAGTCTTACCTGTTGAGGGGCATCCCGCAGGTGACGTTTCAAGAAGCCAAGTGTTTTATTAGCTGATGATATCAGGTTAGTCACATGCAGACGCCAGGATAAATCATTAGAAATGGTGATACCTAAGTATTTGTACGACTGGACGAGGTCGACAGAGGAGTTAGAAATTGTGTACTGGAAAACAAAAGGATTTCGGCGGCGGTGAAAAGACATATACTTACATTTGTTAGGGTTGAGTGTCATCAGCCACTGCAAACACCAATTTTGCACATGGTTTAGGTCAGCCTGTAGGGATTCTTGGTCAGAAGGGTTAGTGACTGAACGATAAATAACGCAGTCATCAGCAAACAGACGGATATGACAAGATGCATGCTGGGGTAGGTCGTTAATGTAAATAAGGAATAACAAAGGACCGAGGTCGGAGCCCTGCGGGACGCCGGAGGTTACTGGAAGCGGGTGGGAGGGCTGACTATTAATGAAGACAGACTGAGAACGATGCGTGAGGAATTCTTTAATCCACGCGATGATGTTTGGATCTAGGTTCAGCTGAGAGAGTTTGAGAAGCAAGCGTTGATGAGGTACTTTGTCGAAAGCCTTAGCAAAGTCTAGGAATATAGCATCAGTTTGTAGGTTAGTGTCAAGGTTGGCGTGAATGTCATGAAGAAAAATAGCTAGTTGAGTTTCGCAGGAAAATCCTTTTCGAAAGCCATGCTGGAACGGATGGAAGAAGTGATTGAAATCTAGGAATTGTATGATTTGGCGTAAATGACATGTTCCATTAATTTGCAGGGTACACTTGTTAATGAATTAGGGCGATAATTAAGAAGTGAATCAGTAGTACCTGTTATGTGGACGAGAACGACCTTCCCCACTTTCCAGTCGTCAGGTATGGTTTCTTCTGACAATGATTGCGTAAATAGTGCACAAGGAATACTGGAGCAAGCTAGTTTAGCGTTCTTTAAAATTTTTTAGGCCGCCGCGGTGGCTCAGTGGCTATGGTGCTCGGCTGCTGGCCCGAAAGACGCGGGTTCGATCCCGGCCGCGGCGGTTGAATTTCTTTGGAGGAGAAATTCGAGGCCCGTGTACTGTGCGATGTCAGTGCACGTTAAAGAACCCCAGGTGGTCGAAATTTCCGGAGCCCTCCACTACGGCGTCTCTCAAAGCCTTAGTCGTTTTGGGACGTTAAACCCCATAAACCAACCAACCAACCAAAATTTTTTAGTTTATATCATCTATGCCGGTAGCGGATGAGTTTATTTTATCAATTATGCATGAAATTCCGCTACTGTTGAAAGTTATGGGTTCCATGGCTGTGGTGATAACAAGTGGTAATGTAGAACAGGGCAATTCAGATTCGTCAGTAAAAACGGACGAAAAAGCAGTGTTAAATGCGTTTGCACATTCGGCATCAGTCATTGTAACACGGGCATTGTTAGTGAGGGTGATAGTGCGTGTTTTTTGGGGGGGTTTTTCACTTTCCGGAATTTTTTGGGGTTATTGACTATCATTTTTGGAGGTCGACTTCGTAGAAGGATCGCTTAGCTTTTACAATCACGGCCAAGTACAAGTGTTCAACTTCATGGTATTTTACCCACGCATTTGGCTTCCTTGTCTCTTCGCTGCAAGAAATGTTCGTTTTTTCTTATTTCCGAGTCTTTTTAGTGTTTTGGTGAACCACGGCTTCTGATTACGTTTCCTAAAACTGCACGTCGGGATATATTTATTGGTTACGTCAGCTATTTTGTTTGAAGAGTGTCCAGTTTTCATTTACACTTTTGCTGTGAAAGGAAGTTTCAAACATTGACAAGAAGTTATTTAACTCATTGCTAATTGCTTCGTAGTTTCCCTTGTCGTAGAGCATAATAGTTTTCCGGGAAGGTTCTTTTAACACAGGTGTAAAGCTGAAAGTGGCATGAATTACTTTATGACCGCTGATTTCGCGAAGGTACGTAAGGGATTCTAAGCTATCTGGATGAGTGATCAGAATGAGGTCTAGAGTGTTAGCTGCTTCTCCTGCGACACGTGTTGGTTCAGGTACTAATTGGGTCAAATTAAAATTAAGACAGACATCAAGGAATTCTCTAGACTCTTCCTGACTGACCATGGGCTGAGGTTGACGATTCCAGTCGATATTGGGGTAGTTGAAATCCCCAAATAGGAGGATATGTGCCTTAGGGTGCTTTGAAACCAGTTGATATAGGATGTTGTGAAGCTTGCGAGGAAAGTCGGGACTACTTCGAGGTGGTCTGTAGCACACCCCAATTAGAAGTGTCAGGGGTGAAGCAGGCACATGAGCCATAGTATTTCCAAGTCCGACCAGACATTGATGACGGAGCATGATAACTTTTCGTTGACGGCAATTAGAACTCCCCCTCCGCGGGCTTCTTTCCTATCGGCGCGAAAAAGACGAAAAGTTGGCAATTCAAACAGGATCTCTGAGTCATTTATGTCGCTGTTCAACCACGTTTCGGTTAATACAAGTAGATCGCTGCCTGATGGTGAAATAAGGTTTGACACGATATCGCGTTTCGGCAAGAAGCTGCGGATGTTAGTAAAGATAACCGATATTTTCTTGAAGGGTGCATTACAGCTGGTTCCCAGGAAACACCACGACAAACCGCTGTGTGCTTTCATTGCCAAGGATTAAAAGACATATTTTATAGCAGCCGGCTCGCATTGGGGAGGTGCTGGGTTTTATCCGCAAAGCGGGCGGGTACCCACTGGGCTACTAATAGGTACAAGATTTCCCCCAGTGTGTTGCTAGGAACTGGTGGACAAGCCCCCAACAACGTGCTGCCGTTTTTTCATATCGCCGTCAGCAGTGTGTTTTCACTTAACAAAAACACATCTGTGAGCGCTAAGAAATGGTAATGGAGAAAAGTATATTGGTTTAGGCAATTTTGGGTATTTTAGCTCGTACTGCATAATATGTTGGCGCGTTTCCTATTCGTCTCCAATGAGAAGTGGCATTTGTGCGACTATTAATTTTTCCTGGCAACTCTCGTTCAGCAAATACAAAAACAAATGTCATTATCGCGACTGCGCTACCAGGATGTCTTATTATTGAGACACCACGAGCCGCATAAATCATTTTGAGTAACCTGCAGGTAACCAAAGTAATTTTTACGCGTGTATACAAGGCCTTCAATCGGCTCTCGAAATTCCAGGCTGCTCACAGGCGAAATCACCATTTAAACAGCCGAGCAGATGAACCAGTCTTATCTCCTCTTTATGTGTTTGTGAAACGAATTTCCTCCAAAACTCGTTCTGAACACCTTACATCAGAGCAACATAACTTGCGTAGTAGGCGCCTAATTGCCCGCACTGAGGATTTTACCTCTTGCACTGCTTCGGGAACACGCTGAGCCTCACGCCGACCTTTGTGGACCGCGTGCGGGCTGAGTAGGTTTATTATTAGGCAGGCCCTGGACGGCACAGAGCTTGGTTTTGGAGGCTCGGACATACGAATGAGGCCTGCGCACTGTTCTACCCAGAACTCTGGTTGCAGCCCACAAACCTCAGTGGCGGGCGAGGCTGGCCACAGTACCACTCGCATGCCTGTTGGCTCTTTTCCGCTTAGAGAAAAAGCGTCTCAGATGCCTTGATATGAAAGTCATTCAAGTTCTCTTTTTCTTTCGTAGTCTCTAAATGTCGAAGTAGCCATTCCTACTATTCTGCCTGACTCCGCTTTTAGAGATAACGCCTACCTTCTCACGCGCAAAATTTAGACGCTAAGAATTGAAAAAAACTTATAAGCGATCACTGGTTGATCGTTTGGATGCGCTTGCATTTCCGGTTACTGCTGATTTTGTTGCAGATCCGCCTTCAGGGTTTGATCGTGACGCCTTAATACAGTAATGCACATACATGGGTACTTGCTCATGCTCTACTGGGAGTTCTCGTACAATCTCTCAATCTCCGCCGCAGTTCGGCAGCGGTCAAGCGATGTGCCACTGCCGCGGCAGGTACCTGTTCAAAACAAAATCACCTGTGGAGATTCAAAGACATAGGTTGTCCTTCCCGGGCAACCTCTCACGCCAAACCATTCATTTAACTGCCAGCTACCCACGGTAGCCCCTTTGCTTAAAATCCAAATGCACGGTTTGTAGCACGTGATGGCGTCACAAGGCTGCACCGCATCACGCGTCACGGCTGTCGCCATTTCCGCATGCAGAGGTTTTAAGGTTTACTAAAACGAAATACCAATGAGTTGTAAGTTTCATAAAAAGTTAGTACAGTAGGAGGTCGCAAATTGAAACTGTCTGGGGGACCTCCCATCAGGAATACATAAGGAAAGTGCATAAGTTTGGCAGGGGAGCAGGAATAAAGATATTCAGTCAAGTTAAAACCAATTAGTGTAATTTGCGGCAACGAATAAGTTATACAATAGTTAGCGGGCATAATTTAACAAAAAAAGGCATAAAACCGCAAAACATAAGAGCAATAGAAAGAACACAAAAACATCAGATAACAATGGGCATTGAATAAATGAAGATATAAAATAGAGGCGGAGAAAGAAAGAAAAAAAAAGAGGTTCCAGATGAGATGATATAACCATTTGCTGTAGGATTGGGGTACAGAAAATAAGATTAAGGCAACCTTAATCATGACATGAAGCTGAATGGGTTGATAGGAGATGTTTTTTTAGTAAAGTGTAGAAAGCGGGCTGCGAACGTGCGGATTTGATAGCTAATGGTAATGAATTCCAGGTTTTGATGGCGGAGAAAAAAGCAGTTTGTTTTCCATAATTTGTGTTCACTTTTGGTAGAAGAATATTCTTTTGTTCGGAGAAGCTATTGTTATTGCTATTAGCTAGGAAAGATGCGGAAAAACAAAGCAGTTGATTATTGTCATTGCGAGCGCGGTAGATTAGAAGACCCAACCTAAGATTTAGGAGGCATTTCAACGGCAGAATGTTTAGGTCAGAGTAAATAGGTGAAGCAGTGGCTGTGTATGGGCTGAAAGATAAAATTCCAAGCGCTTGATTTTGAAGATGAGAAATACATGATATATTGCATGAATAGGTATTGCCCCATGATGATAGGCAATAATTAAGATGACTGTTAATGAAAGCATAGTACAGAGATAGGAGAATATGGCGCTGAAAGAAATGTGTAGTTTTTATTAACACCCTTATTCCAAACGAAATCTTTGTCCTGATAGATATGGTGTGTAGACGAAATTTTAGATGACAGTCAAGCGTGATGCCGAGAAATGTAACGGATTCGGAGGCAGTGATAACATGATGTCCCAGATAAATGGGTGGGCTCGAAATGACGTGCTTTTGATGAGAGCGGAATATCATGAAAGTGGTTTTTGTAGGATTAAGTTGTAGCAAGTTATTCTCACACCATAAAACAATATTCTGTAAGTCCATGTTTAATTTGTTTATTAGGCTTGTGAAATTCCTGTCCTGAGTGAATAATGTCGTATCATCCGCGTAAAGTATACACCTTGTGTTAATTAAGGACAAAGGTAAATCACTGATGAAAATGAGAAAAATAAGTCGAGCTAAAATGGAACCTTGAGGCACTCCTAAATTAATAGTTAAAGGGGAAGACAGTGTTTCTTGTAGCTGGACAACTTTTATATGGTTAGTGAGATAACTGCGTAAATGAGCTAAAGCAGGCCCACAGATGCCTAGAGATTCTAATTTAGCGTACAGTATATTGTGGTTAATTGTGTGAAATGCTTTGGTGATATCTAAGAAAACAGCACCGGCAAACAACCCATTATCGATATATTGTTTAATATTGTATGTGAATTCGATTAAAGCTAGTTCTTTGGAGTAATGAGGCCGGAATCCAAATTGCTCATCTGCTAACAGCTGGAATTTGATGAGGTAGTTCATTATGTGATTAACAATTCACTTTTCTATTATTTTACTAAAGAAAGGCAATATAGTTATTGTACGGTAGTTACTTAGGCATTCTTTGTCGCCTTTCTTGAATATCGGCGTCACCTTACCTTTTTTAAGTTCAGTTGGAAAAACACCAGTCCCAAATACTAAATTAATAATGTGACTAAGAACGTTGAACAGCTCACGACCCACCAGCTTTACTCTAAAAGAAGGAATTTCATCGATCCCAGGAGAGGTATTTTTTAGGCTAGAAATTATTTGGAAGACTTCGTCTGGCGAAGTAGGGCGCAAGTAAAAAGAGTGAGGGCACCGACGAGGGCCACAGTAACTACTTGGAGGCGGGGAACCGCGGCGCGAGAAGAAGGAATTAAATGCATTAGCAATGTCAATAGAGAACGCAATAAAAATAAACTTATGCTATAGCCTCAACGAACTGAACTTAGAGTGTACTTTCTTATAGAGGAATGACCTATGCACCTCATGACGAACGTCATTTGCTAGCGAAACCACTTTTCCGAAGTCTTTATGTTACCAATGTTAAATTTCATTTTATATAAGTACACACTAAGACCGCTTCTTGACATGAGGTTTCATCTGGAAATGTTTCAGCTGCAAAGGCAAAACAAATAGGCACGCCCCCCTCCCCCCCCTCTCATGATTTCATCCGCTTCAGATTAACACATTTCGCTTATGTTAACGCATGCTAAATTCTAGCTCGCCTCGGCTGCGTACTGTAAGTGACGTTTGCAACTGGGCAGAGGCTCGCACGTTGAACTCTGGGGCACAGCGGCCGCAGACAAGCGGACAAGAGAAGCAAACGCACGAATGCACCAGCACTGCAGCGCACATTAAACCGCATCGGTTGGCCAAAATTGATCAGAAAGAGCTTAGCACAGCAGCGCCTTCAGATTGAGTGTGATGCAAACACTTGGCGCGTATTCTTGCGACACATTTCTGTGACTACGCCACATCCGAAAACTTTCATGTTTGCAGAGCAAACTGATGAAGTCATCACTGAGAAGCCCCGGTGCTTACAGCATTGAGGCATTTGTCCTTATCAAGTGATGTGCTGTGTTCAGGGTATGGCACGGAGATTATTTTCGACAAGAACCTAAACCCATATCAGTAGCAGTTCAGAAAGAAAGTCCAGATGTGCTGAATTCCTCCAGTACTACCTAATTTTTTTGCTCAAAGCACTCAGTGCTTGCTTTTAATTGTCGGTGCATGTGTTGTATGGGCACCACCAGAGGTGTAAACTGCCATATTTTCGTTCTGCAAAAAAATATGTAGTTCATTTCTTGATATACTGGCGAGAGAAGGCTTTGTCAAGCTCAGTTTGGCTTATGGCGTGTGGGGATTCAACGTACCAAAGCAACTAAGGCTGTGAGAGAACTCGGTGTGACGCGCTCTGGAAATTGTGATCACGTGGGGTTCCATAGCATCATATCGAACAGTACACGAGGCCCAAGAATTTCGGCTCCACGGAAAGTCGACCGCCACCGCCGGGATTGACACCACGACTTTCGGGTCCGCAGCAGAGCGCTCTACTTGCTGAGCTACCGCGGCGGCGTCACGGTCAGTACATCTAAAGAAAAGATACCAAAGCAATGCGATTTTTCTTGGATTCCCTTTCAGTTTTTGACCTTTGGAGTTGAAAGGTTCTTTTTATGACGCATGACCTGTATGACTGAATCAGTTTGACCTCTGAGCCCAGAGCTTTGACATTTGGTTTGTACATTCAGTGATGCGAGTGAATCTGTTTGCAACACCTTCCTTAGCGAAAAACGAATGTGCTAAAAATGCATTTCGAACATATTGTATTCATTTCATACTTATTTCATATTTTCTGTCCCAGCGCGCCTCGGGAGGCCACCGCCGCTTCGTCGTCGTTGTCGACTCAACGTGGAGGCCGCCCGGAGCGTTAGGCGCGTGACAATATCCCCCCCCCCTCCATCATCCCCCCCCCCCCCCCCCCTCCCCCGCGAAAGTAAACATCGCCTGGATGTGGAATGGGATATGTACAGGGTGAGAAGGAGGAGCAAAAAAAAATAACAGGGGTGAGGTGAATTATACAATTCTGCAATTCGCGCCAGTTGAGATGCGGGGAGAATCAAGTTCGCACGTGTGGTAAGGGGATAAAGTTACGAAACCCAACGTGAACACAGCGCTCAGTCGCACGAAAAGTACGGCTTTCAGCGCACTACATGCACGTTTTCAGGCCGTTGACGCTGAGGGCCGACGATCACAGCTTCATAGGACACAACTACGTAGCTGACGCTGTTTAGGCGGCGCAGGACTTGTACGGGCCAAAATACCTATTTATAAGCTTTTCGCACAACCCCTGGCGGCGAACGGGTGTCCACAACCACACCTGGTCACCCGGCTCGTAGTGCACGTCCCTATGCCGAAGGTAGTGTCGGGCATCGGCGGATTGCTGGATCTTGATGAGCAAGAGGGCCAGCTGACGGGCCTGCTCAGCTTGTTTCACGAAGTGGCCTGTTTCAGGAGGGAGCTCTGCTGCGCCGTACGAGAGCATGGCGTCTAACATCATGGGGAGCTCCCTGCCATACACGAGACGGAACGGGGTAAACTGGGGGGTTTCCTGCATCGCGATGTTATATGTGAAGGTGACGTACGGCAAGACCTCATCCCAGGTTTTGTGTTCAACGTCGACGTACATCGAGATCTTGTCCGTCAATGTTTTGTTGAGCCGTTCCGTTCGACCATTGGTTTGGGGATGATACGCTGTTGTTGGTCGAGGAGCAGTATGGCTAATCGTTACGATGTCACGTAGGAGCCGGGCTGTAAACGCCTTGCCGCGGTCAGTAATGATGGCCGAGAGGGCGCCGTGTCTAAGCATGATGTCGTGCATAAAGAAGTGCGCAACTTCGGCGGCAGTACCTCGCGAAAGGGCCTTCCTTTCAGCGTAGCGGCTCAAGTAGTCTGCGGCGACTACGATCCACTCGTGGCCGGTCGACGAGAGAGGAAACTGCCCCAGAAGGCCCATGCCGACTTTGTCGAATGGTATTTGTGGCGGCTCGATGCACTGAAGCAGTCCGGGATGCTTGAGCGCGGGTTTTTTTTCCGCCGCTGGCATTGCCGGCATGTCCGGACATAATGCTTGACACTTGAAGTGAGGAGCCAATAACAGTTCTGCCGGATTCGGGATAAAGTGCGTGTAACACCAAGATGGCCGGAAGTCGGTTCATCACGGCAGGCAAGGAGGACTTTATCCGGTAGATCAGACGGTATGACAAGGGGGTAAGTTGTCGGACTAGAAGTAGAGTTGTCTTTATAAAGCACCCCTCTCCGCAGGCACAACAATGATAGTCCACGAGCTAGGTATCACGGTATTCCAGGGCACCCTCCTACGAGATGTTCGATGAGCAGAAGCAGCTCGCCGTCGGCAAACTGTCTGGAAACGAGCTCAGATGTCCTGATAGCTCCAAGGAAGCTATCATCGTCGGTGGTGTCTTGTGGAGGAGGTTCGACGGGAGCGAGTGACAAGCTATCAGCGTCGGTGTGTTTCCGGCTTGACTTATAGGTGACGGTGAAATCAAATTCCTGCAGACGTAATTCCCAACGTGCTAAGCGGCCGCAATGGTCCCTTAAATTTTTCAGCCAGCACAGCGAGTGGTGGTCGGTGACGACACAAAGCGGTCTGTCATACAGGTATTGGCGGAACTTAGCGGCGGCCGAGACGACCACCAATAATTATTTTTCGGTGGTAGAGTAGTTCAACGCAGCGCGCGACAGTGCGCGGCTGGCGTAGGCAATTACTTTGCCGACCCCGTTTCGCCGCTGAACTAGAACTGCGCCAAGACCGGCGTTGCTCGCATCCATGTGTTCCTCCGTGTCGGGATCTTCGTCGAAATGTGCCAGGATGGGCGGCGATTGGAGTCGGTGTCATGACTCGTCGAAGGCAGCCTGCTGTTCGTTGCCCCAGGAAAATGACGCGTCATCAAGGGTTAGGAGCGAGCTGGGCGTAGTTTCTAATGAAGCGGCGATAGTAGGAACACAGGCCCAGGAAACGCCTGACTGTTTTTTTGTGGGCGGGGACCGGAAAGACAGCAACGGCAGCAAGCTTCTCTCGGTCAGCTCGGATTCCGTCAGCACTAATGACGTGCCCGAGAAACTTCAGTTCGGTGTACCCAAAGTGAAATTTTCTGGTTTCAGGGAGAGGTTGGCGGATCGAATGGCTTCAAGGCGAGGTCTTAGGCGGTGCAGAGTTCCGTGAACGTTGCGGAAAAAATGATAACATCATCAAGATAAACAAGACAGGTCTGCCGCTTCAGACATGTGAGGACGGTGTCCATCATTCTGTGGAACGTGGCAGGAGCACAGCGGAGCCCGAATGGGAGGACACGAAATTCGTACAGCCCGTCCGGTGTGATGAAGGCGGTTTTCTCACGGTCCCTCTAGGCAGTCATCGATACGCGGCACTGGATACACGTCTTTCTTGGTCACACTGCTAAGCTTCCTGTAGTCGACACAGAATCGTAGTGTTCCGTCTTTCTTTTTCACGAAGACAACAGGAAACGACCACAGACTGCTTGACGGTTGGATGACGCCATCTGTGAGCATCTCTTTGCCCTGGGTTTGGATAGCATCTCGCTCCCGTGGGACACACGATAGGGCTGCTTATGAATGGGTCAGGCTCCTTCATGCGTGATAATGCGGTGTTTAACTATCGACGTTTGTTGCACTTTATTCGACGATGCGAAACACGCACCAAACTCCCGCAAGAGGTCCTGGAGTTGTCTATTTTCAGCAGATGGTAGGCCTGGATTTATGTCTACGTTGTTGACTACTTCAGCGTCAGCTCCAGGTGTGCCCTCCTCGCAAGCAAAGCAATCTGCCACTTCCTGAACATGAGCGACGTAAGCGATGGCTGTGCCACGAAACAGATGTCGATGCTCATTGCAGAAGTTAGTGACAAGGACTTCTGTCCAACAGTCATGAAGGGATCCAAGGCCCCGTGCCACCGCGACCCCCTTAGTGAGTACGAGGGAGACATTAGGCTCGACAATCCGGAGTACCCTATGTGGCTCGTCACAGGTAACTCTAGCGGGAATACTGGCACATGGTGGCACCGTAACGTTATCGTCGGCGACTCGCAGGGCGGGCCGAGAACCCTTGTGCGGAGGTTCTTCTGTGGCCATTGTGGTAGAAAACGTCACCAAGCGATTCTGGAGGTCTATTACAGAACCGTGCTCGCGAAGAAAATCGATGCCAAGGAAGACATCGCGAGAACATTGCGCGCAGAACGAGAAAAGTGGCGATGAATGTGCAGCCTCGAACCGTTATCCGGGCTGCACACATACCAAGATGTGCGACATGTCCGCCGGCCGTACGTATGTCGGGGCCTTCCCAGGCTGTCGTCAGTTTTTTTCAGGGCCGTCGCAAGGCGTCCACTAAGGATACAGTAATCTGCACCCGGTATCGACCAACGCGCTGACCTCCTTTGTGTCGGACGAGAATAGGGATATCCAAGGAGACCCTGCCCTCAGCGCGGCCCGTCGATGGCTGTTGTGGATGACTCAGTCGGTACGGCGGCGGAAGCTGGTCGGCGACTTGGCTTGCGTCCACGGGGAGATTAAAGCGGCGCGTGTGACGATTCCCCAAGTCAGCGGACGCGAAGTACACCGCAGGCGCCGTCTCCGCGGCGCCCAGCTGCACGGGGAAGAAGGGAAAGGGAAATAAACGCTCCCTCGCTTTTCAAGGAGAGGAGCCAGTTTGACTCCCGCCAGCAACGTGTACTGTCGCTTTACGGGCGCCCCTTCCCGCGCCCTCCTCAGGGCACGTCGGTGACCCGTTTCGGCATGCGCTTCCAAGCTCGCCCACTTACAATACTATAACAATTCTGGCGACGAGGTAAAAGTTTTCCGGCATCGCATCATCTGCAACCAAGCCGACCTACGGAGCATTGGAGCCATTCCACGGGGAAGGAGGAGCCTGGACAGAGTACTTGGAGCGAGTCAAGCTCTTCTTCGACGCCAACAGTGTTCCAGAGGAGAAGAAAAGGTCCGTGTTCCTGACATTCTGCGGGTCCAGCACCTACTCCTTACTACGGAGCCAGCTGACTCCTAAGACTCCAGATCAAGTCTCCATCGACGAGATATTCACCGTGCTGTCGGACCACTACATTCCTAAGCCTTCCGTGGTGGTCTGCCGCTTCAGATTCAACAGTCGCTCTCGCCAACCGGATGAATCTGTCAGCGACTACATCGCATCACTGAAAAAGCTTTCAGCAAACTGTGAGTACGGCACCTTCCTTTCTGACATGCTGCGGGACAGACTCGTTTGCGGCATTAATGACGCGCCAATGCAACGGCGCATGCTTGAAGAGCCAAACCTGACGTTCGAGTCTGCAGTCAAGGTCCTAGTTGCAATCGAGACAGCGAAAAAAGACTCAAGTATGTTAATGCAAGCCCAGGCTATGGCCGAAGCTCAGCCAGTTCACAGTGCGATGCGAGCGCAAATGAAACAGACGATAAGTTGTTATCGCTGTGGAGAGCCGCACTACGCAGCAATATGCCAGCACGCCAAATCCCGGTGCAACGCATGCAGCAAGATCGGGCATCTGGCCAGAGTATGCCGCTCAAGGGCTACCGACACGAAGCAAAAGAACGTGTCAAGAAAGTACAATACGCAGAGGCAACAAAAGCAGCCAGTTCACAGCCTTGCAGAGAGTGAAAAACTTCCTGAAATCCAGTCACAAGTCTACGAGACGTGGCAGATGAAAAGCGACCAAACAATTCCTCCGTTTGTCGCAGTTTTACGAGTTGCAGGGAGGCCTCTTAGAATGGAGCTGGACACGGGGGCCAGTGTCTCCGTAATGGGGGAGACCGCATTCCAACAGCGGTTTCCTGAGCTCTCTGTAGATCCATCAGACGTGATTCTGAAGAGTTATTGCGGAAGACTGACACCCGTTAAGGGCAAGGTTACCGTTCCAGTCCAGTTCGGGCGAAGAGAGGCAACACTGCCTTTGTTTGTAGCTCCGGACCAGTGTCCAACTCTTCTCGAACGAAACTGGATCAGTGCGCTGCAGCTGAACCTCAATGACGTCCGATCCGTTGACTCACTTACGAGCATTGACGAGGTGCTGACTTGCTACAAGGACGTATTTTCAGAGGGACTAGGCACATTCAAAGGCCAAAAACACCAGAGAATGGGAAGGAAAGCACACTCTAATCCGTGTCCGTTTCCGAAGAAACCATGGTCTAGACTGCATGTCGACTTTGGTGGTCCATTTCAAGGACACTACTTTTTCGTCCTAGTCGATGCCTACTCTAAATGGGTAGAGGTGGTTCCCGTTCATGCACCTTCAGCGGACGCCACAGTTCGATGCCTGCGAACCATATTTTCCACGCATGGCATTCCAGACATCATTGTCTCCGACAACGGCACCGCATTCACGAGCGAGAAGTACGCTGATTTCTTGAGCAAGAACGGAATACGGCGTATTCTTATCCCGCCACACCACCCGGCATCGAACGGAGCAGCGGAACGCGTCGTGCAGACAATTAAGGGGAAGCTCAAGAAGGCGGAGCCTGGAGATTTCCAAACAAACATCGACAGGATCCTGCTTTCCTACAGAACAACGCCGCACGCGTTTACTGGGTCCCCTCCCGCTGAGCTCCTTATGGGCAGGCAACTGCAAACGCCCATTCAACGAATGCACCCCGGCCTAAGGGCGCATGTGGACTTCAAACAATTGAAGCAAAAGATGCGCTGCGACAGCAACGCACGCAAAAGCTCTTTGCCTTCGTTCGGCGAGCCCGTCTTTGTTCGAAACTTCCGACCAGGCCCAGCTTGGATTGCCGGAACGGTTCGCCATCCCACAAGTTCTTCGTCGCTTCAGGTGCAGCTCGAAGACGGAACGCTGTGGAACAGACACGCGGACCATGTGCGACCGCGAAGGACCCCCGGCGTTCTCTGCGACGACGAGGAACCTCTTCCTGCACTGGCAGCGACAACGGACACGGAACAGTTGTGCCCACCTCGCTGCTCATTAAGCACCGAGCCGTCTACAACAGCCTCGGCGCCGCAACAGCAGTCAAGTGCGGCTCCTTTGCACCCCCAGCTTCGTCGGTCTTCCCGGGTCCGGAAGCCTGTTATCTACTACGGACTATAGAGGCGTAAACAAGCGCCGCTCGACACCAGTGCCATGCAGCAGGCTTCATAACAAAGGGAGGAGTGTGACGATTCCCCAAGTCAGCGGACGCGAAGTACACCGCAGGCGCCGTCTCCGCGGCGCCCAGCTGCACGGGGAAGAAGGGAAAGGGAAATAAACGCTCCCTCGCTTTTCAAGGAGAGGAGCCAGTTTGACTCCCGCCAGCAACGTGTACTGTCGCTTTACGGGCGCCCCTTCCCGCGCCCTCCTCAGGGCACGTCGGTGACCCGTTTCGGCATGCGCTTCCAAGCTCGCCCACTTACAATACTATAACAATTCTGCGCGTTAGTGGAAACTCTTCGGCAGTGCGGCGTTCGGCATCGGGGCGATTGGGTCGGTGCGGCGGCGGAAGCTGGTCGGCGACTGGGGTTGCGTCGTCGGGGTGATTCGAGTGGCGCGTCGGGAAAACTGTTCGGGATGCGCCGTGCGACGTCTGGTCGATTCGGTTGGTGCGGCGGTGGAAGCTTTGCCGAAGCTCGGCGTTCGGCGGCCTCGCCTGCAAAGGCCGTCGGAGCTAGTTTGTTCAACGAGGGCTCGAGGAACGATGTTGAGCTGCGGCATATCTGGACCCAGAGGGCGATGACCGGCGTGGAGAAGGCGATCGCGACTCGCGGCGCGGAGAAGACTGGAAACTAAGCGGGTGGGTGACATACTCGGCGATGCCCTGAGGACGCTCTCCATTCGTGGACGGGGGCTGCCAAGAGAAAATCCGCGCAGTCCCATTTCTCGATAGGGGCACCACCGGTAGAGATGGCCAGCCTCACCAGCGTGGTAGCAGAGCGGTTGTTGATCCGGATTGCGCCAGAGGTCTGTCGTTTGCGGCGCCTGGTGGCGATCCACCCAGCAAGGAGTCGGTTGAGCAGAGTGCACCGCGACTACTGGAGGGGTGTAAGGCGAAGGCCCAGGAGATAGGGCTGGGCGGCGCACGACGCCCGCGTACGTGGCTGGCTGGACAGTAGCCGGGTACGCTGCGGGAACGTATGGGGTCGGTTGCGGCGCTGGCACAACTGCAGCGTCTTGTGCCTTGAGTGCGTGCCGGACTTCCTCGCGGATGGCGCTGGTAACGGAATCGACGCGAGGGGCGAATGCTGCTTGAAGGTGCTGCAGCTCCTCGCAAACCACGGAACGAATGAGTTCTCGAAGGGAGTCCGATTCATCCTGGGATCATGATCGAACCGGTCCAACGTTGGTAGCGTCGACACTGGACGTAGTTGCCGGCCGTATTGGTTGGATCTCTGTTGCAGCAATTGGTATACGTGCGCGGCGTCGGCCAGAAATTCCGCGACGGTGTTAGGCGAGTTCCGCACGAGGCCAGAGAGGTCAGTGTAGACTCCGCGCGCTCCCGGCAGTCGCTGTTGGCGCACATAGTCAGGAGTTCACTTCGGAAGTCCGGCCACGTAGAGAAAGTAGCCTCATGGTTCTCGAACCACGTGCGTGCATAGTCTTCAAGGCTGAAGTACACGTTACGTAGGTTGGTAGCATCGTCCAAACAGTTAATGGTCGCAACTCGTTCGTAGTGAGCCAACCAGTCCTCGGCATCCTCTAACAAGTAACCGTGAAACGGCTTAGGCGTTTGTGGGGTCTGGAGGGTGAGATAGGTGGGGCAGGCTGAAGGGACAGTCGTGGGCAAGGCGGGCATTGGCGTCGCCAGGAGTGGAGTGGTAGTCGAGGGCGCGCCGTCAGAAGTGAGGACCTCGGGGGACAGGCCTCAGAGCCTCCGGCTGGCTCATGGACAGGGGTCGTCACAAGAGGCGGGCGCGTCGAGTCGTCCACAGGAGTAGTGAGCATCGGTCGCACCTTCACCAGTGTCAACCCCAGAGGATCTGTGAAGGTAGGCGTCGGGAAGAACCCAAGACTGGGAGCCTTCTTTTAATTGCGGAGCCAGGTTCCAAAACACAGAACAAAGTTGTTGTTCTTGTAGCCTTTGAAAGGATGGCACATACCCACACTGGGGGATCTGAGCCAGCGCGCCTCGAGAGCCCACCGCCGCTTCGTCGTCGTTTTCGACTCAACGTGGAGGCCGCGGTGAGCGTTAGGTGCGTGGCAATATATTGTAACAGTTGCTACACAGAAAAGTAACTGCAGCGGCTGAACGAGGGCACCAGAGAAAACGGACCTCCACTTCAGCGTCATCTAATTCTTGCGGCTGCGATCTTTTTCCTCTTCTACGTCCAATCCTCGTGTCACTGCCCCCTCTTCAGGAGCATCGCCCCGATGCGGCGGTACCGTCAGACTGAAGAAAAAGTGTTCAAGAGGTGCACCACGAGTCTGACATCACGGAATATGACTGCATGCAGCCGGAAAGTCACTCGGGGGCTCGCTCGTAGTACGGCTTCATTCGCACCACATGCACAACGTCGCTGCGCTTGCCGTTGTGCGATGAACGAGCTGGTGAGGCTGGTGCAACTTCGTACGTTACGTCGCTGAGGCGGCGGACAACAAGGTAAGGGCCGAAGTAGCGGCGCAGTAACTTTTCGGACAGCCCGCGGCGACGAACGGGCGTCCAAACCCACACATAGTCGCCTGGGTTGTAGGTAACGTGGCGGCGTCCAAGGTTGTAGCGGTCAGCATCGATCTGCTGCTGACGATGAATGCGGTGTCTGGCCAGTTGCCGCGCTTCTTCCGCACGCTGAACATAGGTGGCGACGTCGACATCAAGTTCACTCTCACTGTCAGGGGGGTCCACGGGTAGCATAGCATCCAGGGGGGTGGTAACCTGTCGACCGAAGACTAATTCGAACGGAGTGAACTGCGTCGTCTCTTGCTGCGCGGTATTATACGCGAATGTTGCGTATGGAAGAATTTCGTCCCATGTCTTGTGCTCGATATCAATATACATGGAAAGCATGTCGGTCAAGGTCCTGTTGAGGCGTTCCACCAAGCCGTTTGTCTGCGGGTGGTAGGCCGTTGTACGTCTATGGCTGGTGTGCGTGAGCTTGAGTACAGCCTGAGTGAAGCGGGCCGTAAATGCAGCTCCACGGTCAGTAATGATAGCTGCAGGAGCGCCATGGCGCAGGACGATGTTGTGGACGAAGAAGTCGGCGACTTCAGCAGCAGTACCGTTTGCAAGTGACGCGGTCTCAGCGTATCGGGTCAAATAATCTGTCGCGACCGCAATCCACCGTTTTCCTCTGGACGACTTCGGAAAAGGGCCGAGGAGGTCTATGCCAATTTGCTGAAAAGGGGTCTTTGGTGGTGCTATGGGCTGCAGAAAGCCTGCTGGCTTTAGAGGAGGAGATTTGCGCCGTTGGCAATCCCGGCATGTTGTTACGTATCTACGCACGGATTGTAGTAAATTGGGCCAGTAATACTTAAGCCGAATCTTTGCCAGTGTGCGACTGACCCCCAAGTGGCCGGCGGATGGTTCATCATGACAAGCGCTTAAGATTTCGGAGCGTAACTGGGATGGCACAACAAGTAGAAACGTCTCCTTGTTGCTGTCAAAGTTGCGCTTGTAGAGGACTCCACGCCGCAGAATGAAGGACTGTAGTCCACGGCGAAACACACGAGGTACATGAGCATTCAAACCCTCCAGATACTTAACGAGTGGCGCCAACTCAGAATCTGCTCGTTGAAGCTGCGCCATTCGGGAGATGCTAATGGCACAAAGAGTAGGGCATCTTCGGTGATGTCTTGCGTAGCCGGTTCCACGGGCGCTCGTGATAAACAGTCCGCGTCTTGGTGCTGCCGACCCGATTTATAGACGACCGTAACGTCGTACTCCTGTAAACGGAGGCTCCATCTAGCCAACCGGCCGGAAGGGTCTTGAATGCTGGCTAGCCAGCATAGCGAGTGATGATCGCTGACAACACGAAACGGTCGGCCGTAGATGTAAGGTCGAAACTTACTCAGAGCCCAGATGACGGCAAGGCACTCCTTTTCTGTCGTCGAATAGTTCCGTTCCGATCGAGAAAGTGTGCGGCTCGCATAAGTGATTACTCGCTCTGCGCCGTCCTGCCACTGTACGAGGATCGCTCCGAGGCCGACATTGCTGGCGTCAGTGTGGACATCAGTCTCTGCATTCTCGTCGAAATGAGCTAGTATTGGTGGACTTTGAAGGCGGCAGCGGAGTTCCTCGAAGGCTGCGTCTTGGGCACTTCCCCATACGAAGGGTGTGTCATCTCGAGTCAAGGCAGTCAATGGCTCAGCTAGGCGAGAAAAATCTTTAACAAAGCGGCGGTAATACGAGCAGAGGCCCAAAAAACGTCGGAGGGCCTTCTTGTCGGTTGGGCGTGGGAAACGGGAGACGGCGGAAGTCTTGTCGGGGTCTGGAAGAACACCTTGTGCGCTGACAACATGTCCTAAGAAACGGAGCTCCTCGAAGGCGAAATGGCATTTCTCTGGCTTGATAGTTAGTTGTGCAGACTGGAGGGCTTGAAGGACAATGCGCAATCGCTGCAAGTGTTGTTCGAAGCTAGACGAAAAGATGACCACGTCGTCCAGGTACACAAGGCACGACTGCCACTTCAAACCAGCTAAAACAGTGTCCATCATGCGTTGAAATGTGGCCGGAGCGGAGCAAAGTCCAAATGGGAGCACCTTAAATTCGTACAGACCGTCGGGTGTCACGAAAGCCGTTTTCTCGCGGTCTCGCTCGTCCACCTCGATCTGCCAATATCCGCTTTTCAGATCTAAGGAAGAGAAGAACCTGGCGTCCCGGAGTCGGTCGAGGGCATCATCGATCCTCGGGAGTGGGTATACGTCCTTTTTGGTAACATTATTCAGTTTCCTGTAATCAACACAGAATCGCAACGTGTTGTCTTTCTTTTTCACCAGGACCACCGGCGACGCCCACGGACTTGTTGACGGCTGTATAACATCGTCTGCAAGCATTTCATCGACTTGCGTTCTAATAGCTTCGCGCTCTTTAGGCGAAACGCGGTATGGACGCTGACAAACTGGTGGCGTGGTCGAATCGGTGACAATGCGATGCTTGGCTACCGGCGTACGTCCGACCTTGGAGCTCGCCGCGAAGCAATCTTTAAAATCAAGTAGCAGCGACGACAGAAGGTTCTTCTGATGAGGTGACAACTCCGGGTTGATTTTAACCTTCTGAAGGGCGTTACTTGGTGCGGCATCGTCGTGAAGATTCACCTGTACGGGGCACAGATTCGGCAACCTATCCACGTCGTCGAGAAAGGCGACGGCCGTTCCCTTGGCGAGGTGCTGAATTTCATTCGTGAAATTCGTCAGAAAAACTGTCGCACAGCCGTCATTCAGTTCGACAAGACCGCGCGCGATAGCCACACCCTTATCGAGCAACAGCGAAGGGTGACTGTCCGCAATACCTTCGTAGTCGTGAAACGAGTTGTTCCTCACTAACACCAGTACACTGGACCGTGGTGGCAGCATTACGTCGTCTTCGACTATCCGCAGAGCGTTGCCTCCTGGGCCTTCTGTGTCACTCTGCGCCACGGCTTGCTTCGTCGAAAATCTGACTCGCGCCTCGTGTAGATCGATCACAGCACCGTTTGCCTGTAGAAAGTCGAGGCCCAGAATCAAATCTCTCGAACACTCGCTCAAGACCACGAATTCACCCACGTAGACGAAACCGCGGATGCAGACTCGGGCTGTGTATATATATATATATATCATCATCATCATCAAGAGAAAGGGCTGAAGTACGCTGGTAGGCGTCCTGCTTCCATCCTGCTTCGACCGATCCCCTCTGTGAATAAACCCCCGTGCGTGCTAAGCACATAACAGTTTGGTGAGATGTGCCGGGTATCGACCACGGAGCATTCCATCTACCGAAGGAGCCGTAGACACGCAGGCTTCCCACCACTGCCATCGGACATGCCTGGAGGCGACAATGCCGAGCAACCCGGGTTATCCAGCGCGAACAACTGGCCACATTATCGAGAGCCCCGCACATTTTTTGGAAAATCTGAAGAGGACGTTGACGAGTGGCTGAAACACTACGAGCGGGTGAGCAAATACAATCGCTGGAACGCTGCTAATAAACTGGCTAACGTGGTGTTTTTCCTTGCCGCCACTGCCCTTGACTGGTTCGACAATCATGAGGATACACTGAGTTCATGGGCTACCTTTACGACCGAGATCAAGAAAAATTTTGGGGATGAATCGGCAAAGAAGAAGCGTGCGGAACAGACATTGCTTCACCGCGCGCAAGTACCCGGAGAAACTTGCACGTCATACATTGAAGCCATCTTAAAGTTATGCAAGCTAGTTAACTCCAGTATGCTTGAAGAAGACAAAGTCGGCCACCTTCTAAAAGGAATTGCGGAAGATATTTACAATTTCCTGATTAGCAAAGAGAGCGTGAGCACCACCGCTGACGTTATAAAACATTGCAGAACATTTGAAGCTCTTAAGCTGCGTCGAATCACCCCTAAATTCGGACGATTGGCCAATGTCACCTCTATAGCCAGTGTTGAAGCCAGTCCTCCAAATTCTATGGCTGATATGATTCGAGAGATAGTGCGCGAGGAATTGTCCAGATCCCGGGACACCTGCCGCACAGAATATCTGCGGCACAGTTCTGCACCGGAGGAAGATGTTGCCGCCCTGTCGACTCCGTGGGCTCAACCTAACGGCACTTTGCCCATGGATGATCGGAACATTGCCCAACGTTATTGCCACCAGCCGACGGAAAGGAGGCCCACCCACCCAGAAGACGTAGTTCGTCAGCAGCGAGATCCTGGCTCCAGTCAACAACGTCGCGACTTTGTTCGCCAGGACTTTTATGGCGGTCGCTGGCGCTCTCAATCTTTGTGCGACCGGTGTGGCATTGCAGGGCATGTCGCTAGATATTGCCGCCGTCGTTTCCCGACTTCTCAAGACTGCCAACCCCCGGCGAATATTTACGGACAACTACACACCGCGCAGCAGAGACCCCCAACGTCCGCTTGGGACCCGTACGGTCCGAGCAATTTGCGGAGTTCATCACCTGCATCTGACCGCAGTGTGACGCCGCCACCTCAGCGCCAAAGGCGTTCGCCTTCTCCTCGACGTCGTGCTTCCCCTCCGCCTCCGGGAAACCAGGAGGCGCGGCCGATGGAGGTGAGGCCGCCGGCGAGTCGATGACGTCCAATATACCTCTGCCCGTGTTTATGTTGAAGAACAAACTGGAAGTGTTTATTGATGGTGTGAAAACAATGGCTCTTGTGGACACTGGTGCTACCGTATCCGTTATGAGTTTGAGGTTTAAGAACCGTTTAGGTAGGAAAGTGATGGTTAGTGGTAACCGTGCAGCGTTATTCCGTGGTGTCGGTGATGAACCTTTGGTTCCACTTGGTGTGTGTGCTTCGGATGTTGTTATTGGTGGTCTAACGTTTAGAACAGAATTCGCAGTGCTACCACGGTCAACGCATGATGTGATTCTTGGGATTGATTTCCTGCAAGAGTGTGATGCAACTTTAGACTGTCGTACGGGAGAAATTGCTTTGAATTCTTCACTACTTTCAGCTCTTGTGGATAACTCGGCACCGGATTTTGGAGCATTTGCGGTGGAAGAAGACACTATTGTACAAGCTTTCTCCGCAGTATTCGTGCGGGTTTCGTCTATTCACAATCAGTGTGAATCTTTTGATGCTGTGGTAGAGCCTACGACACTCGCCTGCTCTAAAAAGAGTATCGTAGTGCCTCGTTGCGTCGTTCCCGTGGTGAGAGGCCGTGCGGAGCTGTGGACAGTGAACCACTCTGAAGAGCCAGCTGTGTTGCCCCGGGGCCTCAAACTCGCCCGTTTCGAGGAAGGTGTGTCAGGTTCCGTCGCGGCGTTAACCAACTCTGTCAGTGAGCAGCACGTGACAATATATATATATATATATATATATATATTTAAAATATATTCACTTCGGCTTAAAGAAGGTCTATTAGTCTGCTTCACCGGACGAGACGGGTTAATGTTGTCAACGGCAGAACTAATTATGACTGGGCTATAAGCGATAAGCATAAGGAGCCGACCCCTGAGAAGACGTGAAGTTTTCATCGATCAAGAGGTCTGTGACACTGGAAGGTCCCGTGACAGAGTTGGAACAGGAAATGTAACAACACACAGCAAAGTCCGACAAAAAATAACGTCAGCAAACAAGTGCTCCGACGTATGCTATACTTGGCTTGCCTAATATATACCCATCAGAGACAACGCATTATCTTGCCCAGTGAGGCGTTTTTTGCGCAAGGCTATCGGCCCCCAAATTGTCTCTCAAATGCCACACTCGTCGCGTTTGAATCTGTGGGACATCTAGAACCCGACTGCTAGTCGTAACTTGTGTCAAACAGTAGGCCACGGGTCGAACTCTTAAGCAACAAATACACAGGCGTCTAAGGGAGCCAGTCGGCCTTGCCGGTCTGGGTCCTCATGTTCGGGCCCGGAGGTACCCATGGCGCCCTTGCCGGTATAACGCTATCCCGTTCTCCACACGTGATGTAAATAAGTGCTAATTGCCCTCCTGCTAGAATTTGCGACCAACGAAAGGCCGACAGGCAAGGGAAAGCTTTCACTGTTTCACTGTTCTCCAAACCATCGTTTCACAGTAGCTTGAAGTATGCTGCAGATGTGCTTACGCAGGCTCCCCATTTGTTAACTTTAAATATGCGTTGGATGAATTAATTCTGTACTTACGCAATCACACTTTGTATGTATTTAAACTGACTCATATAAGCAATTACACTTTAAATGTAAAGTACACTTTAAATGTACTGACAACATCGAAATCCGTTTTCCTGGAACGCGCTTTCGAGCACTATACATCTCTTCAGCAGCTTGAAGTGTGCAGCAAATAGGCTTAAAAAGCTACCTATTTGTTAGGATTGGAGTATACTTCGGCCGAATTAATTTCTTATTTACCAAAGTACATTTCAAATATAGTGCCAACAGGCAAATGCCATTTCCCGAAACGCAATTTCGAGCTCTAGACTGCTCTGTGACAGCTAGAAGTGTGCTGCAAATACGTTTAAAAGGACTGCCCGTTCGTTCGAATTGAAAAATACTTGGGACGAATTAATTTCATATTTACGAAAGTACAATTGTAATGCACTGACAAGATGCTGAAAGCGCATACATAGTTTCCACGTATTTGAAACGTGTTGGAAGTATGCTTTAAGTGAGTTATTTTTGGCAAATTTTAAGAATGTGTTTCGGATACAAAGCAGGAAATTGCAGGAACCTATTTCCTACATATCTTTAGTGCATTCATAAACACAAATTATGTTTAAAAAACAATATACATATCATTCCTTATGTTCAAAACGTATTAGTTTTCGCTAAGGGCTGCAATCACTCAAAGTTTGTGTGTTACGACTTTGCTATTAACCCTATGCTTTAAGCTGATGCGCACAAAATTATCTGACAGCTAGGCAAACAATTGTATAAGCTGAAAAGCGAAGATCAGCAGTGTATATAGAATTTCTCGGCATCGTTATAAGTTAACAGAAATAGTTCCGCCGAATCCGGATTGCCCCAGCCGGGACAGTCATTTTTCCCGCATGTTGATCTAGTAAAACTGTTGATCTAGTAAACAGGCTCCCGTTCGTTGATCACCGATGAGAAATGGAGTTCTTCGGCCCGATTTCAAGGAAGATATTATTTTCCAGCAAAACAATAAGCATTTCGCACTCTTCAGACAATTTATTCCACTGAGCTGCCTACTCAGTCAATGCATTTTAATGTTTCGTCTTAATCTAAAAAAGTTTAACTTCAACACTTCATTGCTTATCCGCCACGGTGGCTCAGTGGATATGGCGCTCGGCTCCTGAACCGAAAGACGCGGGTTCGATCCCAGCTGTGGCGGTCGCATCTCCATAGAGGCGAAATGCTAAAGGCCCGTGTAATGTGCAATATAAGTGCCCGTTAAAGAACCCCAGGTGGTCGAATTTTCCGGAGCCCTTGACTACGGCGTCCCTCATAGCCAAGCCAAACTCCGCTGTTTGACTGCTATCTGAACCCCCTCCGCTCTCTCAGTCTCGGAGTACCGGCTGACATGAGCAAAATTTCTGAGAGAAGCCGTGTTTCTTGATTATATTGTCACGGACGCCGGTAGAACGTTCTATCCCTGGCAGAACAGTACGTGGCGAGCACACTGGGCAGAATGCAGCCGGCCGACCCTAGCACCGAGCAGAAGAGGACGAAGTCCGGCGCGCGACAAAGGTCAAAGACAGACCACACCGGGCCCCGGTAGAGTGGTGTCTAAACTGTGGCATTGCCCCTCCCCTCTGGAAAGGCATCGACTCGATGCCTGAAAGTAAGGGGGAGCCACGTGTGGGCATGAAGAGTCCCAGGCACTGAACGTGGTGAGAGTTGTCCTAGCGGGCATGGTATGGCTTGAGTCTTGCGACGTGCTCAATTTCGGATGTCGGCGGGCGTCTTGAAGAACGAACACTCCCTTGCGGGCGCACTTCATACGTAACGTCGCTGATCTTGCGGAGTACCTCGTAGGGTCCGAAGTAACGGCGCAAAAGCTTCTCGGAACGACCGCGCAGACGGATGGGGCTTCAAACCCACACTTGATCGTCAGGCTGGAAAATGACTTCGCGATGACGAAGGTTATAGCGGTGAGCATCGACTTCTTGCCGCACGCAGGTTCGTTGCCGAGCCAGCCGGCGGGCAGCCTCTGCATGGCGAACGAATGCATCAGCGTCGGCAACGGATGGGTGCGCAATATCGGGCAACAACGTCGTGTCCAACATAGTCACGACTTCACGACCATGTACCAAACGAAATGGCGTGAACCCCGTCGTCTCTTGAAGGGCAGTATTGTAGGCAAACGTGATGTACGCAAGTATATCGTCCCAGTTCTTATGGTCATCGTCAACGTACAGGCGCGGCCATAAGTAAACGGAGCATGCTATTCCGTTCTGAGTGCAATCACGCCTTCTCCAATGAAAATGAAGAATTGTTTTTTTTTCTACTTAAAGCCCACCAAGCTCCTCTACCAGCGTGCGCGAACCACTGCTGGAAATTTCAATTGGGTGACGGGTGAAAAAATATTCGAAGGCAGTTGCGTGCTTCGTTTACTTTTGTCCGCGCCTGTACATAGAAATCATATCAGCGATAGTCTTATTGAGGCGCTCGGTTAGGCCGTTGGTTTGAGGATGGTAAGCTGTGCTCTTACGATGATTTGTGCCACTGAGCCGCATAACTTCCTTACTAAGCGTGGACGTGAACGCTGTGCCTCGGTAGGTTAAAACAACATAAGGGGCGCCATGGCGGAGGACTGTGCTGATGATGAAAAAGTCAGCAATTTCAGCAGCAGTGCCACGGGGAAGGGCTTTCGTCTCACAATACCGGGTGAAATCACAAAATGAACAAGGGAGGGGAAAACCTCAGGTTGCTTGAGCCAACGTTTCGACAAGGGGACTTGTCTTCGTCTGGGCAAAGCGTTCATCATTGGCGGGGATTAAATAGGGCCTTCGCTCCAAGGAGGAAGGCCCCGAGGGTGGGGAAGGAAAGTGGTGTGAGAGGGGATGCGTGTCAGGAAGGGGAGGGAGGTGAACCTTGATTCGTTAAGCTGCAATAGTGGAAAAACTTATATCCGGGGGGTGTGTAATGAACAAAGGCTTTGAAGGGGCTGCGACGGGGGGGGGAGGCGCTGTAGGACCTGAAAAACGCAGATAAGAGAGTTAGTCAGCGTGGTACAGGGAAATGAGAAGAAGGCAAACAACATAGGCTGGCACTTGAAGGAGGGGCATTTCCAAGGAAGGACAAGGCAGGGGAGGGGGGGGGGGGGAATGGCTCGAGTTCAGAGAAAGCCAAAAGGTGGGGCGGAGGGGGTAACAGGAATGTCATGGTTTCCGAGAACGGATAGTAGGGGGTTAGGAGAAAAAAAAGAAAGGGTGAACAAAGGGAGAGGGTGAGAAGGCCGGAAATGGGGTGGAAGATATGACGTGGGAAGAGTGCAGAGAGCGATAATATACTTATGCGAGGTTCTAGGAAATGGTCTGACCGCGTGCAAGACATTTGTTAATTTAAAATTATGCTAACCCTGGAATGTACCTGAGAGATTCCAGGTTTCCTCTGGACATGTTAATCCCTGTTGGTTGCAGTGTTTCAATTTTGTGGATTAGGAATGCTTCTCAGTATTTTCTGTCCCTAGTCGATTTGAAGCCTGACTGATGAATGAACAATTTGAGTTCGTCGAATTTGTGATGGCGTTGATTAAAATGGGTCGACACTGCCTTCTGTTCATTCTGTGTTGTGTCAGCCCGGTGCCCGTTTAATATGGCACTCATTGTTTGCCCGGTTTCTCCGATATATTGTTTATGGCAGAAGGAGCGCTGGAGCATGTAGATAATATTGGACGATATGCAGTCAAAACTGGTCTTTATATCGAAACTGAAATCGCTTGCCGTACTTTTAACCGTAGTGTCCCTTTGTAAATGTTTGCATGTCTTGCATCTAGGTCGAGAACATGAAGTTACTGTCTGTGGTGGTTTCTTACCGAGCCTAGCATGCACCAGGATGTCCTTCAGGTTTTTGTTGCGTCTGTATGTTACCCTTGGTGCGTCGGGAAATATTTTCTTGAGACGGTCGTTACCAGTTAAAATGGGGTGGTATTTCCGCAGGATATTGTTTATGTTTGGAAGCGCGTTTGAGTACTTCGTTATAAGTGCAGGAGGTCGTTGAGGTAGTCGGTGAGGTAGTCGACTACCGGGTGAGGTAGTCGGTGGCAACCACAATATACGGTTACCCAATGATGACGTGGGAAAAGGGCCCAGTAAGTCCATGACGACTTGGTGGAAAGGAATTCTCGGCGGAGCAATGGGTTGGCGCAAGCCAGCCGGCTTGCAAGGTGGTTTCTTCCGACGTTCACACTCGCGGCAAGTGCGTATATAACGCTTGACAGCCGCAGAAAGCCTGGGCCAGTAATAACGGTGACGAACTCACGCCATCGTTCGAGAAAATCCGAGGTGGCCGGAAGAAAGCTCGTCGTGGTATGCCTGCAAAACGTTAGTGCGGAGCGCCGTTGGAACCACTAGGAGGTAACCAGAGTCCTTCAGGCCGTAATTTCGTTTGTAGAAGACGCCATCCCGCAAGCAAAACGACCACAAGCCAGGCGCGAATAGTCGAGGTGGTAACGAGGCGGTACCCTCAAGAAAATCGATGAGTGGCCGCCATTCCGTGTCGTCCCTCTGTTGTTGAGCGAGAGTAGACGTGGTCAGAGCACCAATAAATACAGGGTCATCTTCGAGGTCATTAGAGCTGGACGGGATAGGAGCACGGGACAAGCAGTCTGCATCGCTGTGTTTGTTGCCCGACTTGTACACAACTCTAAGATCAAATTCTTGCAAGCGAAGGCTCCAAAGAGTTAGCCGGCCCAAGGGGTCTTTAAGATTCGCGAGCCAACACAGTGAGTGGTGGTCACTCACGACCCGAAACGGGCGACCATACAAGTAGGGCCGGAACTTCGTTATCGCCCCCACAACAGCTAGGCACTCCTTTTCAGTGGTTAGTAATTCGCCTCGGACCGTGACAGCGTGCGGCTGCCGTAAGCAATCACGCGCTCAACACCATCTTGCCACTGGACGAGGACTGCACCGAGGCCAATGTTGCTGGCATCAGTGTGAAGTTCTGTGTCCGCCTCCTCGTGAAAATGGGCAAGAATGGGCGTTGTTTGTAGGCGTTTGCGGAGCTTTTCGAATGCATCCTGCTGTTCCTGTGCCCAGACGAAAGGCTGATCGTCTTTTGTCACCCGGTGAGAGGCTCATCCAGCCTGGAGAAGTCTTGCAGGAAGCGTCTGTAATATGCACAGAGGCCAAGAAACCGGCGCAAAGCTCGCTTATCAGTGGGAGTCGGAAACGCAGCTACAGCAGCCGTCTTGTCGGGGTCGGGGCTGACGCCCTCAGGTGTCACAACATCGCCCAAAAACTTCAGCCGTTGCTACGCGAAGTGGCATTTTTCGGGTTTTAGAGACAGACCGGCTGATCGGATTGCCGTCAATACTGAACTCAAGCGTTTGAGATGTTCTTCGTTGGTCGCAGCGAAAGTAACCACATCATCAAGATAAACGAGACACGAGTGCCATTTCAGGGCAACCAGGACAGTGTCCATCATTCTTTGAAAGGTGGTAGGAGCGGTATACAGGCCAAGGGGAGCACCTTGAACTCGTACAAACCGTCGGGGGTAATGAACGCGGTCTTTTCACGGTGACGTTCATCGACTTCGGTCTGCCAGTACCCACTGCGTAGATCAAGAGAGGAAAAGTATCGGGCATGACGCAGTCGATCGAACGAGTCATCAATTCGGGGCAACTGATAAACGTCCTTTTTAGTAATCTTGTTGAGGCGACGATAGTCGACGCAGAATCGGAGAGTGCCATCCTTCTTGGCGACCAGCACAACAGGCGAAGCCCACGGGCTTGTTGACGGCTGGATAACCTCGTCGCGGAGCATGTCCTCAACCTGCCTCCGAATCACCTCCCGCTCTTTCGCAGACACTCGATAGGGGTGGTGTTGTATAGGCCTCTCGCCTTCATCAACTACAATGCGGTGTTTAGCGACCGATGTTTGCCGAACTTTAGAAGTGGTCTCAAAGCAGTCACGAAAAGAGTCAAGGATCATGTGGAGGCGGTGTTCTGATCTTCGGTTAGGTCGGGGTTCACGTCAGTCATAACGGGGCGTCCGACGTCGATGCATGGATATCGTTGAGGGACAAGGCGCGGTGGGAGACTGAGTCACTAATTTCATCGAAATAGGCTATGGCTGTAGCTTGCGGCAAATGGCGGTATTCGGCGCTAAAGTTGGTAACAAAAAGCTGCGTTCGCATTCCACGGAGGGAAGTAACACCCCGCGCAACGCAGAATTGTTGACAAAGCAGTAACGACAGGTTACCTTCCGCAACCCCGTGAGGTGTGCGTGGGTTGGAGCATTCCACCGTAATAAAGAAACTGGAGCGTGGTGGCAGCGTGACATTGTCATCACACACGCGAAAAACAGGCCTGTCGGGCTCGCTGCTGTCGGCTATGGCACACTCAGGTGAGAACGTCACGACAAGTTCGCGGAGGTTGATTATCGCACCATGTTCCCGAAGAAAATCAAACCCGAGGATGAGGTCCTTCGAGCAATGAGCCAACTCAGCGAAGCAGGCAGTGAAGGTGACACAGCGAATCCCCATTCTAGCGGTGCAGACGCCAAGCGGTGTCACCAGATGGCCTCCAGCTGTCGCGATGTGCGTTCCAGGCCAAGGTGTCAGTACTTTCCTCAGGACAAGCGCCAGGTCACGTCTCATGACGGAGAAATCGGCGCCGGTATCGACGAGAGCAGTCACGCAGCAGGCATCAACGATGATCGGGATTTCAGCCGAAGCTTGGTCACCTTCAGAAAAACGCTGTGTGGGGGAGGTCGGACTAGGGGATAGTTCTCGCGGTCGAGTTAGGGCGTCAAGCGGAGGCGTCTCTGTTCGTTGAAAAGTCGTCGGACTTAAGGGTCGTTCAGATTGTCCAATTGAAGCGTCAAGCGAAGGCGTCTCTGGGCGTCGAAAGGTCGTCGCGGCGTGGGTTCGGATTTCGGGTCGCATGCTAATGTTGGTGAGCGGAGGATGTTCGTCATTATATCCAGTGACGGCGGCCCTACCTCCGGGGGTCGCCGTCCTCAGTTTTCCCGGCGCGGGCTGGAGGACTGCCGGACGTAGGACTGGTGGGCTGGTGAAGACAACCGTCGAGGTGACGGTGACCTGGACTGACGTTGGGCAGTGGGTGCAGGTGGGACTTTGGCCGCTAAGCACTGATTCTCGCGGGGTCGTTCACCCTTTTATTGTAAACTCTCATGAAATAAAATAAAATAAACAAAAAAATTGGAGAGGAAGCCCGCACCCAACCAGAGGTTATCGCAGGCGATCCAATGAAACATAAAAGAAAAGGGGCCAACGCCCAAGAGAAAATTTAAGAAAAACCAATTACAAAAGAGGAAAGAAAAAAAAAGAGGCACAAACGATGGTCGGGGAAAAGTGATTTTTAAAAGAAGACGCCCCTGAAGGATTAAGAAGTACGAAATGAACATAAAACAGGGATGGGTCCAGCGTGCCCAGATTCTTCAGAAGGGCTCGCAGGCGGCCAGGAGGAGGGAAGGTGGAGGGATCTGTAAGAAGGAAGAAGAGACAGGAAAAGAAAGCGAGGAGAAAAAAAACAAAAAACGAACAAACAGGAGATACTGCAGGGCTTAAGAAAGCAGAAGGGGTACATAAAAAAGGGGAAATAGAAAAGAGGATCAAGTAAATGACAAAAAGGCATGTAATAACGCAAGGAAATAGAACGAGCGAAAAGTAAAAAAATCAAACAAACAATTAAAACATGAAAATATAACAGCTAGAGAAACGAAAAGGAATGGCAGAAAAAAAAATAAACATGAAAAAACGAAAAGCAAAGAAAACAAAGACTGTATGTACACGCAAAGCCAGCAAATATCAAAATCCACATACCATCCACATGCCCGTGAGGCAGGGGCAGGGCCACGGCCCACCAATATTGGCCATATGGTGCCCCCGACCACATGAGACATGGGGAGGCACAGAAATGGCAGGGAGGTCTACGAGCCATCAGGGCGGGAATAAACACGAGAGACAGGTAAAAGAAGAGAAGAAACGCTAACAGCAACGCGAATAAGCAACGCACGAGACCGAGGGGAACCTAACAAAGAGGGGAAGTCATGAGGGGAAAGAGAGTGCGGATAGCCGGGAAGCCGTGCTGCTATGTCTGCGGTGAGAGGGCAGACACGCAGGTAATGAAGAACATCCCCCACAGCTGCCCCGCATGGACAAGAAGACGAAGGAAGGAGGGCAAAACGATGGAAGTACGAGGGGAAACGACCATGGCCAGTTAGGAGAAGGACAAGAGATCGGGGTGGAGGGAAAGAGAGCGGAGGGTGTCAGAACAGCCAGGAGGGTGTCAGAATGTTCCGCGGCCCAGGTGTCTGACCAAAGCCTGAGTACGGTGGTACGCATGCGGGTGCGCACTGACAAGGGTGACAGCCACGACGGCCGCAGGAGGCCACGCGCCGACGCCAGTGAAGCGGCCCAGTCAGCAAGCTCGTTGCCCCAGACACCACAACGGGCGGGGACATGATAGAGGAAGACAGGACGCTGAAGAGAAATGGCGGCAAGAGTGCGCTTGATGTCATGGACGCGTAAGTCGTTCGTAGAAAGAGAGTGAAGAGCCTGAAGGAGAGAAAGGCAATCAGAGTAGACATGCAAGGGTAAAGGAGAGGGGGCGCGCCGGGCGTAACAACAGGCCTCATGAAACGCAACAGCCTCTGCGCAGAAGGCACTAGAGGCTGTCTCTAGACGAAACCGGCCCACGTTCCGCAGCGCGCCGGAAGATGAGAATGCGACGTAAGCAGCACCCGCAGAGTGGGACGTATAAGAGCCATCCGTGAATATATGAAGGCCGGGAAGGAAGGACTGAGATGGAAAGTGAGAAGGGAGAAGACGGGCGAAGGAGAATGAGGAAGCAAGAGAGGGATGGTCGCACCAGGGATCAAAGCGGGGCAAGATATCAGACGGTAGGTAAGTGTGACCGCCAAAGGTGACGGGATGTACACCATTTAGAAGGTTGAACTCTGCACAGAGACGATCCAATTCCAAGGGAAGAGGGGGTACCCGGAGGAGAACCTGAAGCGCAGCCGTGCGCGTTGTGCGGAAAGCCCCTGTGATAGCGAGAAGAGGGACCCGCTGCACAGAAACAACCTTCTCCCGAAGGCGGGAATTGGCGCTGCGAGACCACCAAGCGGGCGCGGCATAAGTTAAAGCGGGTTGTATAACTTGAAAATAAAGCCTACGGAGAGAAGAGGAAGGGAGGGAACGGTGGAGAGAGAGAAACGAGACAAGACGCGAAGTGAGGATCTCTGCCTTGTCGCGGAGAAAGTGAGCATGCGGTAGAAAAGTGAGGTGGCGGTCGAAGACAACGCCTAAAATTTTGAGTTCCTGTTTGAAACTCAAGGGGCGACCCGAAAAGCGAACGGTTGTATTGCGCTTTTCCATTCCGCCCACGCCATGTGAAAACAGCATACAAAATGTTTTTGTCCATGAGATCGTCACCCGCGAATCAGACGCCGAACAGGCTATTCTGTTAAGGACATCGGCACACAACTGCTCCAGCTCGTGGCGCGTGCGTGCCGGAACCAGCACAATGGTATCATCGGCATAGGCCTGTATTGTTACGCCAGGAGGCATGGGACATTCGAGAAGATCAGCGATTATGACGTTCCACAAAAGGGGTGAAACGGGTGATCCCTGAGGGCTGCCGAGAGTGGGGTTGGCGGACACCTCCTCACCAGTGCGTGTACGATAGACTACCGTGCGCTGCGAAAGAAATGAGCGCAAGAGGTGATACAGGTTGGAAGGGAGACCGCGGCAGCGAAAGAAGCGAAGGACGAGGGGGTGCCAAACGCTATCAAACGCGCCCTGAAAATCGAGTGATATAAGAACTACGGGCGTGCGGGATATGCGGAAATTTTCCAGGGCCGTTCGCAACGAGGCCAGGGCTTGCACTGCGCTGCGCGAATGGGTAAACCCAAACTGGTTGGGATGGAGATGGCCCTTGGCGTGCAAGAAATAGTAAAGACGGCCGTGAAGTAGGCGTTCTAAAAGTTTCCCCAGGATTGAGTTCATCAGTATTGGCCGGTAGGAAGTAGGAAGGGAAGAGGGACGGTTTGGCTTAGGAAGGAAGATGATCCGCCCCCTTCGCCACGCGGAGGGAAAGTGGCCGAGACGGAGGGCACCGTTGAAGAGGAGGAGAAAGAAGGACGGGTGGGCACGCCAGAGGCCCGTAACCAAGGGCGCAGTCAACCCATCCAGGCCGGGAGCTTTGCCGGTACCGAGTGCGTTCACGAGCAGCTGAAGCTCGTTACGCGAGAACGGGACGTCGGGCGGCACAGAAGGGTGGTAAGGCGACTCGACGGATGCACGGAGAGACGCATGGAATGGTGTATCTATCAAAGAGTTGTCAAACGCGACCTGTGTCCGGAGCAAAAGTGCCGCCGACTCAACGACAGAAGTCGTCAGAACGCCGTCTCCTGTGTCCAGAGGTGGGAGGAATACGGGGGCGCGCAGTTTGGCGAATGCGTTCTTAAAGGGTGCGCCGAAAAGGTTTTTTCGAGTCGCATCGTGACAGGCCTGGCGCAACACCGAGTCCTTCGCCTCCCTGATGTTGCGACGGTAACAGGCAAGTGCCGCCTGAAACGCGGTGCGATAGACGGGGCGCAGCGATGGTTCTGAGCAACGCTAGAAGCGCCGGCGCAATGCTCGAACGCGGCGCCGCTCGATGGTGAGCTCAGGGGACCACCATGGCTTCGGTGCCGGATCACTTACAACTGTACGCTTGTGGCGCTCAATCTGCGTGTTAACGCGGTCGTGGAACCGGTTGACGACGGTCTCCAGTGCATCGGAGGAGCGCAGATCGGCGCCAGCAACCCGGGAAAACCATGTGTCCCTTGCTAGTCACTGAAACAGACGAGCCCGGGATGCAACCGTTAGGCGGTGCTGCTTCGGAGAAGGAGGACCAATTGACCCCTCAATATAAGAATGCTCGGACAGAGAATCGGCGTCCGAGGCGGTCCATGTGTATCCGGAGCTGAGCAGGGATGGGGAAGCGAGTGTGACATCAATCCACGACTCCGCGTAATAGTTGTCATATGTGGGGGCGGAAGTAGGGTCATTTAAAACAGTCAGTTGGTGAGCCAGAGCGAAGTGGACGAGTTTCGAGCCACGCGAGTCGGAGGGTGCGGGGCCCCACAATTCATGCTTGGCGTTGAAGTCACCGGCCAGGATGATGGGGCGGCCGGCCGCCAAAGCGACCACTTCGTCCAGTTCGTCTAACGAAGAGTCAAAGAGGGCGCGCGGCGGGAAGTAAACAGAGACAAAGAGGAAGGAAGTAGATTGAGAGGTGCAGAGCACGGCCACAACAAATGTGGAGGTGTAAATAGGGAACACCTCAAAAGGAGGATCCCGCGCAAGGACTAGTGAGCGCGGATGTGATTGCGCAGAGAAGACGGCAACCCCACTAGGAAGACCGGAAACCCCGCCACCGACCAGATAAGGGTCCGCCACCGCAGCCAGAGAAAACGGAGAAGAGAGGAAATGACTCCAGAGGGCAGCCGTCGCACGCCGGGTATGGTCAAGGTTGATCTGCAGAAAACTAAAGCTAGCCATTGCGATATAAAGAGGCATAAGAACGGAGATAACCGAAGTGGAAAAGGATCACATATGGGCGACAGCTGCTTACTATATTGATTAAAAGATTGTGGCGGTGGTGGAAGCAGGAGGGCCGAGGACTGGCTGCGGAGACAAGCGATAAAGGGCAGCAAGAAAAGAAGAATACGAATGAAAAATCAGTGGAGAAGACCGTAAGTACAATCAGAGTCGCAACCTGGCAGTTCGCGGGAGAGGTACGCAGGGGAATCGCGGCCCTAAGGGCCATAATTGGTCCTGGCGCGGACGCGAGCAACGCGCTCCTGCAAAATTGAGCAGGAGGCATGCCCAGCTTGATGGTTAGAGGGGCGGCCAGCCGCGTCGCACGGGGCGCACTTGGCGTTAGGGTCCTGTATTGGGCGGGGGCACTGTGCGAGATGGTGGGACCCCGCGCATCTTGTGCAGCAGGCCCTAGAAGGGTCCGTAGCATGCGGACACGCCTTAAGAGCGTGGCCGTATTGGGCACAGAACGTGCACAGCGGGACGTGGAGGTCCTCCTGGACCTCAACGGAGGTCCAGCCCACGGTGACTCGACGGGCGTCACGAAGCCGGGAAAAAGCGGGAGGGTCAACCTCTAGGACGTGCACACGCTGTCCAGAGCGCTGTGTGATGGACAATCTGAGCTTACATTTCTGCGGATCAAGTGAGAGTGCCGGATTCCGCCCGTTGAGGGCAGTCACGAGATCCTCAGGACGGATATCAGGATCAACCCCGGACAGGCGGACGTGGGGATTGCGTCGCTGAGGCATACGAACATTGATGGAAGCCCGGGTGGCCTCGATACGGGTGATGGCAGCCTGCAGGCGCTCGAGGTTCCCAGGGTCCCGGGATGTAACCACCAGGGCGCGACGGGTGGGTCGGAGTGTGACGGCTCCTATTCCCTCAGATTCTGGGTCGATGGCAGACTTGATGAGGGTAGCAACCTCGCGACCGGCGTTGTCGGAAGCCCCAACAGACGTTAAAAGCATCTGATGGGGCTCCTGGGCCGGAGGAGAGTCCCCGAGATCGACGGGCCCTGGGTGAGCGTGTGTCGCAGTGCCTGAATCAACGCCGACATTGAATAGGTTGGGGCAACCGAAAAGGAAATAAAAATAATAGGCCCCTGCCTGCACCGTTTACACACAACAGGCTTAACCCAATTGAAAAATAAAAGAGGAGGCCCGTAGGCAAGTTGTAATTTGACCACCCGTGGGTGGAAAAATAAAATATTAGGGAAAATGCTACATTAGCGACCCACAGCCGAGAGAGCGGGCCCGGGGAGGCTCCCCTGACCTCCCCTGGGAAGTAGCGGAAAGGGAAATGGGACGTGGGAAGGGAATGGGGACAGCGAGTTTTTTGCTCTTATCCTTGAATTATCTCGACTCCATTACTGGCCCGCCTGGCCAGGGCAGGGAGAGCATCGAGATTGCCCAATGGTGCGGCCCCACTCACGGGATGCCCGACCACCCACCATACGCAACGGGCTCCGACCGTCGGACACAGGAAAACCTAACACGGGGTCAGTAGCTACCTGGGGCTCCTCTTGCACACTAGAGGGCTTTTCCCACCTGCCGGCTACTAGCCGTCGAAGATTTTTCGCGGTTTTTCGGACACCGGAAGTATGTGTGATAGTCCTGGCCAGTGGAGGTCCAGAACGTCAACGGCCTCGCGGCCTCAGAACTGGTCAGACTCCGGGGGGTCCATCTGTGCTTCCTCCAACCATCCATGCACTTATTTCCTCTCCTAGCTTACTCTTCTCCTACTGACGAGAGAGTGTTCAAGGCTGGGCGACCGGGCCATTAACCAAGAACGTGGCTTAGGATGAGATGACCCGGGCCTACTCCACCGGTACTCCACACATCTTCGGTTTTCGCCAGACTCTTACGAGGCAGTACTAAGCCCTCATCCCCCGGCATCCCGCAGGCGGTTAAGCCTGCGGCCGGCCGTAAGGCCGCTCCCCGAGGCGGCAGTCCTCAGAGCTTGGCCACTATGAACCCCCGCGCGGACCTGGTTTCTCCGTAACCAGAAACCGACGCGTCGGTAGCCAGACTTGCACGCCCCCGCGCGCAGAGGAAGGAAGGTAGCATGTATTCGAAAACCTTTTGGCGTTTTGACATGCCTTCCGGGCCGGATTTCGTGGGTCCAACCTGAGTATAAACCCAGGCCTGCCTCCGCTCAGGCATCGGACCTCACGTGCACGACTGGCCCTCACAGTCGCTGCCACTCCCATTGGGGGTTTGCATCCCCAGAGGATGGGTCCCGGCCATCCCATCCCCACTGCTGGCATTGCACCGAAACAAAGCCTAGTAGCCGAAACTACACCGGCCCGTATTCGGTGGCGGGGGGGGGGGGCACGAGCAGACTGCACAGTCATATTTCCCCCCCAATCAACGCCGACAGGTGGAAGAGGGCCGGCACCACCGCGCAGAGCCGCCGCAAACGTCCTAGGAACATTCGGTCCGACACGCAGAAGGCGAAGTTCCGCCTCGGCCTCAGAAGCCCTGACGGACACTTCGGCATGCTGGGCCCTCAGGACCTTCAGCTCACGATCTCGGGCGATAACTTGGTCCCGCAAAGCACGGACGCGCTCTCTGTCACGGATGGCGCAAGCAAAGAAGTGCTGCGCATTAGCATTCATGGCAGAGACCAAGGACGCAAGGGTGGCCCGGACCCCTGCTGTGATCTTATTCTTTCCGTCATTGATGATGGACAGCAGTTCTTCGTGCGCCGCTAAAAGGGAGGTATCCGTGCCCAGCTCTAGGCTGTCGGGGGCTGGGGTCTTTGGGACACCGGTAGGTGACGAGGAAAGGGCCGGGACACCGGTCACGGGGGTCAAATCAGAGCCCGAAAGAGAACGGGGTTCACCACCTGAAGCGCCACCATAGTCAGGTAGACGATGTCCATCTGGTACGATCGTGTTGTCCGGGTTCTCAACTGTAGGTTCCATGTCGAGGTCAGAGGTTACCTCAGGAGACGGCGGATCCGCGCGTAGTCCAGGTGTCAGGGCCGGCCCGGCATCAGCAGCGCGGTCAGTCATGGCGGAGCCGGGGTGCGTCTGGCGAAAAGCCGCGCAGGCCAATCCGGCGGTACGGGCAGTGACGACGGATGTGGGCTGCTTCGCCGCAGAGGAAGCACAGGGGCCTGTTGTTCGGCGTGCGCCACATGTTTGCATTCGTGAAGGGTGGGCGGTCGTCTAACAGCGCTGTTGTATACGGGAATCGGTGGGACGGCGCGGTAGGGGCAGGAGAGTAGAACGCCGGCGGTGGTGCAGGACTTCGCAATGCCTCGCTCTATGTCATCACATAGGGCGCTGGCGGTTGGGGAGGTGGAATGGGCTGCACCGTGCGGCGTATCACGGAGAGCATTCGAGATGGCGGTGACACTAGGAGGCTGCTGCACAGAGCAAAGCTTCTGAAGGTCTTCGGGAACGATGCTCCTGATGAACTCTTGGAGAGAGGTGTTCTCATCCCCGGGCCTCGGCATGTGGCACTCCACAGCAGTGATGTTTCATGAACGGCCGTAGTGCGCAAACCGCTGTTGCAGGGCGCGCTCCATGCCTGCCGCTTCCTTTGCAAACTCGGCGACTGTAGCCGAGGATCGCGCACGAGCCCAGCGAACAATTGCTCCTTCACTCCCCGCATCAAATGGCGCACCTTCTTGGCTTCCGACATCGAAGGATCAGCGTGGTTGCAAAGCCGGGTCATGTCCTCCACGAACATAGCCACGCTCTCGTTTGGCTGCTACGCTCTCGACTGCAGGGCCAATTCAGCACGCTCCCTCCGTTCGTTGCTGCTGAACGTATCCAGCAACTGCCGCCGGAAGTCTTGCAAGGTGTGGATGGCGGACTCGTGATTTTTGAACCACGTCTTGTCGGCCTCCTGGAGGACAAAGTAGACGTTCCGAAGCTTGCGGTCCTCGTCCCACAGATTAAATTCAGCGACCCTGTCATACCCGTCCAACGAATCCTCCACATCCTCAAACTTGTCACCATGAAACGACGCGGGCGTACGAGGCGTATGAGGAAGTAGCGGTGGCGAACTCACAGATCGCTGAAAGGTCTGGTTGGCCACCGTAGAGGTCATCGTGCGGGATGGCGCGGTGAGGGGATTGTACTCGGGGGCTAAGGCTCTCAAGCGGCCGCTTGACTTGTGGACAGGTGTCGTGTCCAGGTGCTATGGCGGAGCGCTGCAGGTTCCAGGGACCTCTTTGTACATGGATCGCACCCAACACCTCCACCAAAATGTCACGGACGCCGGTAGAACGTTCTATCCCCGGCAGAACAGTACCTGGCGAGCACACTGGGCAGAGCGCAGCCGGCCGTCCCTAGCAGCGAGCAGAAGAGGACGAAGTCCGCCGCGCGACAAAGGCCAAACAGAGACCGCACGGGGGCGCCGGTAGAGTGGTGTCTAAACTGTGGCAATATGAATTCAACGTCTAAAACTGGATGCACAAAGAAAATTATTCTGATGTGAAGTCCAGCTGTGTGGCATTTTGCTCTCGCTTGAAGGAAAAGTCACATGCCCAAGAAGAGAGGAACAAAATGGCAACTACTCTTGAAAATCTCACACAGAAAAGCTTTAAATATCAGTTCTCATAGAATAATAAATATATGAAAGATCAGGGCACTTGAATTCATTCTATATAGCGCAAAATATATAACAAAAACCAAACCGAGAGGAAAAACAGACGTCATTGCTCTTTGATACAGCGACCTTTTTAGTTGACGACCACACGAACGGGTTTCTCACCGCTGCCAAGCAAGAAAGTTTGCTTCTTGAATGACGTGTGCGATTTTATGACATGATTATATTTCCCATTATAGGAAACTGATGCCAACATCGTCCGAAAATTGCGGCGCACCTAATGCCGGGCATGCAGCCCAACATGTCCGAAAAGTTCGTAACTTTAATATCACATAGGTATCCTAGAGAAAGAACTTTAGCATAATATATGCATGGAGCGTGATTTGACGGCGCAACCAGAACAGACTCGTTCGCCGATGCCTAGACTACTTGTGCGGACGTGCAACCCGCCGTCTCCCAAGACTACGTGCCGGGGACAGGGAGCAACGTGTTTTCTGATGGAAGAAAAGTTGTTCAGTCAATGAAAACTGTCCGCCTATTGCGGACAGTTTCGAATGGTAGCCAAAAAAGGTGCTGGATTTGCCCGTGCTGGAGAGCTTCACTGAATAATTTCACGAGTAGTAGCTATTACTGCTTATGTTTGTCAAGGACGCGTCGGTGTACATTGGAGAAATTGACGAGTAAACTTAGCACGTGACCGCACTATAACACATAGCAACAGTGGGCACGTTTGGCCTCAACTGATATATATAATTTCGATCCGTTATACAGGTGCAATGCAGCGGCCATCGGAGTGAGACCCCTCGGGACCACCATTTGCATAAAATTTCCAGGCCACCTGTTTAACGCAGAGTGTTCAAAGTGATGTCAAATTACTTGGAATGTTCCTGAGGATAAAATTACTAATTGATATGAAGGCCGAAATATATCTGGGATTCGCACCGACGACCTTTCCGCCCTTAAACCGCGCTTTCCGAGGTCCATCAGACGGCCATTAAGGCCGAACCGTTTGTCGGACGGGTTTCCAGATAGTGTTAAACGATCCCCCATGATCGGATGCACACGTTTACATAATTTATTAGCTGATTTTAGGAGGAAATATACCGGATATAGCGTAGGTGGCTGTAAATCGCAACAGCATACTCTTAGTGAAACCAATACGTTAGGTTTATACAGTGGGATAGCTGTATTTAAACATGTTTTTTTTCCTCAATGCACTAAAAATATGCATTAAATCGGTTCCTGAAATTTCATGCTTGGTAAATGAAATTTATTCTTCAAATCTGCCAAAAATAACTCAGCTAAAGCGTGCTTCGAGCACGCTTCACAAATACGTGAAAAAAATATGTATGCAGATTTAGCATCTTGTGTACTTTCTTAAACGGGAAATTAATTCGTGGGAACGATCCTTCCGTTTTAACAAATGAGGAACCCGCGTAAACATATTTGCAGCGTACTTCAAGCTGCCTTTGAAGAATTTAGTGCTCGCAATCGCGTTTCGGGAAATCGCATTTGCATGTTGGCAATATATTTAAAGTCTACTTTCGTAAATAGTAACTGAATTCGTCCAAAGTATACTTAAATTTGAACGACTGATCAGTTCACGTAAATATATTTTCAGCCCTCTTCAAGCTGCTGTAGAATACTTGCCGTACGCAGCTTTAGGATCAAACTCTAAGCACTCTTTATCATCATCGCAGGGCCGCACTGTCGAATGAAATTATTGTAAATTGCGTTTTATGAAATCGCATTTGCACGTTGGCGAAATATTTAAAGCGTGCTTTACTAAATACTAAATTAATTCGTCGAAAGTATACTTCAATTCTAAAAAATGGGCAGTCCGCTTGAAATGTTTGCTGAACACTTTAAGCTGCCATAGAACAATCTAGTGCTCGAAATCATGTTCCGTGAATAGTGAAAAACTCCCTTTTATCTCGTCCATTCGTTTATTGTAATCTCGAGCAAAATGGCAATCTTCACCTATTCACTACGTGTGGAGAACGTGGTAGCATTATACCCCCAAGGGCGAATTGGGCATATCATGGCCCGAATAGGCCAATGGAAAATTCCCCGAATGGCAAGGCCGACCGGCTCCCATAGACGCCCATGTATTTATTTGCTGACACTCCGACTCCTGACCGATGCCTGAAGAAAGTTACCACAAGCGATTCGGTTCCAGATCGCCCCTAGATTGCGAATGCGACCAGTCCGACATTTGTGCGAAAATTTAGGGGCCCACAATCTTTGCGCGAAAGACACCTCCCTGGAAAAGGTAATGTGCCCTCCCTCGGGGTTCATATATAAGGCAAGCCAAGTATCACGTTTGTCAGAGAACTTTCTGCTTGCCGAACTGGCTCTTATAACACCTGGCGTTCTGCTGGCTATACTCTATACTGCTGCAATCTTCATACTGCAATCTTCATGCGAGCACGAAAAATAGAGGTTGCGGAGAACGGTCGTGGTGTTCTAGCCGGCTCTAGAGGCAAGGGATTCCAGCACAGCGGGAGGCAACACAAGGGCCTCTAAACAGGATAGCACAGGATAAAGCACCCCCCCCCCCCAAAAAAAAAATAGCACGGGATAAAGCACCCAAATTTCTCTTAATTGCTTCTTCCACCTTGCCCATCGTATGTCTTCTGCAAGTCCGTAGTAATATGCGTATGAGCAGGACGCCCTGTAAAATTTACATCAGATTACACACGAGAATATGGTTAGCATACATGTTATCAAATATCTTCTGCCTGTCAAGGTGTGCAGGTTGTGATGACGTCACACGGTTACGTTACCTAGGTGGCAGGTGGGCTACCTGCTTTTCTGCTCATAACGCCACCGACACCGGATCTTCTGAAGAGAGCTATGACTGATAAGCATGCATAGAACTCTATTAAACTTTGTGTCACAAATCTACCGTGCAGGATTCATGCAAATACAAATACGCGCAACACAGAATACATTTGATGTAGCACTTCAGTCACATGGCACTATCAAGAATAACGAACAATAACCACGACAAACAGTCGAAAACCAAGGTAAACAATGAAAAAGAATGGCCAGACAGTGCTTGTGCACCTATGCCGCATTTCCCCTATGAAAATTGAGCATCAGACTTTTTATCGAGATTCATGCCGAGTCCTCCATCCTGCTTTCCTTTCTCGAGGCTTTGATTCTGCTTACGAAAGAAAGCCGATCATATGCGAAACGCAGTGAGGCCTAAAATTATTTCAGGAATACTTCAGGTTTAGACGTCTTTTAGTGTGTGAGAAGGCATACTTGTGAAAATTCGCGGCAGCGCATAGCGCAAGATGTAGCTGTTCAATTCATTACTGCATTCTTTAAACCTTCACGTTAAAGAACCCCAAGTGGTCGATATTTCCGCAGCCCTTCGCTATGGAGTCCCTCATAGCCTGAGTCTTTTTGGAGCGTTAAACCCACCTAAACCATAAAATTTTCCTAGCGGAATTGCATCCCAAACAGATGCATACAAGAGAATGCCGCTGGAAGAAATCGAAAACCGTAAGCATAAGCCGGAAAAGAATACCACAACCTGAGTTGAAGCCCGCAAAATAGGGTAATCAAGTAAAAAAAAAAACGAAATATAATATGCATAGAAGCCCCGACAAAACGGGCCTCAAATATGGCTTCATATAAGTGGACGGCACAGTGCCTGCCCAAAAACCTCATATAGACTGTTTTGCTTTATTTGCGCTACCAACTAGGCCCATAGGCGTGTGGACATGGCTGAGGTATAAGGGGGTTTAGTGTGTTCGGTGTTGGCTTAGTTTAAAGCTTAGTAATGTGATAATTGCTATAAGAGTACATTATGTGCGTGAACACAGAGCGCAGAAGAGCTCGGAGATAAGAATTTCTAAACTGCGTGCTCGGTTCACAACAGCACATTTATCATAAATACCACAGCATTGATTGCGTCTTAACAGGAGCCGCTGTAGTGAGCCTTAAGCACCATCGCGTTTAACCCTTTGTTGCATGCTGTCCACTGTAGTGGACAAATTTCTGCGATTTTTAGAGCAAGTTCAGTGCACGCCAGGTGCTCCTGTGCATGGTGGTCACTACAGTGGACAAAAAAGGTACGTTTTCGATGCGCTAGATGGCGCCATCATACAGCGGCTGCCTCGAACTTTTGCTACGAAGATGGCTGCCCCTTGCTCGAGCGGGTAAGTGACGTTTGTCTTCACTTTTTGGCTTACCATTCGCACATTTCCCTAATTTCCCTACTGAAAAAAGTTTTATGAGGCAATAAACTCATACAGTTTATCATACAAATGTCATAGACTTATCATACAAATCACATAAAATTATCATTCAAATGTCATTCATTTCTGTGAAATCACACAGTCATCATTGAGATATCATAAAATATCATACAATCTATGCAATTCGTATGATATTCTATGATATCTCAATGATGACTGTATGATTTCACAGAAAGGAGTGACATTTGAATGATAATTTTATGTGATTTGTATGCGAACTGTATGACATTTGTATGATAAACTGTATGAGTTTATTGCCTCATAAAACTTTTTTCAGTAGGGTTGCGATGTATAATTATGCGGAAACAAGAAAAGAGATACTGTTAGGTACGCGCCATTGATATTACGGCTGAGTAAAACGTAGGTCGGTTTTCTGAACAACTTCTTTCAAATGTCCACTGTGGTGGACACCATGCATGGCGGGAAAACGACATGTCCATGTGAGGCTTTTCGTAAGGGTTTACTGCTGCTCCTCAGATTTGAGTGCATTTTTTATTATGTTCTATATAGTTTTTAACGCAGCTTTACTTTGTTCTCATTAGGAGGATTCCGGCTTCAAAGAAGAAATTAACCGATGCGGAAATCGATAAACTATTGGATGTCCCGTTGCCACGGGACCAGGTGAATGCGCTACTTGGAGAAGACTTACCCTCTGGTAGCGACGGTGATCGCCTTGACAGTGAAGATGATGATCAGAACGAAGTAGAAGTGGACAGATGGAGTGATATAACCGATAGCAGTGCGAGGGAGGAGGAAGACGTCCACACTGACAGCGATGCTGAAGGCGAGGGCGCATCAAAACAGCGTCGCATTCAAAAGGAAAAGCCGAAGGTATGGCGTTGGAATAAGAGAGATATTCCTCATTGCACCAAAGTGCACAACGAGCTAAAGCCTAAGGCTGCAGCTGCTGAAGGCAAAACTCCACTGAAAATGTTCAAGCTCATGTATGGTGAGGATCTCATTGAGCTGCTAACATTTGAATCAAACAAGCACAGAATATCTAATCGTCCAAAAATGAAGGTGATAACAAAGAATGAAATGGAGGTTTTTTTGGGCATATGCATGTACATGTCAATAGTCGACATCTCCTTTAGGCGTTCGTACTGGTCCTCAAACACTAGGCAGGACATGGTTGCTGACGCAATGACGGTGAACAGATGGGAGGAAATATTATCAGTTCTTCACCTCAACGATGCTGCTTTAGAAAAGAAGAGTTCTGAGGAAGGCTTCGATCGCCTCCAGAAAGTTCGTCCAATGATCGACCAACTGAATGCTTCATTCAAGAATTTGGCTGAACTAGAGTCTTGCCAGGCAATAGATGAGCAGATCATCCCCTTCAAAGGAAGGCACTCGCTAAAGGTGTACATGGCAAACAAGCCAAAAAAATGGGGATACAAAGTCTGGGTAAGGGCCGGTCAGTCCGGGTATGTTCACGAAATAGTTTCACGGAGACAACCTGAAGTCCGACCCGCCTGACGCACCCCAGACTATTGGCCCGTCAGGACGCGTAGTGCTGCGCCTTGCCAGAGCTGTACCTCCAAGTACGTTCCTTTTTGTGACAATTTCTTTGCGTCCCCAGAGCTCCTGGCCCACCTAAAGGAGAATGGACTGCATGCGGCATGCACCCTGCGCAGAAACAGGACAGGTAAATGCCCGTTGATGCCTGAAAAGAGCTGAGAAAACAAGGCAGGGGCTCGTTCGACTACAAAGTCGCTAGAGATCATGGCATCATCGTTTGTGAGTGGTACGATAACAGGCTTGTAATGGTGGCCTTAAATGTGCATGGTGTCAACCCTCTTGTAAAAGTGAGGCGGTTTGACTGAAAACAAAAAAAAACACGTTGAGGTCGAAAGCCCTGCACTGATCGCAAGGTACAATGAAAATATGGGCGGCGTCGACAAGTGCGACATGCTGCTTTCTATGTACCGGACCCACCTCAAGACAAAAAAATGGTACAAAAGAGTAATTTATCATCTGACCGATTTGTCTGTCGTAAACGCATGGCTGCTATACCGCTGTGTTGCAGCAGAGTTCAAGATGCAGCTAAGCCACTTCAAGTTATCGGTGACGATAGTGCTGATCAAGGCAGAATCGAGGACCACGGTTGATGAAACTGATTTTTCTAATGCACTAGCATGCTCAGCCGCAGCGAAACGAAGGCCGCCTGTGAAAGCAAGCTCGGTGTCCGCAGACGTGCGGTACGACAGCGTAAGCCACTTCCCCCGACAGCAAACTTGTGTAGCACAAAGGTGCAAAATGAATGGCTGCAAGCGGAAGACAACATACCTCTGCGGGAAGTGCGAAGTGTTCTTGTGCATTGACGGCAAAAGTGACTGTTTTTGTTATTTCATAATGAAGAGTAAAGTGCCCTTTTGTTATTGGAAGAACTTTGCCTGGTAGAAAAAGCAAACATGAGCATTTTTACTTTCCCCTATCGGAGCTGGTATTCATGTTGTCCACTATAGTGGACATTCTGTATCTTCCAAAATAAACATTTGAAAGAGATAAAAAAAATTTTCCCGTTTTTTCTGATGCAGAAAGACACGAAACAAGAAAAAAATCACAGTTCGCGCACGTAATTATTCCGCATGCAACAAAGGGTTAAGCACCCGCCTTGGCTTCGGGAGGTGGTGGGTTCGATTCCCACCACCGGCACGGTACCCACCGGGTTTCTCAAAATGGGTTCAAGCGATGGCCCGGCCTGGTGCTCGGCTTCTTAAGGTTGCATAGCTTGGGAAAGAAGCCTGCGCCTTCAAATCGCATCACTCATGGGCTTCAACAGGGCTTGTGGGCTTGAGCCGTGGGCTTTAGCTCAGGGCTGGTAGCTGTATTTTTGTAGCTGCAGGCTTGAGCCTTAAACGCGATAGCGTTTAAGGCTCAAGCCTACAGCTTAAACGCGATAGCGTTTAAGGCTCGCCCTTAAAGGCGGTGACTAAGTGTCACCATAAATTATTTAAAGCATGGCAGGAAGCTTGCCAGGAACATCCTCACATTAGAGAATTTAGCTCTGTTACTTTATTTAACAAAAAGTACATCGCAGTTTTCTGCTTTGACTCAGGAGCTCAACTTGCATGCGACGTGGAGGGCTCATAGTTTGAGGGAGTGCTTCCGCGCATTCCCCTCGCGGACACAAATAAGAAGATGGGAGTAAGATGGGAGTTATCTACGAGATCCCATTCAGCTGTGGTTCCGTATATGTAGGGCAGACGGGGCGCTGCATTAATAAACGCCTTCAGGAGCATAATAACTCTTTGAGCCAGCACTGTGGGCAGCATTTAGCAAGGCACTGCCAGTCTTGTAAGATCAATGACAAGAAGAAACAAGTATTTTGTACGCCGCTTTTCAAGCAAACGAAGATTATAGGCTGCGCGAAGGACAAGAAGGCACGCGAAATCTTTGAAGCCTGGCAAATTGCTAGATACGGTGCGAAAAAATGTGTTAGCGAGGCATCAATTCACCTGTATCAGAAGGAACTAGACTTTTTAGGTTGATAAGATTGTGTACTTTTGCTGTGGGCGTTAAGTTTGGTTGCGCATGCGTTGCTCTTCAACGAAGGTTGTTTTCGACCAATAAATCAGTTGTTAGTCTACGCTCGTCCTGTCTGCTTCTTTTCTGTGTCCTGTTTCCTGCGTAGTTTTGTGTCTTCAGTATGTCTTACCAACTAGCCTCTCATCACACACTTCAAGAAGAAGGACAAAGGGCAAGCGCTTATCCGACCTCCTTCTCATTGGTGTCTCCCTTCTCAATGCTCTGTATAACTCCCAGAAGCTAGAGTTGCTGCTCGTGTTACTGATTAAAAATAGCTTTTCTTTAATTTTACAGCCAGCTACCCACGGCCTGAAGTTTGCTTAAAATCTGATAGTCAGGTAGCCATGTGCTTTGTTGGTAGGTTGTGATGACGTCACAGGGTTCGCATCACGTCAGGCATGACGGCGATTGCCATTAGAAACAAACGAACGCTTTAAAAACAGACGTATGCTCATTTGCTAGCGATAGCATTTTTGTAAAGTATTTGTGTTAGCAATGTTAAATTTCATTAACAAAAATATACACTAGACTCGATCATTGACACGAGATTTCAGCTGCAAAGGCAAAACATATTGTCACGCCACATCCCCGTCTCCCACCATCTCCTTGTTATTTAAGCCGCATCAGAGTAACTCATTTCTTTTTTGTCGACGCATGTAAAATACTGGCTCGCCGCGGCTGTGCACTGGAAGAGACGTTTGGAACTGAGCAGAGGTTCGCACGTTGAACTCTGGGGCACAGCGGCCGCACATCAGCGGACACGAGAAGCAAACGCATCTATGCACCCGCACTGCAGCGCACATAGCATCGGTTGGCCGAGATTCATCAGCAAGCGCTTACCGCAGCGCTGGTGCGATTTCAAACTGGTAATAATTTAAAGTTCTGATCATTCGTGACGCACAGCCTTGGCGCATTTTCTTGCGACACCTTTCTGCGACTTCGCTACATCCGAAAACTCTCAAGTTTGCAGAGTACACTGATGGAGCCGAGGCGGAGGAGCTTCAGCGCTTACAGCAAGACGCGTTTGTGCTTAACAAACGACGTTCTGTGTTCTGGGTACGGCTCCGAGATGATTTTCTACGAGAGCTTAAACACACATGAGTACTAATTCAGAAAGAAAGCGCAGATGCGCTGATTTTCTCCAGTGCCAGTTACTTTATGTGCTTAAACACTCTGTGCTTAATTTTAACTGTAAGTGCATGTGCTGGATGGGCACGGCCAGAAGTGTAAGCTGCAATATTTTCATTCTGCAAAAAATATGCAGCTGATTTCTTGAAACATTGACGGGAGAAGACTTTGTCAAGCACAGTATAGTTTATGGTTTACGGGGACATAGTGTCCCAAAGCAATTCACGATATGAGAGACATCGTAGTGAAGGGCCCCAGAACTTTCGACCACCTGGGCTTCTTGCCGTGCACTGGTATTGCATACTACCCACGCCTCTACCATTTGGCCTTCTGGAAATGCAACCGCCGCGGCCGGTATTGAACCCACGTCTTTCGGGTCAGGAACCGAGCGCCATATCCATTGAGCAACCGCGGAGGGTAAGCAATGAAGTGTTGAAGGTAAATGTTTTTAGATAAGACGAAATATTAAAATGCACTAACTGAGTAGCCAGCTAAGTGGAATGCATATTGTCCGAAGAGTGCCAAACGCTCATTGTTTTTGATCGAAAATAAAAACTTCCGGGCGTAGCACTCCGTTCTCCGTATGCACGATCGTGCAGCGTGTGAAAAATTCAAGGAAATCCTTCGAAAGCTTGTTGCTAAGGGAAGTGCGTCCTCGTATTGTGGCGCCTACATAGGCCACAGAGCCGCCACTCCATAAAGAATTCTGCGATGAACACCAAGATGCCGATTGTGAGTCACATCCTCAAACAAACATCAAGGCCCGTGCAGCCAGAATCGGTCATCAGAATGACGGGAGCCTGTTGTTCCACTGGCGCGAGTTTTACTAGACCAACATTAGTGAAAAATGAGTGTGCCGGCTGTGGCAGGCTGGATTAGGCGGGACTTTTTGTGCAACTCGGAACGATCCCGGAAAATACTAGACGCGCTGGCGCTCTTCGCTTAGCTGCTTATACAAATGTTTGCCTTGCCGTCAAACAATTTTGTGCGCATGAACGCAAAGCATAGAGTTAAAAGCAAAATCGTTACCCATGATCTTCGAGTCACCGCGGGCGTTGCAAACAGATACACACAAACCAAAAGTCAAAGTGCTCTGCTGAGAGGTCATACTCTTTCACGTTGCCATTTTAGTCTTCATAAAAAAAAAGCTTTCAACCCCAAAGCTACGAAGCCAAACAAAAATCCAAAGAACAATGGCATTGCCTTGGTATAATGCCATTTGACGTTTTGAGCGTGACGCCAACGCGCTGGCTTAGTGGGTATAGATAGCGCTCGGCTACTGACCCGAGAGATGTGGGTTTGACACGTGGTTGCAGCTGCAAGTGTTTATTTGTTGAATGACAAGACAAACGTAGCCCCTTCCCCTCTGCATTATTATTTCAGCCGCATCAGAGTAACACATTTCCTTTATGTCTACGCATGTTAAATATTGGCTCGCCTCGGCTGCGCACAGGAAGTGACGTTTGCAGCTGAGAAGAGGCTCGCACGTTGAATTGTGGGGCACAAATGGCGCAGATCAGCGGGCACGAGAAGCAAACGCACCCATGCACCGGCACTGCAGCACACATTAATCAGTATCCGTTGGTCGAGACTCAATTCAATTTTATTTTGATAGAGGGTTGTGGTCTGTTGCCGGGCATAAAAGCTCGCATAAACAGCTTGACGGGATCCAGGCAGCCGTTACAAGGCGACAGCATACACTGTTGCAAATAACATAACACATAACCTAGCGTGCAGAGCAAAAAAAAGAATTTCTTCGAAAATTTTTAAGGCCATAGCTAAAACAGGAGCACAGAGTTCATATACGTTCACTAAAAGAAATAACATCAAAAAGGAACAGATACACATCATGCATGTAACAGGCAAGAACATGTATGCAATCAAGTATAGAATATGAATGCCATACAACAACCACCTTTTACTTGTTCGTTATCAAGGCTTGAAATTACCAATACTGCGAAGAACTGAAAGACGGTGAGATTACATCGTTGAAAGCATGCACACAACGTAGCTTCAGTATTTATTCCTTTGTATGCATTTAAAGTTGTTGGAAAATTATACGGTTGTGTCTCCAGTTTTTAATCAGTGCGAAATAGCTTTACAAGCCGTGTGTTCATGTGGCGTGCATTCACTGAGAGGCCGTTTTGTTTCAGAAATGCAGTGCCTTCTATCCCAGATATGAGGTTGGAAGACAGGTAATATGAGAACAAAATATGAACATCATACTTATTGCGAAAATTTATCACATTTTATTTCTGAGAAACTTGTCAGGCATTGTTTAAGTAATTAATATTCCCAGTGGGACGAATGGCCTCCTTTAGAAGGAGGTTGAATTTCTCTTAGTTTCTCCTAGTAATGAGCGAAACTAAGTAACAGTAATTTAAACGCGAAACAAATGAGGCATTGTATACTTGAAGTATCATTTTAGAAGGGACAGTACAAAAGAGGGAAATTGCACCCATCACTTCTGAGAGATGGTTATTTAACTTTTGTGAATGCGAATTCAAAGCAAGATCAAATGAAAATGTAACGCCAATTATAGGGTGCTCATGGACGACTTGAATTTGGGTCACCGGCACAGCTTATAATGCTTTTCAACTGAATGGCCTTGTTTTTGGCTCTAGATAGCTCTACTTTTGATTTTGGAGGGCTTATATTCAGTAAACTGGTATTGAATCATTGGTGAAGACCATCTGATAATTGGTTACATTTGATCACAAGTTGATTTCCATCCAGACCAGGGGATAGAACTCTACAGTCATCACCGTATATAATGAATTTCACAGGTTTTGTCAATGCTTACAATACTAATTTTTATGCACACAGTGAATAATGACACCAAGTACACTTCACAGAGGTACATCTCTGATTACTCGTAATAATGATGATTGCTGGTTGAATATGTACACATTCTGCTGCCTGTCAGCTAAGTACGACTGTGATATTGAGAGAACCGTGCCCGAATGCCGTAGACTGAACTCTTATGAGTTGGAATATATGGTCAAGAGAATAGAACGCTTTACTAAAATTTACAAAAAGGATCAGTGCTATTCATTTATTTTCAATATGCCGTAGTACATATTCCTTCAGTTCTAAAAGTGCCAATTCACTGGAGCGTCCTTTTCTGAAGACGAACTGCTCATTAGAAAACCAATCAATCTAATCAAAGAGTGTGTTCAAACAACAATATAACAGCTTTTCAAACCCTTTAGCAAACGTAGATATTATGGATATTAGGCGACGATTATTTGGGAAATTTTTATTTCCACTTTTGTGTGCCAGTGAAACTAAATTTTTTCATCGCACTTGGGAACTTCCCTGATTCAAGAGAAAGGCTGAATATGTCGTGAGCACTAGTGTCAAATTATCAGTAACATACTTCATAGCCTTAATTTTTAAATTATCAATATGAAGAGTAATGATATCTTTCAGTGACATAAAGGTTCTGTAATTATTTGCTTCCTATGGGGGTAGAAGATATATACTATCAGCGCAGGAGGGCTCCATATCTTTAATAAACTGAGAATGTTTATAGGGTAATGTAGTCCCTATGAATTGATCACTGAAGAAGTCCGCGAGAGCTCGACCGGTAATTAATAGCTTTTCATGAATTGTTTGCACCGGACATGCATCTCTTTTTTCCCTACCTAGAGCATTTGGAATGAAGAAGATGATTCAGCACCGATGCCAACGACAACAAAGGTCTAGCGCCGCCCGTCGGATGCTCGTGATGGAGAGTTCCCGCTTGTGTTCCGATCTCTCGTCTCGCTAGTTCTTGGACTACTTGCGCTATGATCTTCGTCGCCGGCTCTTTCAACGTGCCAGTAAACCGCGCGACACATTATTAAGGCGAAAGTTTTTAATGCCTGATCTGTCGTGACCAAGGAATGTTAGCAAATGTGTCCGCGTTTAGGCGACACTACTTAAAAAAAAAACTGTGTTGAGGCTCGGAACCGAACCAAGGCCTTTGGCATTTGAAGTGCAGACACTACTATTCTGCCACGAAGGATCAAGGCTTGAGCATGAATAAAAACGCATCTAGTGAATGCATGGGTTGCATAAGTATAATAAAAAGAAAAAAATTTGAGAAAAAGTAAAAATAAACATACGAAAAGAAACAAAAATAAAACAACAAAGTAAAGAAATCCAAGTATGAAAACTAAAATATAAAGAAACCAGTGCGTCAGAAAACGCTTTCCTTTTGCAGCTTTTTAGAGAGCCAAAGTACCCGCTAAATTTCTTTTTTGTTACTTTCCATGCTACAGCCGGCTAATGTTTTGAATAGTTTCTCAAAGTAAACGTTTTTTGCCCCCTGAAGCTCTGACTAACTAGTTTCTAACCACTACAAATTGTTTTATCGCGCTGCGTCTGGTTTCTTTGGAAAAATGTGAAAAAGTAAATTTCTCCATAATTATTTTTAAATGATCCACTGTCAATTAAGGATTTCTAATCTTCTTGGATCACCTAAAGTTTTTGATAGAAAAGTGTTTGTAATAAATTTGCGAAAAACATTCAAGAAACAAGAGATATGCATCGTTTACATAAGATTTTTTATACCCAGAAGACCAATCTTGCAATATAATATGTTAGAATGCCTTTAAATCATCTTGAGGGTTATTTTTTGAAAGGTTATTTGTTCAGAATTTTTAAAATTTTTGTTGACTATTCATAGAACATAAAATCGGACAATGACTACCAGTAAGAGATTACCTCAGCCCCACCTTATTTCAATCTGGTAATAGTTGCACTTGTGATCAAGTATGACGCAAAGTCTAGGCGCGTGTTGTTGGGTCACCTTCCTACGACTGCGCCACATGCGAAAACTTACGTTTCAAGTGCAAACTTTTGGAGCCGTGACTGAGAAGCCTCAGTGCTTACAGCCAGGCGTCTTTGTGCTTATCGAGTGATTCGCTGTGATCTGTGTACGCCATGGAGACGATTTTCTGCCAGAGCTTAAACACACCTATCTAACAAAGGAAGCTCCGATGCGGTATTTTCCTACAAAATCACTTCCTTTATTTTCTCAAAACACTCTGCGCTTGGCTACTGTCAGTGCATGTGATGGATGGGCACCAGAAGTCTAAACTGCCATGTTTTCATTCTGTAAGAAACATGCAGTTCATTTCTTGATACACTGAAGAAAGACGATTTAGCCACGCTCAGTACAGTTTATGGGGATTTAACGTCCCAAGCGACTCAGGCTACGAGGGACGTCGCTGTGATGGGGTCCGGAAATGACGAGCAACTTGTGTTTGTTAACGTACACCGATATCGAACAGTATACGGGCCTATAGAATTTCGCCACCACCGATATTTGACCGCCAGTGCCGGGGTGCAATGAACGTCCTTCGGATGAGCAGCCGAGAGCCATGACCACTGAGCCACGGCGGCAGGTAAACAAGGATGTGTTGAAGGCAAACTTAATGAGATTAAGACAAAACACGGGAATGCTGTGATCAAATAGGCGGCTATGTGCAATGAATATTGTCTAAAGAGAAAAAAATTCTAATTCCTTTGCTCGAAAAAAACCGCTTTCATGAGTGCCGAAAGGAGCACTAATAATTATTTCAGAGAAATTCACCGAAAGCTTGATCTTAAGGCGAGCGCCCTCTCGTAGTATAGCGCTGATATCCGCCACAGAGCCGCAAGCCCATAAAGTACTCCGCAGGGAACACCAAGGGGCTCATTGTGAGTCGCCTCATCAAACGTTCATGAGAGCCTGTGCACCCAGAATCAGTCATCAGAATGGCGGGAACCTATTCTTCCGCGGGCATATGTTTTACTTGTCCAACATTCGTGAAAACCCAATGTCCCGGATGGGGCAATCCGGATTCGGCGGGACTTTTTATGCCAACTCGGAACGATACCGCGAAACCCTTGATGCGCTGGTGATCTTCGTTTTCCTGCTTATGGAGACGTTTGCCTCGAACACATGAACTTTGATTGTTACTAGGCGCTGCAAACAGACACCCGGGTATCACGAACAGACAAACCAAACATGAAAGCGCTGTGGGGACAGGGGATCGTTTCCCGTCGTCGTTTTGGTCTTTATAAAGAGAACCTTTCAACCCCAAAGGTCAGAAACTAGAAGAGAATCCAAAGACAAGTCACACTGCTTTGGTATATTTCCATTTGACGTACTGGGTGTGACATCACCGTGGAGGCTCAGCGGATATAGCGCTCTGCTGCTGGCCCGAAATACGTTGTTGAATCCCGGCAGTGGCGTTCGAAATTCCACGGAGGCGAAATTATACAAGCCCGTATACCGTGCGATATAAGTTCACGTTAAAGAAACTCGAGTTGGTCGTATTTCCGGCCCCGTCCACAACGGCGTCCTTCATAGCCTGAACCGCTTTAGGACGTAACATCCGATGAGCCATAAACCCCACTGAGCGTGACGAAGTCTTCTCTCTTGAGTGTTAAAGAAATGAATATTTCTCAAGAATATTTTTTGCCCAATGAAAGTAGAGCATTGGCGCCCATCCATCTCATGCACTTACCATTACCACCAAACGCAGACTGTTTTGAGCAAATAAAGGAGGTGGTAGTTGGGGAAAAGAGCCAATCAGCGCCTTCTTTGTACATTGCTACTTAGGTGGGTTTAATCTCCACTAAAAATTCATTTGCATGGTGTAAGTTTAACGCAGTACATTGCTCGATAAACGCAAAGACCGCTTGCTATAGGCTTCTCAGTCACGGATCCGGCATTGTGCTCCGGAAACATGAGTGTTTTCTAATGTATTGTAATGGCAGAAATGTGCCGTAAAAATAGGCGCCAAGATTGTGCATCACAGTTTATCACAACAGCAATCATTACAAGCTTGAAATCACGGCGGGGCTATGCTATGTTCTTAATCATGAATCTGGGACAACGGATGCTGCTTAATGTGCGCTGCAGTGCCAGCGCATGGGTGCGTTTGCTTCTCGTGTCCGATGATCTGCGGCCGCTGTGCCCCAGAGTTCAAAGTGCGAGCCTCTGATCAGTTGCAAACGTCACTTCCTGTACACAGCCGTGGTGAGCCAGTATTTAACATGTGTAACACTAAACTAAATGAGTTACTCACTCTGATGCGGATGAAATAATAGCAGAAAGGCGATGGGGCTAATATTTGCCTTGCAATTCAACAAACAAACACTTGCAGCTGAAACCTCGCCAGCGCGCCGATGTCACGCTCAGTACGTCAAATGGCAATATACCAAGGCAATGCGATTCTTCTTTGGATTTTCGCATGTATTTTTAGCTTCGGGGCTAAAAGTTTTTTCTTGTGAAGATTAAAACGCCAACGTGAACGGTATGATTTCTCAACACAACAGCAAAACGCTTTGACATTTGGTTTGTGTATATCTGTTTGCAACGCCTGCAGTGACTCAAAGGTCATGTGTAAAGTTTTTGCTTTCAACTCTACGCTTTGCTCTTACTAGAGCAAAAATGTTTGAGAGCAAGGCAAAAATTTGTGTAAGCAGCCAAGCGAAGATCACCAGCGTATCTAGGATTTCGCGGGATCGTTCCGAGTTGACATAAAAAGTCCCGCCTAATCCGGACTGCCCCAGCCGGGCAATTATTCACGAATGTTTTTATAGCAAAACTCACGCCAGTGGAACAACAGGCACCCGTCATTCTGATGGCCGATGCTGGCTGCACAGGCCTTCATGTTTGTTTGAAGATGTGACTCACAATCGGCATTCCCTGGAGCATTCCCAGCATGAAGGCCGAAGTGGGAGGCTCAGCTCTGCGCCGTGCTTTCACCACCGCCCTCCTTTCCCACATCCCGGCACCTGGCGGGATCCGCAATTTCAGCAGCAAATTAGCGATGTCCCTTTATCCATGTAGTTTGGTATTACAACCATTTTCTAAATGACCAAAAATGTCGAATTCTTTCCAGTCTGAAACAGATTGCAGATAAGCGTCCGTCCATTTCTCTAAAATATTGCACTTAATGAAGCGCTCAGTGATCAATGAAGTGTGTGTCTTGGATGAACTCTTCAAAAGTTTCCTTTTCAAATTGTTGTATTATTCGCTCAGAAACCAGTCTGGAGTAAACATAACGCCGTTTGCAGGCATGGTGGTTGTAAAACTTGTGACCTGCACATAAGTAACAGCCGCCAAATTCCAATAGCACATCCACTCCATCAAAGTGTTCCTAGCACAAAACTTAATCTTGCAGCACGATTACCTGCAAACAACTTTACCTTCTTTTTGTATTCAGTAATCATTACTGTTATATTTTCTGCTGCCCACTGAATGTTGACGTTGTAGAGTTGCTTAAATTCTAGGATAAATTTTTAATGTTGATAACAGAATAATTTCACTCACAACAGGCGGCGGTTGTTGTCTCGCTGCGAGAAGTAGAAATCCTACCCAGACAGGTTTTAAGGCAACACTACATAAAACCTAGTTTATAACGTAATAAAGAAGCAGCTCAAATAACCTCGGAGTGTGATTCTGCACTAGGCTTATTTAGCATCCATTCTTTGCGACTTACTGTCCGAGTGAGATTCCTCTCCTTTAATATTAGTGATCATATTCCTGTATTTTCAACCTTCCTCTGCTTTTTTTTGCAAATTCATATCAGTTAATTCAGAATAAACCAATAAATGGCTTCTTTGAAGCCTTCATCATGGCTTATTTTAGTAATATATATCTCGCACCCGTGAACGAGCTAATCTGAAAAAGCTTGACAGATTTCAAAATATCTTAACCAAAGTTGGGGATGCTGCGTACAATCATTTTCGATTCCTGAAACTACAAAATAGCCGCCATGATATAATGTGAGCTATAGCAAATGTTCTTTTGCTAAATGATGATACATACACTGTCGAACCAAAATTAATATAAGTGATATTGCGATGTGCGAACCAACTCTATAACTCCATTATAATTAATTTCGAAATATATCTGCGAGTGGCGCACCATCAGAAGCGGATAAATATTTTCGTGCTAAATTCAACTCTTTCTTTCTTCAGTCTGCCATGCTGACGTCTGAAAAAGTTAAAAAAAGATGTAGAATTCTAGCACCTGCGACATCCATTGTACCGCAGTGCGGCCTGTAATATATTTAGAAGATGTCAGTGCAGCGATTCTTGTTGACCTTTGAACATGTTTTTCCGAATCGCGGTGTTGCCACCTAAAATGAAAGGGCTTCGGCAAATACAAGATTGGTGCACGTGTGGCACTTTTAGTGATATTTTGGAAGGTCTACCACATAAGAACTATGGCATTGATTGATGGTTCAAACTTGCGGACACCATACCAATTCGCGTTCATAGAAAGGGGCACACAATTGAATATGGCTAAGCACAAAGAATTGACGCAAACTCTGTTTCAAAATAAGGCATTAACAGTCACTTTATTCAGAGGTTCTATTAAGCCATTTCGCCTTATTGAAAATAAATTCTGATGAAAAGGTTTGAACAGTGCGGTATTCGTTATTAAAATAAATGTTAATAAGATGCGCTCAATTCAAGCAGCTGCGATACCCTTTGCATTGAGTTGTGACCTGTCAGGCATGCAGCCGATACCATTGCACCGATTCTCGTTGACCTTTTCGAAGTATGTTTCCCGGGCGCTATTCTCGACAATGCGCCATTTTACTAAAATATGACCTACACGTGAAATGTACAAGGTTAATGACACTTGGAGGGAACACGGCTCTGCGTGGCCACATACCTGTGGAGTGCCATTTCATCTAACCCGTTCAGGAATTAATGCAGAGTGGCGCACGAGGAGAGGTATCTCGACGTGGGGCTTCGTATCATATCCCCCTTGGCATAGGTTTACAGGCGCTGCCGCTTTAGTGCTCCGCTTGTGCGCAGCTACGCGAAGCCATGTTCCCTCTAAATGCGATTGACATTGTACATCAAGGAGGCGCGAGGTGACGTTAACACAGAATGAGATACGAAATTTCCAGAAATTAAAAAAAAACGGTTAAACACGCAAATGACACCAGCTGCGGCTATCAGCGCCAAGGACAAAGAAGGACCACTCTTCGGCAGCGAAATTTATAGTCATTACCCTGCAAGCCTGCGCTGAATAGCCTTCGCTGTGCTGCGGCTGCGAGCCGATCAAACGGTGCGCGTACACAGCCGACAGCTTACCAAGAGGAAACGCGGTCTCTGCGAAAACATACCACATGTTTCAGGGAATTCTTTCCAAAATTTTCAAAAACAGGCTTTTGTGGGGAAGATAAACCTTTAGAGGCACAGTATTCCCCGTGTTCAGGGACAGCGGAAAGCCGATGAATTGGTTTGGTTGATTGGGGTTTAACGTCCCAAAGCGACTCAGGCTATGAGGGACGCCGTAGTGGAAGGCACCGGAAATTTCGACCAACTGGGGTTCTTAAACGTGCACTGACAGTGCACAGTACACGGGCCTCTATTATTTCGCCTCCATCGAAATTAAGCCACCGCAGCCGGGGTTAAACCCTCATCCTTCGGGCAGGCAGCCGAGCGCCGTAACCACTCAGCCACTGCGGCGGGTTGAAAGCCGATAAATTGTCATAAGTGCTAAGCTGGTTAACTAACTTGTGATAAACCACTTTTGAACTATGACATATAGGCAACTTGTAGCAACCTGAGATTTGTAGCCGGTCGTTGGTAACAACCATCTCAGTTTTTATTCTTTCGAAAACGACTTGCCGTTGTGGCTCGAGAAAATCTGGCTGCATCGCGTGACATGACATGCTTCCGAAATCATGTAGGCAAAGCGACCGCTTCAGTTCACGTAATTAGTGGAAAAAGCAAATCTTGTCAACCCATAAGAGCAATTGTAATGGTATTTTATATAATGTTAAAATCTGATAATGCTACTACTAATTGCTGTGACATCAGCGCACCCGCACCGCGCAGCGGCTATCACTGGGCATCTGGTGGCGATCTCTCCCCCCCCCCCCCCCAGCATTCCCATCCTCTTAAGTTGCCATCTAGGTGTATAAAACAACGCTCAAGAAAACAAAGCACTTTTTTATTCTTGGCATTGGCGAGTGCTGACACCTGGTGACTTAGTGGCGACGAGGATGGGATGAACACCACCCAAAAACGGAATGGCCAAATATGCAGGCCCACCGCCGTTCGACGCGGCCACCGATACACGGCCAGCGTGCCAAGTTCGTGTGCAGGCATTCGTCAAGGGCAATGGCGATACAGAGGAGAAGAAGAAACGGGCTTTCCTCGTCGCAGCCCTGAGCACCAACATGGTGGGCATGATTGCCGGACGCTGCGCGCCAACCAAGGTGACCGAACTTTCGTACAGTGAATCATTCCTTTACTGCAAAAATACTTTTCGCCCGAGCCTAACGAGATAGCCCAGTCGTACAAGTTTTTCACGCACAGGGAACTGCCAGGCGAGCAGGCCAAAGAATTTTTTCTGGCCATTCGTTACACTGCCAACCCATGCAATTTCGGCGACCTTCTGGACAGGATGCTACGACATAGGATTTTATACGGGTTGAAAAGTACCGGTGTACGTCGGCAACTTTCAGCGAAAATGGGCCGGGCAAAAAGCGAGGCCGAAGAAATAGCGCTAGCAGCTGAGCTGGCAGATGTGAAGGAAAAAAGGGATAGGCGCGGCCAACTCGGACGAAAACGTGCATGGGGTGACGCAGAAAGGCGCATCGAGGAAGGGACGCCGAGAGTCATGTTTCAGGTGTGAAGTCCGGGGGCACAGCGCAAAAGGATGCCGTTTTCGCTTCGCTGCAAGCTACAAGTGCTGTCAACATGGGCACCCGGCGAGGGTCTGGTTTCGTCGCACAGATAAATTGACTACCCGGCCGAGAGCGTCCCACCTGTGTGCCGGCTGCCTAGCCAGTCCACAAACACGCACACATGCGCACACACCGCGGTTATCTCAACCCGCAGACACAGAAGGTTAGGACACCAGTCAGCACATTCCAGAACTCGCTATGACCGTTCTCTACATGCTATCTGCCAGGCTGGCCCGTAACTGTCAATTCCCACCATGACTGCCAAAGTTAACCAAGATCATCGAAAAACTATGCATGCTCAAATCATTTTTCGCAGTTGTGAAAGAAAAAGCAGACAGTTGGAACTTTAATTCTTCGAATCCGCCAACAACTCACGTCGTGACTCGAAAGGGTTCCCTATTCTTCAGTCGCGCCCTGCGGGGTCGCAGACCAACCATGTCTTCAGCCGCCGAGACCCGACAAAAGCCAAAGGGCTTAAGTGCGCGTTCACAGCTTCGAGCTCCAGACGCCACGCGAGAAAGATTAATTGCGCATCCCGGCCCTTGTCTCCAAGAGCCGCGTCTCCTGAGCAGGAATTGACGGCCGTGCGTCTCCACACTTCTCGTAACGATATATCGTCTCGCTGCTCCACCTTAAAATCTTGAGCCCTGGATGTACTTTCTGACATGGCTCGTTCCTGATCTATAGCAAAAGCTGAGGCAATTATCGGCTCCGCATTATCTTCCTCCTCGAACTCGAGTGTAGATTCTGTTTTGTCCTCTGCCACCCCGTATGTAGAGCTCAGCTCTTGTTCGAAAACAGCCTCTCTTCTGGCATGGCACACAACACTAGGACCCGCTTACTAGTTTTAGAAGCTTTCACAGCTGTAGACGTCGGAACACACATTAGATCAGCGTCCGCTACCTGGAGAACCACCCCTTCCAGGTTTATTTCATCGGAGCACTCGCCCCTAGAAGCTGAATGAATTGTTTCTCCTATTGGCGTTATTTCGGTCCCCGAATCCAAACAGGTTTCAAAACTCTGATCTTTGGTATGTAAGTCACCGCATGCCTGGCCCTCCGCCTTATCTGATTGACTGATCTTATTAGCAATCATCTTCGATTGGGTTCCATGCTGGTTCCATGCTCTGTGCTGGAGGCTGGATGGCACCGCAGAAAGTTCAGCGATCTTAACACGAAGTTTTCATGTTCACGAATTTTGTGACTTGTGCTGAGTGTGAGGATGAACTGGCCTGTAGATAAATCGGGACTATGTTGTTTTCCTGTTGTCTTGTTCGGCATATGATAATGTACCGGTGCATAAAAGAAGCAGTATACCGCCATGAACTCTGTTGGTAGTTGGCGCTCTTACTGTCCGTTTCTTTTTGTCTTTTCCTATTCTGTGACCTTTTTCGCGCTGTTAAAGATACTATAACCAATCTGGTTGTGGTACAGGTTTGAGAATGCCACTTCTACTGGCTGGTTAATTTCCTCAACTTCTTGGGACCTTACGCGTACGGCATTTGACGAGCTTTGCAAGACCTTAGAACGGCAGTTTTTTTAGGCAAAGGTGGGACTGAGGAACCTTGATAAGGCCCAGACCGGGTCCAAACACATCAGGAAATTCTCTTAACAGGTCTTGGACATCAACCTTTTCAGTCGAATCTGTGAGGGAGGGCTCACCTTTAGCCGACACGCTGCAAACCGCCACATTGAGTAAGTTGAACGCTTTAACGAAGTGTTGGCTGCACAGCTTGGGCCCCTTGCATTCAAGAACAGACACGGTGCCTGCCACGGAACACCCTTCTGACGAAACGCTGAGGTTCAGCTGTCCGGGCACCGGAAGTTTCTTGAGGAAACAAGTTATGTTTAATGGAGAGTCTTGGAGGTTAGGCTTCGTCACCCAATATAATATATATGTTGGCCACGTGATGATAGAAACAGGCGATCCAGTGTCCGGATGCATGGTGACTGGAACTATGCCCCACTCCAGCGTGCGCACCGGCGGCTTGACTGTTCCGAGGGTCACTACATTGTCTTGAACAGCCCCGAGAATGAATAGACCTTCAGCAACGGTGTCGCAGGTGCCGTCTTCCCTCGGCCTCAGAATACTCACGTCTGGATGCGACGCTCTTGGCCGGGTAGTCAATTTTTCTGTGCGACGTAAGCAGACCCTCGCCAGGTGCCCATGTTGACGGCACTTGTAGCATGCAACGAAGCGAAAACGGCAGGCTTTTGCGCTGTGCCGCTCTCCTTCACACCTGAAGCATGACTCTCGGCGTCCCTTCCTCGATGCGCCTTTCTGCGTAACCCCACGCACGTTTTCGTCCGAGTTGGCCGCGCATATCCCTTTTTCCTTCACATCTGCCAGCTCAGCTGCTAGCGCTATTTCTTCGGCCTCGCTTCTGGCCGGGCCCGTTTTCGCTGAAAGTTGCCGACGTACACCGTTACTTTTCAACCCGTAGAAAATCCTATGTCGAAGCATCTTGTCCAGAAGGTCTCCGAAATTGCATGCGTTGGCAATCTGACGAATGGCCAGAAGCAAATCCTTGACCTGCTCGCATGGCAGTTCCCTATGCGTGAAAAACTTGCACGACTGGGCTATCTCGTTAGGCTCGGGCGAAAAGTAGTTTTGCAGTAAAGGAACAACTCACTGTACGAAAGTTCGTTCACCTTGGGTGGCGCGCAGCGTCCGGCAATCATGTCCATCATGTTGGTGCTCAGAGCTGCGACGAGCAAAGCCCGTTTCTTCTTCTCGTCTGTATCGCCATTGCCCTTGAAGAAAGCCTCCAGACGAACTTGGCACGGTGGCCGTGGAACGGTGGCCTCGTCGAACGGCGGTGGGTCTGCATAGTTGGCAATTCTGTTTTTGGGTGGTGTTCATCCCATCCTCGTCGCCACTAAGTCACCAGGTGTCAGCGCTGGGCAATGCCAAGCATGAAAAAGCGCTTTATTTTCTTGGGGCGCTGTTTTTATACACCCAGGTCGCAATTTAAGAGGATGGGAATGCTGGGGCGGGGTAGTAATCGCCACCAGATGCCCAGTGATAGCCGCTGCGAGGTGCGTGTGCGCTGATGTCACAACAATTAGTAGTAGCGTTATCAGAGTTTAAAATTATAAAAAATGCCATTACAATTGCTGTTATGGGTTGACATGATTTGTCTTTCTCGACTAGCTACGTGAACTGAAGCGGTTGCTTTGCCTACATGATTTTGGAAGCATGTAATGTCACGCGATGCAGGGAAATTTTCTCGAGCCACAGCGGCAAGTCGTTTTCGAAAGAATAAAAACTGATATGGTTGTTACCAACGACCGGCTACAAATCTCAGGTTGCTACCGGTTGCCTACATGTGATAGTTAAAAAGTTATTTATCAGAAGTTAGTTAATCAGCTTAGAACTTATGACAATTTATCGGCTTTTAACGCGGCCGCAGTGGCTCAGTGGTAACGGCGCTCGGCTGCCTGCCCGAAGGACGAGGGTTTGATCCCGGCCGCGGTGGCTGAATTTCGATGGAGGCGAATTTCTAGAGGCCCGTGTACTGTACGATGTCAGTGCACGTTGAAAAACCCCAGGTGGTCGAAATTTCCGGTGCCCTCCAGTACGGCGTCTCTCATTGCCTGAGTCGCTTTGGGATGTTAAACCCCAATCAACCAAACCAATTCATCGCCTTTCCGCTGTCCCTCAACACGGGGAATACTGTGCCTGCAAAGGTTTATCTTCCCCCCAAAAGCCTATTTTTGAAAATTTTGGAAACAATTCCCTGAAACATGTGGTATGTTTTCACAGAGACCGCGTTTCCTCTTGGGAAGCTGTTGGCTGTGTACGCGAACAGTTTGATCGGCTCGCAGCCGCAGCAGAGCGAAGGCTACTCAACTCAGGCTTGCAGGATGATGACTATAAATGACGCTGCCGAAGCGTCGTCCTTTTTCGTCCTTGGCGCTGATAGCCGCAGCCGGAGTCATTTGCGTGTTTAACCGTTTTTTTTTCATTTCTGGATATTTCGTATCCCATTCTGCGTTAACGTCAACTCGCGCCTCCTTGATGTATAATGTCAATCGCATTTAGAGGGAACACGGCTTCGCGTAGTGCGCACAAGTGGAGCACTATAGCGGCAGCGCCTGTGAACCCATGCCAGGGGGGATATGATACGAAGCACCACATCGAGATATCTCTCCTCGTGCGCCACCCTCCATTGATTCCTGAACGGGTTAGATGTAATGGCACTCCACAGGTATGTGGCCACGCAGAGCTAGGTTCCCTCCAAGTCTCACTAACCATGTACATTTTCACGCGTGGGTCATATTTTAGTAAAATGGCGCATTGTCGAGAATAGCACCCGGGAAACATACCTCGAAAAGGTCAACCAGAATCGGTGAATGGTATCGGCTGCATGCCTTACAGGTCGCAACTCAATGCAAAGGGTATCGCAGCTACTTGAATTGAGCGCATTTTATTAACTTTTATTTTAATAACGGATACCGCACTGTTCAAACCTTTTCATCAGAATTTATTTCCTCTAAGGCGAAATGCCTTAAAAGAACCTCTGAATAAACTGATATTTAATGGCTTATTTTGAAACTGAGTTGGCGTCAACTCTTTTTGCTTAGGCATATTCAATCGTGTGCTCCTTTCTATGAACGCGAATTGGTATGCTGTCTGCAAGTTTGAACCATCAATCAATGCCATAGTTATTATGTGGTAGAGCACCCAAAATATCACTAAAAATGCCACACGTGAAGCAATCCTGTATTTGCCGAAGCCCTTACATTTTAGGTGGCAACACCGCGATCCGGAAAAACATGTTGAAAGGTCAACAAAAATCGCTGCACTGACATCTTCTAAATGTATTACAGGCCGCAGTGCGGTACAATGGATGTCGCACTTGCTAGAATTCTACATCTTTTTTTAACCTTTTCAGACGTCAGCATGGCAGACTGAAGAAAGAAAGTGTTGAATTTAGCACGAAAATATTTATCCGCTTCTGATGGTGCGCCACTCGCAGATATATTTCCAAATCTATTAATAATGGAGTTATATAGTTGGTTCGCACATAGAAATATCAGTTATAGTAACTTTGGTTCGACAGTGTGTGTATCACCATTGAGCAAAAGAACATTTGCTATAGTTCACATTATATCATGGCGGCTATTTTGCAGTTTGAGGAATCGAAAATGAAAAGCTGTACGCCGCATCCCCAACTTTTGTTAAGATATTTTGAAATCTGTCATCCTTTTTCATATCAGCTCGTTCACGGGCGCGAGATATATATTACACCAATAAGCCATGATGAAGGTTTCAAAGAAGCCATTTATTGCTTTACTCTAAATTAACTGATATGAAATTCCAAAAAAAGAAACAGAGGAAGGATGAAAATACAGAAATATGGTCGCTAATATTAAAGGAGAGGAATCTCACTCGGTTCGTAAGTCGCAAATAATTGATGCTAAATAACCCTAGTACAGTACAGGTTACTTGAGCTGCTTTTTTATTGCGTTATAAACTAGGTTGTTATGTAGTGTTGCCTTAAAACCTGTCTGGGTAGGATTTCTTTTTTTTTATTCAAGAAGTCTGCCGTGAGGCATAAGTTGAGAAAAGGGGGAGTGGAATGTAGGTTACAGAAATGTAAAAGAAGGAGTGTAGACCAGTTTCGGCGAGGTACTCGCATAGTCTGCTTGTGAAGTGATTGTCCATAGTTCACTTCACATAGTCCCCGTCGCGGTTCCACCACAGGCCGACCTCCCTGAGGAGCCGTTCTCTAATAGGGGCCGTCGCTGGGCAAGTCCACAACAGGTGCCGCACATCACAAATGTCCGGTGCAGCGCCGCAGTGAGGGCACCTGTCAGTTGCTGGCAGATATTTATCACCCCACCGATAACGGACAGAAGGGGTCAGGGCCGCCCCTGTCCGAATCCGGCGCACTGATACCTCCTCCTGCCGAGTAAGAATACGGGGGAGAGGGTGCGAACACGGAGGAATTAGAGCGCGTGTTCTCTGGCGCAGAGCTTGTGAATCGGAGACTTGGGACAGGAACGGATCTGGGGGAAGAGGGGAAGGTGGCGGATCGTCTGATGTGTCAATGGGAGTCATAGCATCTGCTTGAATGTTATGTGGATCGTGAGCATGACCGTGAATCCAGTGTATGCGTACAGGACATGGGTATTTTGCGCAGAGTAGGTGAATTGATTGTGTAATCTGGAATGTGCGTCGAACAGCCTTAAACTGTTTAAGGGCGGCGAGGGAGTCTGTATAAATATGAACTGCATTGGATGTGGGAACGAGCGGAAGGGAAGCAATGGCATTGTAAATGGCTTGAAGTTCCAATGCCAGGGGGGTACATGTATCTACGGTGTACGTCGCACGAGAGTTGAGATGCGGATGGGAGGGACTATATACAGCAGTAACTCCCCGCTCTGCAGTATGGGATGCATCGGTGTACAATATGCACCGTTCAGGCAGATGCGCGGGTGATACCGACGTGGAAACAGTGGGGCGATTGTCTGTGAGCTGACAATACGACCACGGAGGGAGCGTCTTTAAACGATGAAGTTGTAGAGACTGTTTGCGAGCTCTGTTTGCCACCCGCTGGTCGATGAGTTCACTGAGAGTATTAATTTGGGCGAACTCCTGAAGCTCGGGTATGGGTGTCAAACGAGGCAAAAATGTTATGGCGCGCATAGCCTCACGATTGATAGCCTCAAGGGAGTCCCACTGTCTGCGGGTGAGACGTTGAAATTGTGCCTGATATATTATCCGTGGCTGAAGGATAGAGCGCACAAGCTGGCGGGCCGTATGAGCACGTGCGCCACCAGATCGCATAGCTATGCGACGAATCAGACCTATAGTAGCGTTAGCTGATTTACGTGTGGCTGTCAGCCAAGGGGTGCCAGTCCCAGAGGTATGAAGGAGGAGGCCAAGAATACGGACAGTTTCTACCTGAGGAATCGGAGAACTATCTACTGTAAAATTTAAAGGGGCAGCTTTCCGTAAGCCGGCTTTGTTACCAATGCGAATGAAACATGACTTAGTAGGCGATAGGGTTAGACCCAGAGGTGGGAGGCGAGATGTCAAGACATCTAGCGCATGTTGGAGGGCCGACTGATGGATAGACGCATCTGGGTGACAGCACCACAAGGTTATGTCATCGGCGTACGCAAGCACACGGATAGAAGGGATGGTCTCTAGGGCTCTAACAAGAGGAATAAAAGCCACATTGAATAATATGTGGGCGAGAACGGAGCCCTGGGGCACTCCTCTATTGGAAGTGAAGTTACCAAAGGGCTTTCCATGGACCCGTACACTGAAGGTACGATTTGTTAAAAAGGCGTGAATGGATAGGAGAAACCGGTGAGGGAGACCAAGAGTTTGAAGGGAGGCAAGAATGGCAGAGTGAAGGATGTTATCATATGCCTTTGTTATGTCTGTCGCGATCACCGTTCGAACGAGGTGACTATGCGGAGAGTGGTGAAGCACGTCAGTAGCCAAAGTAGCAAGACCATCCTCCGTTCCAATTTGGGGACGGAAACCTATTTGGGAATCTGGGTAACAATCGTGTGATTCTAGCCACCACGACAAGCGTGCGGCGAGAATGCTTTCGTAAAGCTTGCAGATGGTAGGCGTGAGAGAAATTGGACGAAGGGCCGAAAGAGATACTGGAGGCTGACCTGACTTGGGTATTGGGACCACAATAGAATGCTTCCACTCTCCAGGGATGACCGATGCTGGATGCACGGGCCTTCATGTTTGTTTGAGGATGTGACTCACAATCGGCACCTTGGTGTTCAGCGCAGAATTCTTTAGGGACTTGCGGCTCTGTAGGCTATGTCCGCGCCACAAAACGAGGACGCACTTGCCTTATAAATAAGCTTTCGTGAAATTTCCTTCAAAATATCACGTTGCAGGATAGTGCATACGGAGAACGGAGTGCTGCGTCCGGAACTTATTATTTTCGATCAAAAGAATGAGCATTAGGCGCTCTTCAGACGGCATTCATTCCACATAGCTGGCTACTCAATTAGTGCATTTCAATGTTTCGCCTCAGTATGAAAATTTTGCCCTGAACAGGTCATTATTTACCCGCCGTGGTGGCTCAGTGGATATGGCACTCGGATCCTGGCCCGAAAAACATGGGTTCGATCCCGGCCACGGCTGTTGAATTTCCACAAAGGCGAAATGCTAGACGCCTGTGCAATATGCGGTATCATTGCGCGTTAAGAACCCCAGTTGGTCGTAATTTCCGGAGTCCCTGACTACGGTGCCTCGCATAACCTCAACTGCTTTGCGACGTTAAACCATTAAAGCATATATATGACAAAACATACAGCAAAAAACAAAGCGAAAGGAAAAAACAGATCTCGTTGATCTGTAATACAGCAACCCCTTTAGTTGACGACCACATGAACGGGTTTCTCGCCCCTGTCAATGACTATGTGTGTCAAGAGGAATACTTGTAGGAATATATGCATGTGGAGAATGTTTTTTCTGTTTTTTTGAGGTTTACCATCCCAAAGCACAGGATTTTAGGGACGCCTTCGTGGCGGGCTCTGGAAATTTCGACCACTTGGGGTTCTATAACGTGAGCTTACATCGCACAGTATGCAAGACACTGGGATTTCGCTTCCATCGAAATGCGACCGCAGAAGTCAATATCGAACCCGCATCTTTCGGGTCAGTAGCCCAGCGCAGTAACCACTGAGCCACCGAGGCGGCTCATGTACAGAATGGAGGATTAGGCATACATCGACAATGACCTATTATCGCTATCGGAACTGCCATCCGTGAACACTGGATCTCAACACCGAAACCGAAATGAAAAGCGAACTGCTGAGCTGAAGTCAAAGCTTTTGGAAACGCCTCTGAAGTATGACAATCTTCTGAGTGGTATTTGCCACGCATCTACAAGCCAGAAAAGACATTTTTTTTTCCTTTGAACTAACAGTGGCACCTCTTCAAGGCGCACTGTGCGATGAAGATAATGTTGCCTGAGCCGTGTGGCGGAAAGGCTCATGCGCTGGCTCTGAACCATCATGTCATTGTAAGCATCGTCATCGTCACTAGCCTGGCTGCGAACCCTGCATGACAAAGAACTCTCGCATATTCTTCCAATTTACAGTGCCCAGTGCGAGCTGGATAGCTGGGAATAGCCCCGCACACTTCTTAATCTAATCTATCCACTTAATATTCTGGAGCCCCCTGATACGCTTATCTTCTCTTGGAATCTAGTCCGTCATCCTTATAGACCATCGATTATTTAGCTTTCGCATTACATGCCCTGCCCAAGGCCATTTTTTCCCTTCATTTCGAACAGACTCTGCCATCTCCCTGTTGCTTGACGTTACACATGTAATTTTTCTTTTTATAGCTCGCTGCGCTCTTCTTAACTTGAGTTGAACCCTTTTCGTTAGCCTCCATGCTTTTGCCCCATAGGTGAGCACCGGGAAGATACAGCTGTCCTGCACTCTTCTCTTGAGGGATATCGCTAAATTCCTATTCACGATCTAAATTCCTATTCACGATCAGAAAATTCCTATTCACGATCTGATACCTGCCATATACAGTCCACCTCATTGTTATTCTTCCAGTTATTTCGCTCTCATTATTCGGTAAAGCGGCCACTGCCTGCCCTTAAAGAACGTATTTGCTTACCAGTTCCTGCACCCCGCTAACAATCGTGATGTCATCCTCCCTTGCGAAACTTTTGAGCATTACTTTGGCTTTAAGCATGTTAATTTCAAGGCGTACCGTCCTGCCCTGACTAACTCGTTTTTCAAGCTTTGCAGCTCATCCGCTTAGTGACTTAGCAAGGCAGTGTCATCACTGAATCTCAGATTCTTTAGGTATTCCCCATGAACTTTTTTTCCGAACTGTAACCGGGCCTCTGAATCATTCCTGTAAACAGGCGGTGAATAGCCCTGGTGAACAGCCACAGGCGGTGGATACAACAGGCGGTGAATAGCCCTCAGTTATGTCTTACAAACGTACAATTATTTCCATTAAAAAAAAAAACCTCTGTGCTTTGTCTTCTCTAAACCCATCTTTTTATTTCATAACCGGTCTCATTCTAGAGTTTTGGTTACGAGTTAGCTAACCAAGTTGTTGGTAGTGCAGGGAGATATGACAGCTTACATAAACACTTCTACCCTTTCCCGTCGTTGCGTGCGCTCCCGTTTCCCTCGTCATTCAGTTAATTCATGACACAGCTTTAGGCGCGAGAACAATGCCGTCACTGAATTATTCAACTAGATTCCTGATACACCTAACATTTCCCCATTTGTCTACCCAGTAATCCTCACAATACTGTGCTTACTGGCCAAGGCAGATTTTCGTTCGATTTTGAAAATTTTGGCCTCTCTCAATCATCAGCTAGTTCCTCAGGAATGTTATGTGAAGACCTCCGCCACTACTTCCGGAATAGTTCTCTTACTACTCTTTTAGTTTCTCCTTTAGGCCATGCTGTTGCTTCTTGCTTCTCCTTCAAACGGTTCATTTAATAAGTAACACAGTTGCTACCTCAAATTACGTCTTGTGTTATTAGAAGGGACGTATAATTACCGAGAGAAAATTTCAGCCTGAAGCTCTTCTGCTTTCTTGTCCCCATTGGTCCTGAGAATTTCCCGTCATTACATGTATAAATTAGCTGCGGTAGCACTACTGGGTCTGTTTTTCGATTTTGAGCATACTTACGTACGTCCGTGAAGTCTGATTTGGTGTAGGCGGCCCAGCTTGAGCTGCGTGAAGGTTATAGCTGGGTAAAGGCCTTAATGAGAAATTATTTGCCGGCAAACGACTTTACGTCGAAGGCCTCTGTGGTATGGCGATTTGTGTAAAATCTTTTAGGTGAAGGAACGCTTTCGCAATCGCAGCATCTAAGGACTTAACTGCCAACAGTAACAAGAGGTATTCCACGATATTCCACTCATACCCATGCTGAACAGTCTGCTAATTTGTTGAACCATACTTCCAATTTTGCTTTGCAAAATACGTAAAAAATAGTTTCCCACAGATTTCCACGGAAAATTTCCCACATATTTAGTGAAAAAACATTCAGGCTCCACAATGATTCAATTTCTTTCCTTTATAACCACCTTTGATATACAACTTTTTCCATAAAAACTCCAGAGCTGCATGCAAACCCAGGTAGGCTTCCTTGTATCGACAAATATTTTCATCAGATGTAAATATTTGATTGAAAACACAAAATGGTCATGGGACATCTGAACACACTCATATTAAAGAATGTTCTTACGTGCTAATCGAGCCAAAGTGAACTTCAAACGCATTTATATATGCGTCCTGGAGCATTCCCAGCATGAAGGGGGAAGCGGGAGGCTCAGCTTTGCGCCGTGCTTTCACCACCGCTCTCCCTTCCCCCATCCCGGCACCTGGTGGGATCCGCAATTTCAGCAGCCAATTAGCGATGTCCCTTTATCCATGTACTTTGGTATTACTATTATTTTCTAAATGACCAAAAATGTCCAATTCTTTCCAGTCTGAAACAGATTCCAGATAAGCTTCCGTGCATTTCTCTAAAATAATGCACTTAATGAAGCGCTCTGTGATCAATAAAATGTGTGTCTTGAATGAACTGTAAAAAAGTTTTTTTTTTTTCAAAATGTTGTATTAATCGCACATAAACCAGTCTGAAGTAAACATAACGCCGTTTCCAGGCATGGTGGTTGCAATACTTGTGACCTGCACATAAGTAACATCCGCCAAATTCGAATAGCACATCCACTCCATCAAAGTGTTCCTAGCCCAAAACTTAATCTTGCAGCACAGTTACCTGCGGATAACTTTACCTTCTTTTTCTATTCAGTAATCATCAATGTTATATTTTCTGCTGCCCACTGAATGGTGACGTTGTAGACTTGGTTAAATTCTACGGTAAATTTTTAATGTTTATAACAGAATAATTTCACTCACAACAGGCGGCGGTTGTTGTCTCGGTGCGAGAAGTAGAAATCCTACCCAGACAGGTTTTAAGGCAACTCTACATAACAACCTAGTTTATAACGTAAAAAGAAGCAGCTCAAGTAACCTTGGAGCGTGAATCTGTACTAGGCGTATTTAGTATCAGTTCTTTGCGACTTACTGTCCGAGTGAGATTCCTTTCCTTTAGTATTAGTGATCATATTCCTGTATTTTCATCCGTCCTCTGTTTTTTTTTTTGCAATTTCATAGCAGTTAATTTAGAATAAACCAATAAAAGGCTTCTTTGAAGCCTTCATCATGGCTTATTGGAGTAATATATATCTCCCACCCATGAACGAGCAGATCTGAAAAAGGTTGACAGATTTAAAAATATCTTAACCAAAGTTGGGGATGCTGCGTACAGCTTATCATTTTCGATTTATGAAACTACAAAATAGCCGCCATGATATAATGTGAACTATAGCAAATGCTCTTTTGCTCAATGGTGATACACACGCGGTCGAACCAAAGTTACTATAAGTGATATTGCTATGTGCGAACCAACTATATAACTCCATTATTAATTAATTGCGAAATATATCTGCGAGTGGCGCACAATCCGAAGCGGATAAATATTTTCGTGCTAAATTCAACTCTTTTTTTCTTCAGTCTGCCGTGCTGACGTCTGAAAAAGTTAAAAAAGATGTAGAATTCTACCGCCTGCGACATCCATTGTACCGCAGTGCGGCCTGTAAAGTATTCACAAGATATCAGTGCAGCGATTCTTGTTGATCTTTCAACATGTGTTTCCCGATCGCGGTGTTGCTACATAAAATGAAAGGGCTTCGGCAAATACAGGATTGGTGCACGTGTGGCACTTTTAGTGATATTTTGGAAGGTCTACCACATAAGAACTATGGCATTGATTGATGGTGCAAACTTGCGGACAACATACCAATTTGCGTTCACAAAATGGACCACACAATTTAACATGCCTAAGCAAAAAGAACTGACGCCAACTCCGTTTCAAAATAAGGCATTAACAATGAGTTTATTCAGAGGTTAAATTCTGATGAAAAGGTTTGAACAGTGCGGTACCCGTTATTAAAGTAAAAGTTAATAAAATGCCCTCAATTCAACCAGCTGCGATTCCCTTTGCATTGAGGTGCGACCTGTCAGGCATGCAGCCGATACCATTGCACCGATTCTCGTTGACCTTTTCGAAGTATGTTTCCCGGGTGCTATTCTCGACAATGCGCCATTTTATTAAAATATGACCTACGCGTGAAATGTACCCGGTCAATGAGACTCGGAGGGAACACGGCTCTGCGTGGCCACATACCTGTGGAGTGCCATTGCATCTAACCAGTTCAGGAATCAATTGAGAGTGGCGCACGAGAAGAGGTATCTCGATGTGGTGCTTCGTATCATATCCCCCTTGGCATGGGTTCACAGGCGCTGCCGCTATAGTGCTCCGCTTGTGCGCAGCTACGCGAAGCCGTGTTCCCTCTAAATGCGATTGACATTGTACATCAAGGATGCGCGAGGTGACGTTAACTCAGAATGGGATACGAATTTTCCAGAAATGAAAAAAAAACGGTTAAACACGCAAATGACGCCGGTTGCGGCTATCAGCGCCAAGGACGAAGAAGGGCGACGCTTCGGCAGCGTCATTTATATTCATCATCCTGCAAGCCTGGGTTGAATAGCCTTCGCTGTGCTGCGGCTGCGAGCCGATCACACTGTTCGCGTACACAGCCGACAGCTTCCTAAGAGGAAACGCGGTCTCTGCGAAAACATACCACATGCTTCTGGGAATACTTTTCAAAATTTTCAAAAATAGGCTTTTGGGGGTAAGATAAACCTTTGCAGGCACCGTTTTCCCCGTGTTGAGGGACAGCGGAAAGGCGATGAATTGCTGTCGCGGGTTTTACGTGTCCAACACTCGGAAAAAGCAATGTGCCTCCTGGGGCAATTCGTATTCCCGTGACATTTTACGCCAACTGGTAAGGATACCGCTAAACCCTTTATACATCGGCGTTCATAGCTTTGCTGCTTATACAGATGTTTGCCTTGCTCTCAAACAATTTTTTGCGCATCAGCTCTAAGCAAAGGGGGAAAAGCAGAATCTCAGCCCAAGAACTTTGATCGATTGCTGGCGCTGCAAATAGACACACGCGCATCGTGAATACAAAAACCAAACATCTGCTGACAAGGGATTGTTCCACGCTGCCGTTTTAGTCTTAATAAAATGAACGCTTAAACCCTAAAGGTCAGAAACTAGAAGAGAATCCCAGGAAAAATCGCACTGCTTTGGTCCATTTCCATTTCACGTACTGAGCGTAATGTCACCGCGGTTACTCGACGGATATAGTGCTACGCTGTTGACCCGAAAGGCATTGGTTGAATCCGGGCAGTGGCGTTCGAAATTTGATGAAGTCAAAATTCTAGAAGCCCGTATGCCGTGCGGTATTAGTGCAGGTTAAAAAAAATCGAGCTGGTCGCACTTTCCGGCGCTCTCCACAACGGCGTCCCTCCATGAGTCACTTTGGGACGTTACATCCCAATAAGCCATAAACCCTACTGAGCGTAACGAAATCTTCGCTATTGAGTGTTTAGGAAATGAATATTTCTCAACAATATTTTTTTACAGAATGAAAACATGGTATTTCATACCTTCGGTGAACATACATCATATACACTTAGAGTTAAAACCAAGCGCACTGTGTTTTGACCAAATAAAGAAAGTGATAGTGGCGGAAAAGAGCGCACCAGCGCTTTCTGTCTACATTGCTATTTAGGTATCACCGCTTCCTATAAGCACTGAACCTTCTGAGTCACTGCTCTATCAGTTTGCTCCGGAAACATGACCGTTTTCGAATGTATTGTAGCTGCAGAAATGTGCCGCAAGAATTGGCGCCATGACTTTGAGAGAAACGTGACCACAACTGCAATTATTACAAGCTTGAAATCACGGCTGGGCTGTGGTAAGCTCTTGCTGATGAATGTCGGCCATCGGATGCTGTTTAATGCGGGCTCCAGTGCGGGTGCTAGGGTGCGTTTGCTTCTCGTGTCTGCTTATCTGGGGCCGCCGTGCCCCGGATTTCAACGTGCGAGTCCCTTCTCTGTAGGAAACGTCACTTCCAGTACGCAGCCGCGGTTAGCCAGTATTTAACATTCGCAGTCAAAAAAAGGAATGAGTTATTCGGATGCCGCTATATAATCGTGGAGAGGGGAATGGGCTAATATTTGTCTTTTCATTCAGCAAATAAACACTTGCATCTGAAACCTCAGGTCAGTTAAATCCACGCCTCAGGTCAGTTAAATCGTCTTTGTGCTCGTCACCCTCCCCCGCCTGCCGAATCCATCTCCGGCCTGGGCATCAACCACGACTTACTCTCCACAATCAAAGACTTCGTGCGGGATGAGGTCGCGCGGCAGCTCTCCCTCATATCTAGTCAACACCCGTCACCGCCCGACCTTAGTCCTGAGATCCCACATGCCATCACGCAGGAGGTCACCGATCCACTTCCTCGTCTTTGGCAACCGGCAACCTTGGCTCCCCAGGCCGGTCTTCTACCAATCCAGCCCACCCCATTTGCCGCCCCGTTGAGCTACGATCCTCCAGTAAGCGTACCCCCTGCGCCGGCACCCGTGCCTCGAACGTATGCCGAGTCTTTCAGAAGACCACCGCGGCCGCTGGCCTATGCATATGTTCCTCCTGCGCTGCCTGCGCCTGTTGTTTCCCGACACTGCTTCGCGCCCGCGGCCTACAGCCTTGGCGCACGGCCGGTAACACACCGATCTGCTACGCCTGCCGTCTTCCAGGCCACGTCGCGCGCCTCTGTCGACGTACTCTGCCTGCGCCTCTGCACCCCCTCCCGGACTACCGCAATACAGAATGCACCTTTCGCCCACCTTTCGAACCACCTCATCAGGGGACCTCACCTGACCGCGCGCTTGGTCGCCAACTCTACGTTTCCCACCGCTCGGCCTCCCCTCACCGCCGCTCCTTGTCGCCCATGAGGCGTCGCCCCGTCCCCGCCGATTAAGAAAACTAGCAGCCGGAGTTCCTGGGCCACGAACTGCCCTATCATCGCCCTGCTAAAGTCCTCGCCTTTCACCCCCGAACCTTCTTGACGTGTTAGTAGACGGCGTCAAGACAGTTGCGCTTGTGGACACTGGGGGCCACCGTTTCTGTAGTTAAAGAAAACCTCTGCCATTCCCTTCAAAAAGTTACCAACCCATCTTCTGGACTCTTCCTCCGTACAGCTAGCGCCCAGCTCGTTCATCCTTTTACCGCTTGCACAGCAAGCATCGTCATCGCCGATGTTTTATATGTTGTCGAATATTTAGTCCTGCGTACAAGCTCCCTTGACGTCATCCTTGGCTGAGATTTTCTATCCCGCCACAGCGCCGTCATTGACTGCGCCCAGGCGCAGGTCGTCTTTTCTACGTTCTGTGATGCGCCCTTCGATGAGCCTCCGATTTGCCGTTATGCTAAGAGTGTTGTCGCCGAGGACACTGACATTCCGCCTGACAGTACTGTGCTCGTTCCTGTTCGCGCCGCCTCTGTTTCTGACGCCACCGTACTCTTCACCCCTCCCCCATCCTTGCCTCTCGCCGACGCCTCTCTTCCCTTCGCCGTCGTCGACATTCAACACGGTGCTGCCGCCATCCTCATTTTCTGCGTTTTCCTTGCTCCCTGGCGAGTTACTTGGCCATTTTGAAACCGCTGGCTTGATCTCTTCTTTCGACACTGATCTGATCTCCTCCAGTCCCGACCTCGCTGCCCTCGCCCCACTTGGCGCTAATCCCGATCATCCACTGCCTTCGGACATTTTAGACCGCTATATTGACCGCGCCCTCGACACACTTCAGCCCACGCAGCTTCTTGCCCTGCTCAACCAATTTCGCTCATCGTTTGACCACCACTCCACATCTTAGGGCCGTGCGACCACTGTCGAGCACCACATTGTCACCGGTACCCATCCTCCTCTCCGCCAGCGCCGCTACCGTGTTTCTCTTCCGGAACGCCGCCTCATCACTCAGCAAGTGGACGACATGCTACAACGCGGCATTATTCAGCCATCTGCCAGTCCTTGGTCACCCACAGTTGTCCTGGTGAAAAAGAAGAATGGCTGTATACGATTTAGAGTGCACTATCACCGGCTTAATAAAATTGCGCCCAAAGACGTCTACCCGCTACCCCGTATTGACGATGCCCTTGACTGCTTGCAAGGCGCCGAGTTAGTCTCCTATCTGGATCTCCGTTCCGGCTATTGGCAAGTCCCGAAGTCTGAGTCCGACCGCCCTAAAACGGCATTCGTTTTACGACGATGAATTCACCGTAATGCCATTCGGTCTCTGGAACGCTCCCGCCACGTTCGAACGAATGATGGACAACATTTTGCGCGGCCTCAAGTGGAACGTTTTCCTCTTCTATTTAGATGATGATGTTGTGTTTTCGCCCGATTTTCCGACGCATCTCAAGCGCTTGCGCCAGATATTGAGCTGCCTAACCAGTGCTGACCTTCAACTTAACCTCAAGAAATGTCACTTTGGCGCCCGGCAACTGATAATACTCGGCCACCTCGTCTCCAAAGATGGGGTCCTACTTGTTCCTGACAAACTCCGTGCTGTGGCTGATTTCCCTAAAACGACTTCTATGAAACGGGTGCGCCGATTAGTGGGTCCCTGCTCCTATTTTCGGCGCTTTGTCCCTAATTTCTCCTCTATCAACGCGCCCCTTACGAAACTCCTCCATGGTCCCGCCGACATGTCTGCGTGGGACTCTGCCGGCGATGAAGCTTTTGCTGCACTCCGTCGTCTTTAACTTCACCCCCTATTCTTCGGCACTACGACGCCAGTGCTCTTACTGAGGTGCACACCGATGCAAGCGGAATCGGCCTCGGTGCTGTCCTTGCCCAGCAAAGCCCGAATTTTCTGAATACGTTGTTGCGTACGCCAGCCGTGCTCTCACCAAAGCAGAGTCGAACTACACCGTGACAGAAAAGAAGTGTCCGGCCGTAGTGTGGCTCTCACAAAATTCCGCCCATACTTATTTGGCTGCCCGTTCACCGTCGTTACTGCCCACCACGCCTTGTGCTGGTTGGCCTCACTCAGATCCCTCCGGACGCCTTGGCCGCTGTGCGCTTCGTCTTCAGGAATTCGACATTACCGTTGTTTACCGGTCGGGCCGCAAGCATTTAGACGCCGACGCCTTGTCACGCTCGCCACTGCCCTCTCCTGCGCCCACTTCTCTAATATATGACTCCTTACTCGCAGCGCTCACTACCACGGACATGCCCAATCAACAACGCCAGGATCCATAGATTTCATCCTTGCTCGATGTCCTTTGTGTGCACTCTCCGTCCTCCTTCCCTCGGGCCCTCAGTTGCCAAGTTTCCCATTTTGCCTTCCGCGACGATCTCCTGTACCGCGGCAACTCTCGTCCGGACGGCCGAAAGTGGCTCCTCGTGATTCTCCGACGTCTTCGGTCTGAGATCTGTGCGCACCACCGTGCCGACCCTCAGAGCGCTCACGCTGGCTCCCTGAAAACTTACGAGCAACCACGCCAGAGGTACTATTGGTGGGGTATGTACAACTTCGTTCGTCGCTACCTTCGCTCCTGCACAGCCTGTCAGCAGCGGAAGTCGCCACGTCGCCCCTCGACTGCCCCGTTACAGCCATTACCGTGCTCGGCTCGCCCTTTTGATCGTGTAGGCATCGACCTATATGGGCTGTTCCCCTGCACGACCGCCGGGAATCGATGGATTATAGTCGCCATGGACCACCTCACTCGGTATGCTGAGACCGCTGCCTTACCTGCGGCTAGTGCTCGCGACGTCGCCTTCTTCCTTCTTCACCACTTCGTCCCGCGTCACGGCGCTCCTCGAGACCTGCACAGTGACTGCGGCTGTGTTTTCTGGTCTGCAGTTGTTCACAAGCTTCTCGATGCTTGCCACTCAGTCCACCGCACCACTACTGCTTACCGCCCCCAAACCAACGGCCTCACCGATCGATTCAACCGGACTCTTTGGGACATGATCGCCGCGTACATTCGCTCCGACAGCTCTAATTGGGAGCAGGTTCTTCTGTTCGTGACCTATGCCTATAACACCGCATTCTAAGCAACCACCGGCTTTTCCCCATTCTTTCTTTTATTTGGGCGCCAGCGTTCGTGTCTGCTGGACACAATCCTTCCCTACAACCCCGACAGCTCAGAATATACTACGCCTTCTGACATTGCCCGCCATGCTGAGCAGTGCAGCCACTTGGCTCGCTCCTTCACCGCAGAACGTCAAGGACTCCGCGAACATGAGTCCGATCAAGACCCGCCCGCTGCACCCTACCCCACTGGCTCAATGGTCTGGCTCTCTGTTCCGGCTGCGTCCAAATTTTCAGCCAAGCACGTCGGTCCTTACCGCATCTTAGAGCGTACATCATCTGTGAACCATATCATCGAACCGGTGACACTTTCTTTGGGCCATTGCCGCCGTGGTCGCGACGTTGTTCATGTCAGCCGCTTGAATCCTTATTACAGCCCCCTCGTCGTTCCCTCGCCTTGAGTCGCCAGGATGGCTTCCTTTTTCCGCCGGGGCACTTGGAATGAAGAAGACGATTCAGCACCGATACCAACGACGGCGAAGCGATAGCGCCGCCCGTCGGATGCTCGTGCTAGAGAATTGCCGCTTGTGTGCGGGTCTCTCGCCTAGCTGGGTCCTAGACTTCTTGCGCTAGGGTCTTCTTCGCCGGCGCTTCCAACGTGCCAATAATTCGCTCTACAACAACAATATAATATCCTTTCAAAACCTTTAACAAATATCGGGATTACAGATATTTAGCGGTGATTTTTTGGAAAGAATTTATCTCCACTTTTGTGTATCAGAAAAAACTCCAGATTCTTTCACCGTACTTGGAAACTCCTCGGATTCAAGAGAAAGGTTGAATATATGCGTGAGCACAGGTGTTAAGTAATCAGTGACATAAATGAAAGCCTTACATTTAAAATTATCATTATCGAGAGTAATGCTATTTTTCAATGATATGTGAACCTCTGCTTCATCTGTGAGTTCAGATATACTATCAGCCCAAGAGGGCACCAGATCTTCTCTAAACTGAGAATGTTTACGGAGTAGTGTATTCCCAATGAATTGATTATTGAAGAAGTCCGCGAGAGCTCTACCGGTAATAATTGCTTTTCATTATTTGCACAGGACATGCATCTTTGATGTCTTTACCTAGAACATTATTTATTACTTTCCAGGCTGGTGCCGGCACATATCTTTAAATAGTTTCTCAGAGCAAATGTTTTTTGTCCCCGAAGCTCGGATTATAACTTGCTTCTAACCACTGGAGATTGTTTATCTTTTCCGTGTCTCGTGCCTTTAGCAAAATGTGGAAAAGTGTAAATTCTTGCCGTATTATATTTAATTCATCGACTGATGATCACAGTTTTGTTACCTTGGATAGGCTAAACTTTATGACAGGAAAGTTTTTCGAAACAATTTGCCAAACAATTTCGAGGAACATGAGATATGCATCCCTTACGTTTGATTTCTTAGTCCCAGAAGACCAATCTTGCAATATAATACCATGTTAGAAGGCACCTAAAGCATCTTGATACATATGTTGAAAGCTTATTTGTTCAGAACTTCAAAATGTTTATTTACTAGTCATAGAACATAAAAATTGGACAATAATCATCGATAGGAGCTTACCACAGCCCCACTTGATTCAAAACTGGTAGTAGTTGCATTTGTGAGGAAGTATGACGCAAACTCTAGGCGCCTATTGTTACGACGACACCATTCTGCGACTAGGCCACATGCGAAAACTCATGTTTGAAGTGTAAACTGATGAAACTGAGACTTAGAAGCCTCAGTGCTTACAGCCAGGTGTCTCTGTGCTGATTGAGCGATTCGCTGTGTCAGCGTATGGCATAGAGATGATTTTTTACCGGAGCAAAAACACACCTATCTAGCCATGTAGAAAGGATGCTCCGATGCGCTATTTTCCTCCAAAATCACTTGCTTTACTTGCTCCAAACACTAATATAATGGAGGGGCATCAGAGGCGTAAACTGCCAAGATTTCAGTCTCTAAAAAATATGCAGACCATTTCTTTAAACACTGAAGAGAGAAGGCTTCCCCACTCTCTGTACGGTTTATGCGGATTTAACGTCCCTAAGTGACTCAGGCTATGCGGGAGGCCATTGTGAAGGGCTTCAGAAATTACAACCGCGCCCAATTACATTCAGAAAGAATTTCGCCTCCATCTAAATTCGAACGCCATTTCCTGGACTCAATTAACGTCTTTCTTGTGAGCAGCTGAGTGCCATGACCACTGAGCCCCGGCGGCAGGTAAACAACGATGTGTTGAAGGTAAATGTAATGAGATTAAGACGAAACAGCGAGCTGCGCTGATCAACTAGCCGGCTATGTGGCATGAATATTGTCTAAAGGCTACCACATTCTCATTATTTTGCTCGAAAATAACAGCTTCCATGAAATCCGAAAAGAGCACTCCGTTTTCCTCACGCACGTTCTTGCATCGTGAGAATTTCAGAGAAATGCACTGAATGCTTGTTATTAAGGCAGGCTACCCCTCGTATTATAGCGCTCATATCCGCCGCAGAGCAGCAAGCCCCTAAAATATTCCGCAGGGAACACCAAGGGACTCATTACGAGTAGCCTCATCAAATGATCATGAAAGCCCGTGCACCTAGAATCAGTCATCAGAGTGACTGGAGCCTATTCCTCTGCTGGAATCTTTTTTACTTGTCCAACATTCGTGAAAAAACAATGTCCCAGCAGGGCCATTCTGATTCGGCGGGACTTTTTATGCCAACTCGGAACGATCCCGCGAAACCCTTCATGCGCTGGAGATTCTCGCTTTGCTATTCATACAACTGTTTGCCTTGCTCTCAAACGATTCTGAGTGTAGCAGCTCTAAGCAAAGGGGGAAAAGCTGAATCTCAACACTTCAACTTTGATTGATTGCAGGCGCTGCATACAGACACACGAGCACCATAAATACACAAACCAAACTTCAAAGCGGTATGCTGACACGTGATCGTTTAACGGTGTCTTTTTAGTCGTCATAAAGAGAACCTTTCGCGCCAAAGGTTACAAACTGAACAAAAAAATCCAAAGAAGACCACAATGCTTTGGAAAATTTCCATTTGACACACTGAGCGTGACTTCACCGTGGTGGCTCAGCGGGTATAGCGCTCGGCTATTGTCCCGAGACGTTGGTTGAATCAAGGCAGCGGCGTTCAAAATTCGGTGGAGGCGAGATTCTGGAGGCCCGTACGCAGTGTGATATTAGTGCACGTAAAAAAATTGTGTTGGTCGGAACTTCCGGCGCCGTTCACAACAGCGTCCCTCATAGCCTGAGGCGCTTTGGTCATTACATCCCATGAACCATAACCCGTACTGAGCGTGACGAAGTCTCCACTCTTGAGTGTTTCAAGAGATGAATATTTCTCAGGAATACTTTTTAGAGAATCAAAATGGCAGTTTAGGCCATTGGTGTCCATCCATGATGTGCACTGACAGTTAAAACCAAGCGCATAGTGTTTTGAGCATAGAAAGGAAGTGGTACTGGAGGAAAAGAGCGCATAGGCGCTTCCTTTCTACATTGCTAGTTAGGTGTGTTTACCCTCCGCTAGAAATTCATATGTATGTTGGAACCAGAACGCAGTACATCGCTTCATAAGCGCTAAGACCGCTTGCTGTAAGCACTGAGGCTTCTAAGTCACGGCTCCATAGGTTTGCTCCAGAAACAACAGAGTTTTCGAATGTATTGTAGTTGCAGAATTGTTCCGCAAGAGCAGACGCCAAGTCTCTGACTCAAACGTGATCACAATTGCAATATTACAAGCTTGAAATCACGGTGGGGCTGTGGTAATCTCTCGCTGATGAATCTCGGCCATCGGATGCTGTTTAATGCGCCCTCCAGTGCGGGTGCTCGGGTCCCTTTGCTTCTCGTGTCCGCTGATCTGCGGCCGCTGTTCCGCAGAGTTCAACCTGGGAGCCTCTTCTCTGTTGCAAACTCCACTTTTAGTACGCAGCCGCGGCTAGCCAGCATTTAACACGCATAGACAAAAAGAAATCAGTTACACTGAGGCAACTATATAATCATGGTGAGGGGAGAGGGCTACTATTTGTCTTCTCATTCAACAAATAAACACTTGCATCTGAAACGTCCTGTTAAGTAAACCCACGTCTTACGCGTCAGTAGCCGAGCGCTGTACCCGCGATTCAATGCGAGACAATGCGATATTTTGTATTTCCGTTTGACTTCTTATCTTTATGGTTTAAGTCTTTTTTTATGAAGGCTAAAATGGCAACGTGAAAGAGTGTGACCTCTCAGCACAGCGCTTTCACATTTGGTTTGTGTAAATCTGCTTGCAATGCCCGCAGTGACTCAGAGATGCTGACGCCCCAAAAAGTTAATAAAACATGTGCAATCCTAGCACCTGGGACACCCATTGTATAGCAGCGCGGCCTGTAAATTATTCAGAAGATGTCAGTGCATCGATTCTTCTTGACCTTTCAACATGCGTTTCCCGGTCGCGGTGCTCCTACCTCAACTGAAAATAGTTAAGGTTAGTCTATTCTGAAAATATAACGATAGAAACAGCTTTGGCAAACACGGGCTTGCTTCAATTGCGGCATTTTTTGTAATATTTTGGAAGGTCTACACACATGAACTAAGGCCTTGATTGATGGCTCAAACTTACAAGGCAGAAAAGTGCAAGCTACACAGGGACAAGAAAGTAGACGCGACACACAGCGCTTTCTGTGTCTCGTCTCCTTCTTGTTGCTGTGTAGCATGCGCTGTTCTGCTTTGCGATGAACCGACTAGCCCGCGATGTGTTGTTCAGGTTCAAACTTGCTGACGCCTTGTCCAATTCGCTTGCATGAAAAGCACCATACAATACAATCTGCTTATGAAAAAATTTTGAACAGTGCGGTATCCGCTATTAAAATAAAAGTTCATAAAATGCGCTCAATTGAAGCAGCTGCGACACCTTTTGCATTGAGGTACGACGTGTCAGGCATGTAGCCGATGTCATTGCACCGATTCTCGTTGACTTTTTCGAGGTATGTTGCCCGGGTGCCTATTCTCGACAATGCGCCATGTTATTCAAATTGTGACCTACGCTTGAAATGTACGGGGTTAATCAGACTTGGAGGGAACATGGCGCCGCGTGGCCACCAATCTGTTGAGTGCCATTGCATCAAACCCGTTCAGGAATGAATGCTGAGTGGCGCACCAGAAGAGTGACCTGGACGTAGAGCTTCGTGCCATATGCCACTTTACACTGATCACCGGCTTCGTCGATATAGTGCCCCGATTGTGCGTAGGCACGCGAAGCCGTGTTTAATCTAAATGTGATAGAATATGTACATAAAGGAGGCGCGAGGTCACGTTAACACAGATTTATCACCGAATAGCACAAAGGTCACGTTAACGCAGAGTCATTTATAGTCATTATGCTGCAAGACTGGGTTGAATAACATCCACTGTGCGCCGGTTGCGAGCCGTTCATACGGTGGGCGTACACAGCCGATAGCTTCGCAACAGGAAACGCGCTCTCTGCTAAAACATACCAGGTGTTTCAGGGAAGACTTTCCAAATTTTTCAAAAATAAGGCTTTTGGGGTAAACATATAGCTTTGTTGGCACAATATTTTCCGTGTTGGGGGACAGGGGAAAGTGGATGAATTGACAAGCGTAGTAAGCTGGTTAACTAATTCCTGGTAGCCAACTTTTTAACTACCACATATAGGCAACTGGTTGCATTCAGAAATTTTTAGCAGGTCGTTCGTAACAACCATATCAGTTTTTTGACATTAGAAAACGCAATTACACATGCCTCTGTGGCTCGAGAAAATTTGGCTGCATCGCGTGACTATACATGCTTTCGAAAGCATGCAGGCAGAGTAACCGCTTCAGTTCACGAAACTAGTCGAAAAAGACAAATCTTGTCGAGCCATAGCAGGAAGCGTAATGGCGTTTCTTAAAGTTTTAAAATCTGATATGGCTACTACGAAGTGTTTTGACGTCAGAGTGCACGTGTTGCGCAGCGGCTATCACTGAGCATCTGGTGGCTATCACTTTTCCCTTCGCCGTATTCTCTTCCTCCTAACTTGCGATCTGGAGGTATAAAAACAACGCCCCAAGACAATAAAGAGGTTTTTTTCTTTGTTGGTAGTGGCGAGTGCTGACGTCTGGTCACTTCACTAACGCCCTTCTACAAATCTCTAATTGACACTAAGCAACTGACTCTACTAGTTAAAAACTTTATTAAAGATTAGGTACCAGCTTACAACTTCAGACGACTTCCAAATTTTCTCGTGTTCGCCAACTCTGATGCAGCAAAAGCCAGGATTTTACTCCTAAAAGCCTATTTCTGAATGCATTAGGTTAAACACAATGTATACGACTGGCGCACACTTTCACTGGCAGTGTAATGTTTGCCCTTGGCGACTGCGCCTTCCAAAGTGTCATCACGGAAAAACTGAAAGTGCACACTAAGCTACGACTCAGCAGCTACAAGCGACGATTTTTCCTCAGCCCCATATTCGTACAGTTGTTGAAACAGTAGTGGTGCATAAAGTTGTCGGTTACATCGAAAGCCTTTTTACGCTCTAAAAATGTGCTCTTCCTACAGAGCAAGCCGTTTCGCAGTCCAAGCAATGAAATGAGTGCAGCTCATTCTTTGTTGAGTTGCTACTGCACTGTAATGGAGCCGTGACTGAACTCGGACGCAATATGTTTGTTGTGGGAGGATAGGTAGGGTGCTCGATCTGCAATGGTTTCAAATAATCAAAAATTTAATTTGAAGCAAGAAGAACTTTAAAACGTCAAATAAGGCAAAATATTGTTACGGTGCAGGTCGGCACAAGAAGAGAGCGAAACGCGGATTTCCGGCCAACCGCCGACCACCGTCCTCCTACCGCTCATTCTCTCGAACATGGGCTCGCCCCCGCGCGTTGTCCTCGTGCTTCTCCTGCGGCGGCACGGCCTCTTCCTCTTTACTTTTTCGTTACATGTTTCCACCTGTCGGGGAGGGGGAAGGGGAAGGGGCCGGAGGGAGGGTCAGGAAACTCGCCAAATGTGCCTTAACACACTGAGACACAAACGGACAGACTAGACAGGGAATGACAGAACAAAAATCCTTGTCCGGGGAGGCCGTACGACGGCCATAAGGTACGTCCCGAAGCGGTGCAGTCCCACGGGAGGCGGGTCTAAATTCAGTGGAAGAATTTCTTAGACAATTTTGAGGCAATGGCTAAAACAATAACACAGGGTACACATACGTTCACTAAAAAGGATAACAATAAAAAAATTGATAGGCATCATGCATGCAACAGACAAGGATATGTATGAAATCAACTGTAGAATTTGTGTTCTATACAGTAACAACATTTTACTTGTTCGTTATTTAGGCTTTCAGTGGCAAAAGCTGCAACGCACTGGAAGAAGACCATCGTTGCAAAACATGCACACAATGTAGCTTCAGTAGGATTACTTATTCATTTGCATGTATTTAGATTGTTAAAAGATTATGCTGTAATATCTGTCAATATTAATCAGTGCGATAAAGTGGTACAAGCGATGTGTTCACGTTGCGTATATTCACTGAGTGGCTGTTTTGTTGCAGAAGTGCAGGTTCTTCAATCACAGATCTGAAGTTGTAGGACTTATACACACCTATCTAGCAATGTAGAAAGGAAGCTCCGATGCGCTATTTTCCTCCAAAATCACTTGCTTTACTTGCTCAAAGCACTCAGCGCTTGGCTATTGTCAGTGCATCTAATGGACGGGCACCAGAGGTGTAAACTGCCATGATTTCATTCTCGAAAAAATATGCAGTCCATTTCTTTAAACACCGAAGAGAGACGGCTTCTCCACACTCAGTAAGGTTTATGGGGATTTAAAGTCCCTAAGTGACTGAGGCTATGCGGGAGGCCGTTGTGAAGGACTCCAAAAATTACAACCGCAACCAGTTACACCAAGAAAGAATTTCGCCTCCATCGAAATTCGAATGCCATTCCCTGGACTCAATTAACGTCTTTCTTGTGAGCAGCCCAGTGCCATGACAACTGAGTCACGGCGGCAGGTAAACAACGATGTGTTGAAGGTGAAATTAAAGAGATTAAGACGAAACAGCGAGATGCGCTGATCAACTAGCCGGCTATGTGGAATGAATATTGTCTAAAGGCTACCAAATGCTGATTCTTTTGTTCGAAAATAACAGCTTGCATGAAATCCTAAAAGAGCATTCTGTTTTCCGCACGCACGATCGCGCAACGTGAGAATTTCAAAGAAATGCACCGAAAGCTTGTTATTAAGGCAAGCGCCCTCTCGTACTGTAGCGCTGATATCCGCCACAGAGCAGCAAGCCCATAAATTATTCCGCAGGGAACACCAAGGGACTCATTATGAGTCGCCTCATCAAATTATCATGAAAGCCCGTGCACCTAGAATCAGTCATCAGAGTGACTGGAGCCTATTCCTCTGCTGGCATCTTTCTTACTTGTCCAACATTCGTGAAGAAACAATGTCCCGGCCGGGCCATCCGGATTCGGCGGGACTTTTTATGCCAACTCGGAACGATCCCGCGAAACCCTTCATGCGCTGGAGATTCTCGCTTTGCTATTCGTACAACTGTTTGCCTTGCTCTCAAACGATTCTGTGTGGAGCAGCTCTAAGCAAAGAAGGAAAAGCAAAATCTCAACACTTGAAATTTGATTGATTGCAGGCGCTGCAAACAGACACACGAGCACCATAAATGCACAAACCAAACTTCAAAGCGCTGTGCTGAGACGTTATTGTTTAACGGTGTCATTTTAGTCGTCATAAAGAGAACCTATCCCGCCAAAGGTTAGAAACTGAAAACATATCCAAGAAAGAAGAAGATCACATTGCTTTGGAAAATTTCCATTTGACGCACTGAGCGTGACGCGACCGTGGTGGCTCAGCGGTTATAGCGCTCGGCTGGTGTCCGGAGAGACGTTGGTTGAATCAAGGCAGCGGCGTTCAAAACTCGATGGAGGCGAGATTCTAGAGGCCCGTATACAGTGCCATATTAGTGCACGCAAAAAATTTTTGTTGGTCGTAATTTCCGGTGCCGTTCACAACAGCGTCCCTCATAGCCTGAGTCGCTTTAGGACGTTACATCCCATGAACCATAACCCGTACTGAGCATGACAAAGTCTCCACTCCTCAGTGTTTCAAGAAATGAATATTTCTCAAGAATACTTTTTACAGAGTCAAAATGGTAGCTTAGGCCATTCGTGCCCACCCAACATATGCACTGACAGTTAAAACCAAGCGCACAGTGTTTTGAGCAAATAAAGGAAGTGGTATTGGAGGAAAAGAGCGCATCGGCGCTTTCTTTCTACATTGCTACTTAAGTGTGTTTAACCTCCGGTAGAAATGCCTCTGCATCGTGTAATCTGAACGCAGTACATCGCTTGGTAAGCGCTAATACCACTTGCTGTAAGCACTGAGGCTGCTAAGTCACGGTTCTATAAGTTTGCTCCGGAAACAAGATAGTTTTCGAATCTATTGTAGTTGCGGAATTGTGCCGCTAGAATAGACGCCAAGTCTGAGTCAAACGTGATCACTACTGCAATTATTACAAGCTTGAAATCACGGCGGGGCTATGGTAATCGCTCCGTGATGATTCTCGGCCATCGCATGCTGTTTATTGCGCGCTCCATTGCAGGTGCTCGCGTCCCTTTGCTTCTCGTGTTCGCTGATCTGCGGCCGTTGTGCCCCAGAGTTCAACGTGCGAGCCTCTTTTCTGTTGCAAACGTAACTTCCAGTACGCTGCCGCGGCGAGCCAGTATTTAACAAGCATAGACAAAAATAAATGAGTTACTCTGAGGTAGCTATATAATCATGGTGAGGGAGGGGGCTACTATTTGTCTTGTCATTCAACAAATAAACACTTGCATCTGAATCCTCCTGTTAAGTAAACCAACGTCTTACGCGTCAGTAGCCGAGCGCTGTACCCGCGATTCAATGCGAGACAATGCGATTCTTTTTTGGATATTCGTTTGGCTTTTTACCTTTGGGGTTGAAAGTATTCTTTTATGCAGACTAAAATGGCAACGTGTAAGAGTATGACCTCTCAGCACAACGCTTTGACATTTGGTTTGCGTATATCTGCTTGCAATGGCCGCAGTGACTCAGAGATGCTGACGCCCCAAAAAGTTAATAAATCATGTACCATCCTAACACCTGCGACACCCATTGTATAGCAGCGCGGCCTGTAAATTATTCAGAAGATGTCAGTGCATCGATTCTTGCTGACCTTTCAACATGCGTTTCCCGGTCGCGGTGTTCCTACCTAAGCTGAACATAGTTAAGGCTAGTCTCTTCTGGATATATTACGATAGAAACAGCTTTGGCAAACACGGGCTTGCTTCAAGTGTGGCATTTTAGTGATATTTTGGAAGGTCAACCACAGAAGAAGTAAGGCTTTGATTAATGGTTCAAACTTGCAACGCAGAACAGCGCAAGCTACACAGGGACAAGAAAGTAGACGAGACACACACAGCGCTTTGTGTGTCTCGTCGCTTTCTTGTTGCTGTGTAGCTTGCGCTGTTCTGCTTTGCGATGAACCAACTAGCCCGCGATGTGTTATTCAGGTTCAGACTTGCTGGCGCCATATCGAATTTGTATTCATGAAAAGGACTATACAATATAATGTGCTTAAGCAAAAAGAATAGATGCCAACTGAATTTCAAAATAAGGCATTAACAATCAGTTTATTCAGAGGTCCTTTAAAGACATTTTGCCTTATTGAAAATAAATTATCATGAAAAAATTGTGAACAGTGCGGTATCCGTTATTAAAATAAAAGTTAATAAAATGCGCTCAATTCAAGCAGCTCCAATACCCTTTTGCATTGAGGTGCGACCTGTCAGGCATGTAGACGATGTCATTGCACCGATTCTCGTTGACATTTTCGAGGTATGTTGCCCGGGTGCCTATTCTCGACAATGCGCCATTTTATTCAAATTGTTACCTACGCGTGAAATGTACAGGGTTAATCAGACTTGGAGGGAACATGGCGCCGCGTGGCCACCAATCTGTTGAGTGCCATTGCATCAAACCCGTTCAGGAATGAATGCTGAGTGGCGCACCAGAAGAGTGACCTGGACGTAGAGCTTCGTGCCATATGCCACTTTACACTGATCACCGGCTTCGTCGATATAGTGCCCCGATTGTGCGTAGGCACGCGAAGCCGTGTTTAATCTAAATGTGATAGAATATGTACATAAAGGAGGCGCGAGGTCCCGTTAACACAGATTTATCACCGAATAGCACAAAGGTCACGTTAACGCAGAGTCATTTATAGTCATTATGCTGCAAGACTGGGTTGAATAACATCCACTGTGCGCCGGTTGCGAGCCGTTCATACGGTGGGCGTACACAGCCGATAGCTTCGCAACAGGAAACGCGCTCTCTGCTAAAACATACCAGGTGTTTCAGGGAAGACTTTCCAAATTTTTCAAAAATAAGGCTTTTGGGGTAAACATATAGCTTTGTTGGCACAATATTTTCCGTGTTGGGGGACAGGGGAAAGTGGATGAATTGACAAGCGTAGTAAGCTGGTTAACTAATTCCTGGTAGCCAACTTTTTAACTACCACATATAGGCAACTGGTTGCATTCAGAAATTTTTAGCAGGTCGTTCGTAACAACCATATCAGTTTTTTGACATTAGAAAACGCAATTACACATGCCTCTGTGGCTCGAGAAAATTTGGCTGCATCGCGTGACTATACATGCTTTCGAAAGCATGCAGGCAGAGTAACCGCTTCAGTCCACGAAACTAGTCGAAAAAGACAAATCTTGTCGAGCCATAGCAGGAAGCGTAATGGCGTTTCTTAAAGTTTTAAAATCTGATATGGCTACTACGAAGTGTTTTGACGTCAGAGTGCACGTGTTGCGCAGCGGCTATCACTGAGCATCTGGTGGCTATCACTTTTCCCTTCGCCGTATTCTCTTCCTCCTAACTTGCGATCTGGAGGTATAAAAACAACGCCCCAAGACAATAAAGAGGTTTTTTTCTTTGTTGGTAGTGGCGAGTGCTGACGTCTGGTCACTTCACTAACGCCCTTCTACAAATCTCTAATTGACACTAAGCAACTGACTCTACTAGTTAAAAACTTTATTAAAGATTAGGTACCAGCTTACAACTTCAGACGACTTCCAAATTTTCTCGTGTTCGCCAACTCTGATGCAGCAAAAGCCAGGATTTTACTCCTAAAAGCCTATTTCTGAATGCATTAGGTTAAACACAATGTATACGACTGGCGCACACTTTCACTGGCAGTGTAATGTTTGCCCTTGGCGACTGCGCCTTCCAAAGTGTCATCACGGAAAAACTGAAAGTGCACACTAAGCTACGACTCAGCAGCTACAAGCGACGATTTTTCCTCAGCCCCATATTCGTACAGTTGTTGAAACAGTAGTGGTGCATAAAGTTGTCGGTTACATCGAAAGCCTTTTTACGCTCTAAAAATGTGCTCTTCCTACAGAGCAAGCCGTTTCGCAGTCCAAGCAATGAAATGAGTGCAGCTCATTCTTTGTTGAGTTGCTACTGCACTGTAATGGAGCCGTGACTGAACTCGGACGCAATATGTTTGTTGTGGGAGGATAGGTAGGGTGCTCGATCTGCAATGGTTTCAAATAATCAAAAATTTAATTTGAAGCAAGAAGAACTTTAAAACGTCAAATAAGGCAAAATATTGTTACGGTGCAGGTCGGCACAAGAAGAGAGCGAAACGCGGATTTCCGGCCAACCGCCGACCACCGTCCTCCTACCGCTCATTCTCTCGAACATGGGCTCGCCCCCGCGCGTTGTCCTCGTGCTTCTCCTGCGGCGGCACGGCCTCTTCCTCTTTACTTTTTCGTTACATGTTTCCACCTGTCGGGGAGGGGGAAGGGGAAGGGGCCGGAGGGAGGGTCAGGAAACTCGCCAAATGTGCCTTAACACACTGAGACACAAACGGACAGACTAGACAGGGAATGACAGAACAAAAATCCTTGTCCGGGGAGGCCGTACGACGGCCATAAGGTACGTCCCGAAGCGGTGCAGTCCCACGGGAGGCGGGTCTAAATTCAGTGGAAGAATTTCTTAGACAATTTTGAGGCAATGGCTAAAACAATAACACAGGGTACACATACGTTCACTAAAAAGGATAACAATAAAAAAATTGATAGGCATCATGCATGCAACAGACAAGGATATGTATGAAATCAACTGTAGAATTTGTGTTCTATACAGTAACAACATTTTACTTGTTCGTTATTTAGGCTTTCAGTGGCAAAAGCTGCAACGCACTGGAAGAAGACCATCGTTGCAAAACATGCACACAATGTAGCTTCAGTAGGATTACTTATTCATTTGCATGTATTTAGATTGTTAAAAGATTATGCTGTAATATCTGTCAATATTAATCAGTGCGATAAAGTGGTACAAGCGATGTGTTCACGTTGCGTATATTCACTGAGTGGCTGTTTTGTTGCAGAAGTGCAGGTTCTTCAATCACAGATCTGAAGTTGTAGGACTTATACACACCTATCTAGCAATGTAGAAAGGAAGCTCCGATGCGCTATTTTCCTCCAAAATCACTTGCTTTACTTGCTCAAAGCACTCAGCGCTTGGCTATTGTCAGTGCATCTAATGGACGGGCACCAGAGGTGTAAACTGCCATGATTTCATTCTCGAAAAAATATGCAGTCCATTTCTTTAAACACCGAAGAGAGACGGCTTCTCCACACTCAGTAAGGTTTATGGGGATTTAAAGTCCCTAAGTGACTGAGGCTATGCGGGAGGCCGTTGTGAAGGACTCCAAAAATTACAACCGCAACCAGTTACACCAAGAAAGAATTTCGCCTCCATCGAAATTCGAATGCCATTCCCTGGACTCAATTAACGTCTTTCTTGTGAGCAGCCCAGTGCCATGACAACTGAGTCACGGCGGCAGGTAAACAACGATGTGTTGAAGGTGAAATTAAAGAGATTAAGACGAAACAGCGAGATGCGCTGATCAACTAGCCGGCTATGTGGAATGAATATTGTCTAAAGGCTACCAAATGCTGATTCTTTTGTTCGAAAATAACAGCTTGCATGAAATCCTAAAAGAGCATTCTGTTTTCCGCACGCACGATCGCGCAACGTGAGAATTTCAAAGAAATGCACCGAAAGCTTGTTATTAAGGCAAGCGCCCTCTCGTACTGTAGCGCTGATATCCGCCACAGAGCAGCAAGCCCATAAATTATTCCGCAGGGAACACCAAGGGACTCATTATGAGTCGCCTCATCAAATTATCATGAAAGCCCGTGCACCTAGAATCAGTCATCAGAGTGACTGGAGCCTATTCCTCTGCTGGCATCTTTCTTACTTGTCCAACATTCGTGAAGAAACAATGTCCCGGCCGGGCCATCCGGATTCGGCGGGACTTTTTATGCCAACTCGGAACGATCCCGCGAAACCCTTCATGCGCTGGAGATTCTCGCTTTGCTATTCGTACAACTGTTTGCCTTGCTCTCAAACGATTCTGTGTGGAGCAGCTCTAAGCAAAGAAGGAAAAGCAAAATCTCAACACTTGAAATTTGATTGATTGCAGGCGCTGCAAACAGACACACGAGCACCATAAATGCACAAACCAAACTTCAAAGCGCTGTGCTGAGACGTTATTGTTTAACGGTGTCGTTTTAGTCGTCATAAAGAGAACCTATCCCGCCAAAGGTTAGAAACTGAAAACATATCCAAGAAAGAAGAAGATCACATTGCTTTGGAAAATTTCCATTTGACGCACTGAGCGTGACGCGACCGTGGTGGCTCAGCGGTTATAGCGCTCGGCTGGTGTCCGGAGAGACGTTGGTTGAATCAAGGCAGCGGCGTTCAAAACTCGATGGAGGCGAGATTCTAGAGGCCCGTATACAGTGCCATATTAGTGCACGCAAAAAATTTTTGTTGGTCGTAATTTCCGGTGCCGTTCACAACAGCGTCCCTCATAGCCTGAGTCGCTTTAGGACGTTACATCCCATGAACCATAACCCGTACTGAGCATGACAAAGTCTCCACTCCTCAGTGTTTCAAGAAATGAATATTTCTCAAGAATACTTTTTACAGAGTCAAAATGGTAGCTTAGGCCATTCGTGCCCACCCAACATATGCACTGACAGTTAAAACCAAGCGCACAGTGTTTTGAGCAAATAAAGGAAGTGGTATTGGAGGAAAAGAGCGCATCGGCGCTTTCTTTCTACATTGCTACTTAAGTGTGTTTAACCTCCGGTAGAAATGCCTCTGCATCGTGTAATCTGAACGCAGTACATCGCTTGGTAAGCGCTAATACCACTTGCTGTAAGCACTGAGGCTGCTAAGTCACGGTTCTATAAGTTTGCTCCGGAAACAAGATAGTTTTCGAATCTATTGTAGTTGCGGAATTGTGCCGCTAGAATAGACGCCAAGTCTGAGTCAAACGTGATCACTACTGCAATTATTACAAGCTTGAAATCACGGCGGGGCTATGGTAATCGCTCCGTGATGATTCTCGGCCATCGCATGCTGTTTATTGCGCGCTCCATTGCAGGTGCTCGCGTCCCTTTGCTTCTCGTGTTCGCTGATCTGCGGCCGTTGTGCCCCAGAGTTCAACGTGCGAGCCTCTTTTCTGTTGCAAACGTAACTTCCAGTACGCTGCCGCGGCGAGCCAGTATTTAACAAGCATAGACAAAAATAAATGAGTTACTCTGAGGTAGCTATATAATCATGGTGAGGGAGGGGGCTACTATTTGTCTTGTCATTCAACAAATAAACACTTGCATCTGAATCCTCCTGTTAAGTAAACCAACGTCTTACGCGTCAGTAGCCGAGCGCTGTACCCGCGATTCAATGCGAGACAATGCGATTCTTTTTTGGATATTCGTTTGGCTTTTTACCTTTGGGGTTGAAAGTATTCTTTTATGCAGACTAAAATGGCAACGTGTAAGAGTATGACCTCTCAGCACAACGCTTTGACATTTGGTTTGCGTATATCTGCTTGCAATGGCCGCAGTGACTCAGAGATGCTGACGCCCCAAAAAGTTAATAAATCATGTACCATCCTAACACCTGCGACACCCATTGTATAGCAGCGCGGCCTGTAAATTATTCAGAAGATGTCAGTGCATCGATTCTTGCTGACCTTTCAACATGCGTTTCCCGGTCGCGGTGTTCCTACCTAAGCTGAACATAGTTAAGGCTAGTCTCTTCTGGATATATTACGATAGAAACAGCTTTGGCAAACACGGGCTTGCTTCAAGTGTGGCATTTTAGTGATATTTTGGAAGGTCAACCACAGAAGAAGTAAGGCTTTGATTAATGGTTCAAACTTGCAACGCAGAACAGCGCAAGCTACACAGGGACAAGAAAGTAGACGAGACACACACAGCGCTTTGTGTGTCTCGTCGCTTTCTTGTTGCTGTGTAGCTTGCGCTGTTCTGCTTTGCGATGAACCAACTAGCCCGCGATGTGTTATTCAGGTTCAGACTTGCTGGCGCCATATCGAATTTGTATTCATGAAAAGGACTATACAATATAATGTGCTTAAGCAAAAAGAATAGATGCCAACTGAATTTCAAAATAAGGCATTAACAATCAGTTTATTCAGAGGTCCTTTAAAGACATTTTGCCTTATTGAAAATAAATTATCATGAAAAAATTGTGAACAGTGCGGTATCCGTTATTAAAATAAAAGTTAATAAAATGCGCTCAATTCAAGCAGCTCCAATACCCTTTTGCATTGAGGTGCGACCTGTCAGGCATGTAGACGATGTCATTGCACCGATTCTCGTTGACATTTTCGAGGTATGTTGCCCGGGTGCCTATTCTCGACAATGCGCCATTTTATTCAAATTGTTACCTACGCGTGAAATGTACAGGGTTAATCAGACTTGGAGGGAACATGGCGCCGCGTGGCCACCAATCTGTTGAGTGCCATTGCATCAAACCCGTTCAGGAATGAATGCTGAGTGGCGCACCAGAAGAGTGACCTGGACGTAGAGCTTCGTGCCATATGCCACTTTACACTGATCACCGGCTTCGTCGATATAGTGCCCCGATTGTGCGTAGGCACGCGAAGCCGTGTTTAATCTAAATGTGATAGAATATGTACATAAAGGAGGCGCGAGGTCCCGTTAACACAGATTTATCACCGAATAGCACAAAGGTCACGTTAACGCAGAGTCATTTATAGTCATTATGCTGCAAGACTGGGTTGAATAACATCCACTGTGCGCCGGTTGCGAGCCGTTCATACGGTGGGCGTACACAGCCGATAGCTTCGCAACAGGAAACGCGGTCTCTGCTAAAACATACCAGGTGTTTCAGGGAAGACTTTCCAAATTTTTCAAAAATAAGGCTTTTGGGGTAAACATATAGCTTTGTTGGCACAATATTTTCCGTGTTGGGGGACAGGGGAAAGTGGATGAATTGACAAGCGTAGTAAGCTGGTTAACTAATTCCTGGTAGCCAACTTTTTAACTACCACATATAGGCAACTGGTTGCATTCAGAAATTTTTAGCAGGTCGTTCGTAACAACCATATCAGTTTTTTGACATTAGAAAACGCAATTACACATGCCTCTGTGGCTCGAGAAAATTTGGCTGCATCGCGTGACTATACATGCTTTCGAAAGCATGCAGGCAGAGTAACCGCTTCAGTTCACGAAACTAGTCGAAAAAGACAAATCTTGTCGAGCCATAGCAGGAAGCGTAATGGCGTTTCTTAAAGTTTTAAAATCTGATATGGCTACTACGAAGTGTTTTGACGTCAGAGTGCACGTGTTGCGCAGCGGCTATCACTGAGCATCTGGTGGCTATCACTTTTCCCTTCGCCGTATTCTCTTCCTCCTAACTTGCGATCTGGAGGTATAAAAACAACGCCCCAAGACAATAAAGAGGTTTTTTTCTTTGTTGGTAGTGGCGAGTGCTGACGTCTGGTCACTTCACTAACGCCCTTCTACAAATCTCTAATTGACACTAAGCAACTGACTCTACTAGTTAAAAACTTTATTAAAGATTAGGTACCAGCTTACAACTTCAGACGACTTCCAAATTTTCTCGTGTTCGCCAACTCTGATGCAGCAAAAGCCAGGATTTTACTCCTAAAAGCCTATTTCTGAATGCATTAGGTTAAACACAATGTATACGACTGGCGCACACTTTCACTGGCAGTGTAATGTTTGCCCTTGGCGACTGCGCCTTCCAAAGTGTCATCACGGAAAAACTGAAAGTGCACACTAAGCTACGACTCAGCAGCTACAAGCGACGATTTTTCCTCAGCCCCATATTCGTACAGTTGTTGAAACAGTAGTGGTGCATAAAGTTGTCGGTTACATCGAAAGCCTTTTTACGCTCTAAAAATGTGCTCTTCCTACAGAGCAAGCCGTTTCGCAGTCCAAGCAATGAAATGAGTGCAGCTCATTCTTTGTTGAGTTGCTACTGCACTGTAATGGAGCCGTGACTGAACTCGGACGCAATATGTTTGTTGTGGGAGGATAGGTAGGGTGCTCGATCTGCAATGGTTTCAAATAATCAAAAATTTAATTTGAAGCAAGAAGAACTTTAAAACGTCAAATAAGGCAAAATATTGTTACGGTGCAGGTCGGCACAAGAAGAGAGCGAAACGCGGATTTCCGGCCAACCGCCGACCACCGTCCTCCTACCGCTCATTCTCTCGAACATGGGCTCGCCCCCGCGCGTTGTCCTCGTGCTTCTCCTGCGGCGGCACGGCCTCTTCCTCTTTACTTTTTCGTTACATGTTTCCACCTGTCGGGGAGGGGGAAGGGGAAGGGGCCGGAGGGAGGGTCAGGAAACTCGCCAAATGTGCCTTAACACACTGAGACACAAACGGACAGACTAGACAGGGAATGACAGAACAAAAATCCTTGTCCGGGGAGGCCGTACGACGGCCATAAGGTACGTCCCGAAGCGGTGCAGTCCCACGGGAGGCGGGTCTAAATTCAGTGGAAGAATTTCTTAGACAATTTTGAGGCAATGGCTAAAACAATAACACAGGGTACACATACGTTCACTAAAAAGGATAACAATAAAAAAATTGATAGGCATCATGCATGCAACAGACAAGGATATGTATGAAATCAACTGTAGAATTTGTGTTCTATACAGTAACAACATTTTACTTGTTCGTTATTTAGGCTTTCAGTGGCAAAAGCTGCAACGCACTGGAAGAAGACCATCGTTGCAAAACATGCACACAATGTAGCTTCAGTAGGATTACTTATTCATTTGCATGTATTTAGATTGTTAAAAGATTATGCTGTAATATCTGTCAATATTAATCAGTGCGATAAAGTGGTACAAGCGATGTGTTCACGTTGCGTATATTCACTGAGTGGCTGTTTTGTTGCAGAAGTGCAGGTTCTTCAATCACAGATCTGAAGTTGTAGGACTTATACACACCTATCTAGCAATGTAGAAAGGAAGCTCCGATGCGCTATTTTCCTCCAAAATCACTTGCTTTACTTGCTCAAAGCACTCAGCGCTTGGCTATTGTCAGTGCATCTAATGGACGGGCACCAGAGGTGTAAACTGCCATGATTTCATTCTCGAAAAAATATGCAGTCCATTTCTTTAAACACCGAAGAGAGACGGCTTCTCCACACTCAGTAAGGTTTATGGGGATTTAAAGTCCCTAAGTGACTGAGGCTATGCGGGAGGCCGTTGTGAAGGACTCCAAAAATTACAACCGCAACCAGTTACACCAAGAAAGAATTTCGCCTCCATCGAAATTCGAATGCCATTCCCTGGACTCAATTAACGTCTTTCTTGTGAGCAGCCCAGTGCCATGACAACTGAGTCACGGCGGCAGGTAAACAACGATGTGTTGAAGGTGAAATTAAAGAGATTAAGACGAAACAGCGAGATGCGCTGATCAACTAGCCGGCTATGTGGAATGAATATTGTCTAAAGGCTACCAAATGCTGATTCTTTTGTTCGAAAATAACAGCTTGCATGAAATCCTAAAAGAGCATTCTGTTTTCCGCACGCACGATCGCGCAACGTGAGAATTTCAAAGAAATGCACCGAAAGCTTGTTATTAAGGCAAGCGCCCTCTCGTACTGTAGCGCTGATATCCGCCACAGAGCAGCAAGCCCATAAATTATTCCGCAGGGAACACCAAGGGACTCATTATGAGTCGCCTCATCAAATTATCATGAAAGCCCGTGCACCTAGAATCAGTCATCAGAGTGACTGGAGCCTATTCCTCTGCTGGCATCTTTCTTACTTGTCCAACATTCGTGAAGAAACAATGTCCCGGCCGGGCCATCCGGATTCGGCGGGACTTTTTATGCCAACTCGGAACGATCCCGCGAAACCCTTCATGCGCTGGAGATTCTCGCTTTGCTATTCGTACAACTGTTTGCCTTGCTCTCAAACGATTCTGTGTGGAGCAGCTCTAAGCAAAGAAGGAAAAGCAAAATCTCAACACTTGAAATTTGATTGATTGCAGGCGCTGCAAACAGACACACGAGCACCATAAATGCACAAACCAAACTTCAAAGCGCTGTGCTGAGACGTTATTGTTTAACGGTGTCATTTTAGTCGTCATAAAGAGAACCTATCCCGCCAAAGGTTAGAAACTGAAAACATATCCAAGAAAGAAGAAGATCACATTGCTTTGGAAAATTTCCATTTGACGCACTGAGCGTGACGCGACCGTGGTGGCTCAGCGGTTATAGCGCTCGGCTGGTGTCCGGAGAGACGTTGGTTGAATCAAGGCAGCGGCGTTCAAAACTCGATGGAGGCGAGATTCTAGAGGCCCGTATACAGTGCCATATTAGTGCACGCAAAAAATTTTTGTTGGTCGTAATTTCCGGTGCCGTTCACAACAGCGTCCCTCATAGCCTGAGTCGCTTTAGGACGTTACATCCCATGAACCATAACCCGTACTGAGCATGACAAAGTCTCCACTCCTCAGTGTTTCAAGAAATGAATATTTCTCAAGAATACTTTTTACAGAGTCAAAATGGTAGCTTAGGCCATTCGTGCCCACCCAACATATGCACTGACAGTTAAAACCAAGCGCACAGTGTTTTGAGCAAATAAAGGAAGTGGTATTGGAGGAAAAGAGCGCATCGGCGCTTTCTTTCTACATTGCTACTTAAGTGTGTTTAACCTCCGGTAGAAATGCCTCTGCATCGTGTAATCTGAACGCAGTACATCGCTTGGTAAGCGCTAATACCACTTGCTGTAAGCACTGAGGCTGCTAAGTCACGGTTCTATAAGTTTGCTCCGGAAACAAGATAGTTTTCGAATCTATTGTAGTTGCGGAATTGTGCCGCTAGAATAGACGCCAAGTCTGAGTCAAACGTGATCACTACTGCAATTATTACAAGCTTGAAATCACGGCGGGGCTATGGTAATCGCTCCGTGATGATTCTCGGCCATCGCATGCTGTTTATTGCGCGCTCCATTGCAGGTGCTCGCGTCCCTTTGCTTCTCGTGTTCGCTGATCTGCGGCCGTTGTGCCCCAGAGTTCAACGTGCGAGCCTCTTTTCTGTTGCAAACGTAACTTCCAGTACGCTGCCGCGGCGAGCCAGTATTTAACAAGCATAGACAAAAATAAATGAGTTACTCTGAGGTAGCTATATAATCATGGTGAGGGAGGGGGCTACTATTTGTCTTGTCATTCAACAAATAAACACTTGCATCTGAATCCTCCTGTTAAGTAAACCAACGTCTTACGCGTCAGTAGCCGAGCGCTGTACCCGCGATTCAATGCGAGACAATGCGATTCTTTTTTGGATATTCGTTTGGCTTTTTACCTTTGGGGTTGAAAGTATTCTTTTATGCAGACTAAAATGGCAACGTGTAAGAGTATGACCTCTCAGCACAACGCTTTGACATTTGGTTTGCGTATATCTGCTTGCAATGGCCGCAGTGACTCAGAGATGCTGACGCCCCAAAAAGTTAATAAATCATGTACCATCCTAACACCTGCGACACCCATTGTATAGCAGCGCGGCCTGTAAATTATTCAGAAGATGTCAGTGCATCGATTCTTGCTGACCTTTCAACATGCGTTTCCCGGTCGCGGTGTTCCTACCTAAGCTGAACATAGTTAAGGCTAGTCTCTTCTGGATATATTACGATAGAAACAGCTTTGGCAAACACGGGCTTGCTTCAAGTGTGGCATTTTAGTGATATTTTGGAAGGTCAACCACAGAAGAAGTAAGGCTTTGATTAATGGTTCAAACTTGCAACGCAGAACAGCGCAAGCTACACAGGGACAAGAAAGTAGACGAGACACACACAGCGCTTTGTGTGTCTCGTCGCTTTCTTGTTGCTGTGTAGCTTGCGCTGTTCTGCTTTGCGATGAACCAACTAGCCCGCGATGTGTTATTCAGGTTCAGACTTGCTGGCGCCATATCGAATTTGTATTCATGAAAAGGACTATACAATATAATGTGCTTAAGCAAAAAGAATAGATGCCAACTGAATTTCAAAATAAGGCATTAACAATCAGTTTATTCAGAGGTCCTTTAAAGACATTTTGCCTTATTGAAAATAAATTATCATGAAAAAATTGTGAACAGTGCGGTATCCGTTATTAAAATAAAAGTTAATAAAATGCGCTCAATTCAAGCAGCTCCAATACCCTTTTGCATTGAGGTGCGACCTGTCAGGCATGTAGACGATGTCATTGCACCGATTCTCGTTGACATTTTCGAGGTATGTTGCCCGGGTGCCTATTCTCGACAATGCGCCATTTTATTCAAATTGTTACCTACGCGTGAAATGTACAGGGTTAATCAGACTTGGAGGGAAAATGGCGCCGCGTGGCCACCAATCTGTTGAGTGCCATTGCATCAAACCCGTTCAGGAATGAATGCTGAGTGGCGCACCAGAAGAGTGACCTGGACGTAGAGCTTCGTGCCATATGCCACTTTACACTGATCACCGGCTTCGTCGATATAGTGCCCCGATTGTGCGTAGGCACGCGAAGCCGTGTTTAATCTAAATGTGATAGAATATGTACATAAAGGAGGCGCGAGGTCCCGTTAACACAGATTTATCACCGAATAGCACAAAGGTCACGTTAACGCAGAGTCATTTATAGTCATTATGCTGCAAGACTGGGTTGAATAACATCCACTGTGCGCCGGTTGCGAGCCGTTCATACGGTGGGCGTACACAGCCGATAGCTTCGCAACAGGAAACGCGCTCTCTGCTAAAACATACCAGGTGTTTCAGGGAAGACTTTCCAAATTTTTCAAAAATAAGGCTTTTGGGGTAAACATATAGCTTTGTTGGCACAATATTTTCCGTGTTGGGGGACAGGGGAAAGTGGATGAATTGACAAGCGTAGTAAGCTGGTTAACTAATTCCTGGTAGCCAACTTTTTAACTACCACATATAGGCAACTGGTTGCATTCAGAAATTTTTAGCAGGTCGTTCGTAACAACCATATCAGTTTTTTGACATTAGAAAACGCAATTACACATGCCTCTGTGGCTCGAGAAAATTTGGCTGCATCGCGTGACTATACATGCTTTCGAAAGCATGCAGGCAGAGTAACCGCTTCAGTCCACGAAACTAGTCGAAAAAGACAAATCTTGTCGAGCCATAGCAGGAAGCGTAATGGCGTTTCTTAAAGTTTTAAAATCTGATATGGCTACTACGAAGTGTTTTGACGTCAGAGTGCACGTGTTGCGCAGCGGCTATCACTGAGCATCTGGTGGCTATCACTTTTCCCTTCGCCGTATTCTCTTCCTCCTAACTTGCGATCTGGAGGTATAAAAACAACGCCCCAAGACAATAAAGAGGTTTTTTTCTTTGTTGGTAGTGGCGAGTGCTGACGTCTGGTCACTTCACTAACGCCCTTCTACAAATCTCTAATTGACACTAAGCAACTGACTCTACTAGTTAAAAACTTTATTAAAGATTAGGTACCAGCTTACAACTTCAGACGACTTCCAAATTTTCTCGTGTTCGCCAACTCTGATGCAGCAAAAGCCAGGATTTTACTCCTAAAAGCCTATTTCTGAATGCATTAGGTTAAACACAATGTATACGACTGGCGCACACTTTCACTGGCAGTGTAATGTTTGCCCTTGGCGACTGCGCCTTCCAAAGTGTCATCACGGAAAAACTGAAAGTGCACACTAAGCTACGACTCAGCAGCTACAAGCGACGATTTTTCCTCAGCCCCATATTCGTACAGTTGTTGAAACAGTAGTGGTGCATAAAGTTGTCGGTTACATCGAAAGCCTTTTTACGCTCTAAAAATGTGCTCTTCCTACAGAGCAAGCCGTTTCGCAGTCCAAGCAATGAAATGAGTGCAGCTCATTCTTTGTTGAGTTGCTACTGCACTGTAATGGAGCCGTGACTGAACTCGGACGCAATATGTTTGTTGTGGGAGGATAGGTAGGGTGCTCGATCTGCAATGGTTTCAAATAATCAAAAATTTAATTTGAAGCAAGAAGAACTTTAAAACGTCAAATAAGGCAAAATATTGTTACGGTGCAGGTCGGCACAAGAAGAGAGCGAAACGCGGATTTCCGGCCAACCGCCGACCACCGTCCTCCTACCGCTCATTCTCTCGAACATGGGCTCGCCCCCGCGCGTTGTCCTCGTGCTTCTCCTGCGGCGGCACGGCCTCTTCCTCTTTACTTTTTCGTTACATGTTTCCACCTGTCGGGGAGGGGGAAGGGGAAGGGGCCGGAGGGAGGGTCAGGAAACTCGCCAAATGTGCCTTAACACACTGAGACACAAACGGACAGACTAGACAGGGAATGACAGAACAAAAATCCTTGTCCGGGGAGGCCGTACGACGGCCATAAGGTACGTCCCGAAGCGGTGCAGTCCCACGGGAGGCGGGTCTAAATTCAGTGGAAGAATTTCTTAGACAATTTTGAGGCAATGGCTAAAACAATAACACAGGGTACACATACGTTCACTAAAAAGGATAACAATAAAAAAATTGATAGGCATCATGCATGCAACAGACAAGGATATGTATGAAATCAACTGTAGAATTTGTGTTCTATACAGTAACAACATTTTACTTGTTCGTTATTTAGGCTTTCAGTGGCAAAAGCTGCAACGCACTGGAAGAAGACCATCGTTGCAAAACATGCACACAATGTAGCTTCAGTAGGATTACTTATTCATTTGCATGTATTTAGATTGTTAAAAGATTATGCTGTAATATCTGTCAATATTAATCAGTGCGATAAAGTGGTACAAGCGATGTGTTCACGTTGCGTATATTCACTGAGTGGCTGTTTTGTTGCAGAAGTGCAGGTTCTTCAATCACAGATCTGAAGTTGTAGGACTTATACACACCTATCTAGCAATGTAGAAAGGAAGCTCCGATGCGCTATTTTCCTCCAAAATCACTTGCTTTACTTGCTCAAAGCACTCAGCGCTTGGCTATTGTCAGTGCATCTAATGGACGGGCACCAGAGGTGTAAACTGCCATGATTTCATTCTCGAAAAAATATGCAGTCCATTTCTTTAAACACCGAAGAGAGACGGCTTCTCCACACTCAGTAAGGTTTATGGGGATTTAAAGTCCCTAAGTGACTGAGGCTATGCGGGAGGCCGTTGTGAAGGACTCCAAAAATTACAACCGCAACCAGTTACACCAAGAAAGAATTTCGCCTCCATCGAAATTCGAATGCCATTCCCTGGACTCAATTAACGTCTTTCTTGTGAGCAGCCCAGTGCCATGACAACTGAGTCACGGCGGCAGGTAAACAACGATGTGTTGAAGGTGAAATTAAAGAGATTAAGACGAAACAGCGAGATGCGCTGATCAACTAGCCGGCTATGTGGAATGAATATTGTCTAAAGGCTACCAAATGCTGATTCTTTTGTTCGAAAATAACAGCTTGCATGAAATCCTAAAAGAGCATTCTGTTTTCCGCACGCACGATCGCGCAACGTGAGAATTTCAAAGAAATGCACCGAAAGCTTGTTATTAAGGCAAGCGCCCTCTCGTACTGTAGCGCTGATATCCGCCACAGAGCAGCAAGCCCATAAATTATTCCGCAGGGAACACCAAGGGACTCATTATGAGTCGCCTCATCAAATTATCATGAAAGCCCGTGCACCTAGAATCAGTCATCAGAGTGACTGGAGCCTATTCCTCTGCTGGCATCTTTCTTACTTGTCCAACATTCGTGAAGAAACAATGTCCCGGCCGGGCCATCCGGATTCGGCGGGACTTTTTATGCCAACTCGGAACGATCCCGCGAAACCCTTCATGCGCTGGAGATTCTCGCTTTGCTATTCGTACAACTGTTTGCCTTGCTCTCAAACGATTCTGTGTGGAGCAGCTCTAAGCAAAGAAGGAAAAGCAAAATCTCAACACTTGAAATTTGATTGATTGCAGGCGCTGCAAACAGACACACGAGCACCATAAATGCACAAACCAAACTTCAAAGCGCTGTGCTGAGACGTTATTGTTTAACGGTGTCGTTTTAGTCGTCATAAAGAGAACCTATCCCGCCAAAGGTTAGAAACTGAAAACATATCCAAGAAAGAAGAAGATCACATTGCTTTGGAAAATTTCCATTTGACGCACTGAGCGTGACGCGACCGTGGTGGCTCAGCGGTTATAGCGCTCGGCTGGTGTCCGGAGAGACGTTGGTTGAATCAAGGCAGCGGCGTTCAAAACTCGATGGAGGCGAAATTCTAGAGGCCCGTATACAGTGCCATATTAGTGCACGCAAAAAATTTTTGTTGGTCGTAATTTCCGGTGCCGTTCACAACAGCGTCCCTCATAGCCTGAGTCGCTTTAGGACGTTACATCCCATGAACCATAACCCGTACTGAGCATGACAAAGTCTCCACTCCTCAGTGTTTCAAGAAATGAATATTTCTCAAGAATACTTTTTACAGAGTCAAAATGGTAGCTTAGGCCATTCGTGCCCACCCAACATATGCACTGACAGTTAAAACCAGGCGCATAGTGTTTTGAGCAAATAAAGGAAGTGGTATTGGAGGAAAAGAGCGCATCGGCGCTTTCTTTCTACATTGCTACTTAAGTGTGTTTAACCTCCGGTAGAAATGCCTCTGCATCGTGTAATCTGAACGCAGTACATCGCTTGGTAAGCGCTAATACCACTTGCTGTAAGCACTGAGGCTTCTAAGTCACGGTTCTATAAGTTTGCTCCGGAAACAAGATAGTTTTCGAATCTATTGTAGTTGCGGAATTGTGCCGCTAGAATAGACGCCAAGTCTGAGTCAAACGTGATCACTACTGCAATTATTACAAGCTTGAAATCACGGCGGGGCTATGGTAATCGCTCCGTGATGATTCTCGGCCATCGCATGCTGTTTATTGCGCGCTCCATTGCAGGTGCTCGCGTCCCTTTGCTTCTCGTGTTCGCTGATCTGCGGCCGTTGTGCCCCAGAGTTCAACGTGCGAGCCTCTTTTCTGTTGCAAACGTAACTTCCAGTACGCTGCCGCGGCGAGCCAGTATTTAACAAGCATAGACAAAAATAAATGAGTTACTCTGAGGTAGCTATATAATCATGGTGAGGGAGGGGGCTACTATTTGTCTTGTCATTCAACAAATAAACACTTGCATCTGAATCCTCCTGTTAAGTAAACCAACGTCTTACGCGTCAGTAGCCGAGCGCTGTACCCGCGATTCAATGCGAGACAATGCGATTCTTTTTTGGATATTCGTTTGGCTTTTTACCTTTGGGGTTGAAAGTATTCTTTTATGCAGACTAAAATGGCAACGTGTAAGAGTATGACCTCTCAGCACAACGCTTTGACATTTGGTTTGCGTATATCTGCTTGCAATGGCCGCAGTGACTCAGAGATGCTTACGCCCCAAAAAGTTAATAAATCATGTACCATCCTAACACCTGCGACACCCATTGTATAGCAGCGCGGCCTGTAAATTATTCAGAAGATGTCAGTGCATCGATTCTTGCTGACCTTTCAACATGCGTTTCCCGGTCGCGGTGTTCCTACCTAAGCTGAACATAGTTAAGGCTAGTCTCTTCTGGATATATTACGATAGAAACAGCTTTGGCAAACACGGGCTTGCTTCAAGTGTGGCATTTTAGTGATATTTTGGAAGGTCAACCACAGAAGAAGTAAGGCTTTGATTAATGGTTCAAACTTGCAACGCAGAACAGCGCAAGCTACACAGGGACAAGAAAGTAGACGAGACACACACAGCGCTTTGTGTGTCTCGTCGCTTTCTTGTTGCTGTGTAGCTTGCGCTGTTCTGCTTTGCGATGAACCAACTAGCCCGCGATGTGTTATTCAGGTTCAGACTTGCTGGCGCCATATCGAATTTGTATTCATGAAAAGGACTATACAATATAATGTGCTTAAGCAAAAAGAATAGATGCCAACTGAATTTCAAAATAAGGCATTAACAATCAGTTTATTCAGAGGTCCTTTAAAGACATTTTGCCTTATTGAAAATAAATTATCATGAAAAAATTGTGAACAGTGCGGTATCCGTTATTAAAATAAAAGTTAATAAAATGCGCTCAATTCAAGCAGCTCCAATACCCTTTTGCATTGAGGTGCGACCTGTCAGGCATGTAGACGATGTCATTGCACCGATTCTCGTTGACATTTTCGAGGTATGTTGCCCGGGTGCCTATTCTCGACAATGCGCCATTTTATTCAAATTGTTACCTACGCGTGAAATGTACAGGGTTAATCAGACTTGGAGGGAACATGGCGCCGCGTGGCCACCAATCTGTTGAGTGCCATTGCATCAAACCCGTTCAGGAATGAATGCTGAGTGGCGCACCAGAAGAGTGACCTCGACGTAGAGCTTCGTGCGATATGCCACATTGCACGGGATCACCGGCTTCTTCGATATAGTGCCCGATTGTGCGTAGGCACGCGAAGCCGTGTTCCCTCTAAATGTGATAGAATATGTACATAAAGGAGGCGCGAGATCACGTTAACTCAGAATTAACACAGAATAGCACAGAGGTCACGTTAACGCAGAGTTATTTATAGTCGTTATGCTTCAAGGCTGGGTTGAATAGCAATTCACGGTGCGCCAGCTGCGAGCAGAGCAAACGGTGCGCGTACACAGCCGATAGCTTCGCTACAGGAAACGTGGTCTCTGCGAAAATGTACCAGATGTTTCAGGGAAGACCTTCCCAAATTTTCAGAAAAAGGCTTTTTGGGGTAAACATATAGCCTTGTTGGCACATTATTTTCCGTGTTGGGGGACAGGGCAAAGCCGATGAATTGAGAAAAGTAGTAAGCTGGTTAACTAATTTCTGGTAACCAACTTTTTAACTATTACATATAGGCAACTGGTCGCATTCAGAGATATTTAGCAGGTCGTTCGTCACACCCATATCAGTTTTTAGACTTTCGAAAATGCAATTACACATACCTCTGTGGCTCGAGAAAATTTGCCTGCATCGCATGACAATACATGCTTTCGAAATCATGCAGGCAGAGTAACCGCTTCAGTTCGCAAAACTAGTCGAAAAAGACAAATCTTGTCAAGCCATAGCAGGAAGCGTAATGGCGTTTTTTAAAGTTTTAAAATCTGCTATGTCTACTACCAACTGTTTTGACGTCATCGCGCACGCGTCGCGCAGCGGCTATCACTGAGCAACTGATGGCTATCACTTTTCCCCTCGCCGTATTCTCTTCCTCTTTAATTGCGATCTGAGGGTATAAAAACAACGCCCAAAGACAATCAAGCGCTTTTTTCCTTTGGCATTGGTGAGTGCTGGCGCCTGGTCTCTTCAGTAACGACCGGCTACAAATCTCTAATTGCAAAACAACAGACTACAAAGGGAATGGCAGAACAAAAATCCTTGTCCGGATAGGCCTTCCGCAGGCCGTAAGGTCTGTCCCGAAGCGATACAGTGCCACGGGATGCGGATCTCAATTCAATGGAAGAATTTCTTAGATAATTTTAATGCAATAGCTAAAACAGAAGCACAGAGTACATATACGTTCACTAAATGGAGCAAAATCAAAAAGAAATAGATAGGCATCATGCGTACTACAGACAAGCAAATTTATGCAATCAACTATAAAATATGTATGCTCTACAATGACAACATTTTACTTGTTCGGTATGAAGGCTTTAAATGACAAAAGCTGCAAAGAATTGAAAGAACATCGCTTTACATCGTTGCAAAACATGCACATAATGTAGCTTCAGTAGGGTTATTTATTCCTTTGTATGTATTTAAAATTATTGGAAGATTATGCTGTAATGTCTCCAAATTTAATCAGTGCGAAAAAGTGCTACAAACCATGTGCCCATGTTGCGCGTATGCACTGAGTGGGTATTTTGTTTCAGAAGTGCAGTGCCTTCTGTCCCAGATCTTATGTTGTAAGACAGGCAATATGAAAACAGAATACGAACTCCACACTTATCATGAATCCTTATCACATTGTATCTGCGAAAAACTTGATTATTGCTTAATTAATCAAGATTCGTATTGTGGCGAATGGCTTTCTTTCGAACGAGGTGAGGTTTTTTTAAGTTTTTCCTAGTAGTTGTGAGCCATACTAAGGAGCAGTAATTTAAACGTGGAAGAAATAAGGCATTGTGTGCCTGAAGTTTAATTTTAGAACACAGGAGAGAACAGCAGCGGGAAATTGCACCTATAGCTGAAGAGAAACTGTTAGTTAACTTTTAAACATGCATAAGCAAAGTTAGATGAGATGAAATTGTTACGCCAAGTATAGTGTGCTCATGGACATTTTGAATTTCGCCACCGGCGCAGGTAATAATGCTTTCCAATCGAATGGCCTTGCCTTTGGCTCTGAATAGCATTACTTTTGAGTTTTCAGGGCTATATTTAGTAAATTGGCATTGAACCATTGATGAAGGGACTCTGATAATTGGTTGCATTTGATCACCAGCTAATTTTTTACCCGACAAGGGAATAAAACTGTACAGACACAGCATATATGATGAATTTCACAGGTTTTTCAATGTTTCTATTACTGTTTATGTACACATTGAATAATAAGGGTCCTAGTACACTTCCCTGTGGTACATCTCTCATTACTCGTAATAAAGATAACTCCTGCTTGAATATGTACACACATTGCTGCCTGTCAGCTAAGTATGGCTGTCATTAAGAGAGAACCGTGCCCCGAATGCCGTTGACTGAAAGATTATCAGTTTGAATATCATGATCACGAGAATCTAACGGTTTTTTATAAAAAAAGGCTGAGTGTTATTAATTTATTTTCATTATTTTCTAGTACATATTCCTTCAGTTCGAATAGTGCCATTGTCCTGCAGCGCCCCTTCCTCAAGAAGAACTGTTCATTGGAAAACAGATTAATGTTATCAAAGAATGTGTTCAAACAACAATATAATATCCTTCCAAAACCTTTAACAATCTTTGGGATTACGGATATTTAGTGATGATTTTTTGGAAAGTTTTTATCCCCACTTTTGTGTACCACTGAAACTTCGAATCTCCTCCCATTCAAGAGAAAGGTTGAATATATGCGTGATCACAAGTGTGAAATAATCAATGACATACATGATTGTCTTAATTTTGCAATGATCAAGATGGAGAGTAACTCTATTTTTCAGCGAAGAAAAGGTTCTGGAAACCTCTGCTTCATCTGTGAGTTGAAGAAATATACTATGAGCGCAAGAGGGCCCCAGATCTTCACTAAACTGAGAACGTTTGCGTGGTAGTGTAGCCCCAATGAATTGATCTTTGAAGAAATCCGCGATAACTCGACCGGTAATTAATTGTTTTTCATATTATTTGCGCAGGACATGTATCTTTTTCGTCTCTAACTAGAACATTATTTATTACTTTCTAGGCTGCTGCCGTCTGATATTTTCAAATAGTTTCCTAAAAGTAACCGTTTTTTGCTCCCCGGATCTCAGAGTTTGTTTCTAACCACTCGACATTTGTTTATCGTTTCAGGGCCTCGTGTCTTTAGAAAAATGTGGAAAAGTATAAATTTCTCCCGTATTACATTTAAATGATCGACTGTCAACCAAAGTTTTCTTATCTCCATGGATCGGCTAAAGTTCTTGATAGGAAAGTGTTTGGAATAAATCTGCCAAAACATTTGAAGAAACATCAGACATGCGTCGCTTACATTTGATCTTTTATAGCCAGAAGACCAATCCTGCAATCTAATATCATCTTAAATTGTCTCTAAATCATCTTGAGGCATAAATTTTTGTTGACAGGTCATAGGACACAAAAATTGGACAATGATCATCAATAAGACCTTGCTACCTCCTCACTCAGTGACTGCTAAGTCACTCAGGACATGTACTGCAAAGCATGATCAATGAATTAGACAGGCAGAGCAGAACGGTGGGACTAAAAATTAACACGCAGAAAACAAAAGTAATGTTCAACAGCCTAGCAAGGCAACAGCAGTTCGCAAATGCTAGCCAGGTGTTGGAAACAGTAAGAGAATATGTCTATTTAGGGCAGGTAGTGACAACTGATCCCGATCATAAGAGGGAAAAAACTAGAAAAATAAGAATGGGATGGAGCACACACGGCAGGTTCTCTCAGATCATGAATGGCAGTTTACCAATATCCCTCAAGAGCAAAGTATACAATAGCTGTATCTTACCGGTACTCACCTACGGGGCAGAAACCTGGAGACTAACAAAAAAGGTTCATCTTAAGTTAAGGACAACGCAGCGAGCTATGGAAAGAAAAATGATAGGTGTGACGTTAAGAGATCGTAAGTGAGCGGATTGGGTGAGAGAAGAAACGCGCGTTAATGATATCCTAGTTGAAATCAAAAGGAAGAAGTGGGCTTGCGTAAGGCGTAGAGAAGGCAGGCGTAGCAGAGGCGGCAGAAAGTTAGGTGGGCGGGTGAGATGAAGAAATTTGCGGGAATACGGTGGCCGCAACTGGCGAAGGACATGGTTAATTGAATAGACATGGGAGAGGCCTTTGCCCTGCAGTGGGCGTAGTCAAGTTGATGATGATGATGATGATTATGATGACCTCCTCACCTGATTCTCAACTAGTAATAGTTGCACTTGTCATTAAGTACGACGCAAAGTCTAGCACATATTGTTGGGACACCTTTCTGCGACTACGCCCCACGCGGAAACTCGTGTTTGAAGCTCAGACTGATAGAACTGTGACTGAGAAGCCTCAGTGCTTCAACCAAGCGTCTTTGTACTTATAGAGCGATTTGCTGTGTTCAGTGTACGGCATGGAGATGATTTTCTACTACATTGTAAACACACCTACCTAGCAATGTAGAAAGGAAGCTCCGATGCGATATTTTCTTACAAAATCACTTGCTTTATTTGCTCAAAACACTGTGCGCTTGACTACTGTCAGTGCATCTAATGAATTGGCGCCAGAGGTCTAAACTGCCACATCTCCACTCTCTCAAAAATATGCAGTCCAATTCTTGAAACACTGAAGAGAGAAGGCTTTGGCACATTCAGTACTGTTTTTCGGGATATAACGTCACTCAGCGACGCAGGCTATGGGGGACGCCGTTGTGAAGGGCTCTGGAAGTTACGACCAAGTCAGGCTTTTTAGCGTACATTGATAACGCACAGTATACGGGCCCCTAGAATTTCGCCTCCATCTAAATTCGAACGCCATTCCCTGGATTCAGTCAACGTATTTCGAGTGGGCAGCCGAGTGCCATAACCACTTAGCCACCGTGGCAGGTAAACAACAATGTGTTGAAGATAAAAATATTGAGATAAAGACAAAACACTGAAATGCTCTGAACAACTAGCCGGCTATGTGGAACGAATATTTTCTGAAGGCTACAAAATGATGATTATTTCGCTCGAAAATAACAGCTTCCATGAAATCCGAAAGAAGCATTCCGTTTTCAATACGCACGATCCTGCAAAGAGAGAATTACAAAGAAATGCACCGAAAGCTTGTTGTTAAGCCAGGCGCCCCCTTTTATTATAGCGCTGTTATCCACCACAGAGCTGTAAGCCCATAAAATATTCCGCAGGGAACACCAAGGGGCCCATTGTGAGTCAACTCATCAAACGTTCATGAAAGCCCGTGCACCCAGAATCAGTGATCAGAATGACCAGAGCCTATACTTCTCGCTGGCATCTGTTTTAGTTGTCCAACATTCGTGAAAACCCAATGTCCCGGCTGGGGCAATCCGGATTCGGCGGGACTTTTTATGCAAAATCGGAACAATCCCGCGAAACCGTTCATGCGCTGGCGATTTTCGCTTTGCTGCTTATACAAATGTTTGCCTTGCTCTCAAACGATTTTGTGCGCATCAGCTCTAAGCAAAGGCGGAAACGAGAAAATCTCAAACCATAAGCTTTGATCGATTGCAGGCGCTTCAAACAGACACACGCGCATCATGAACACACAAACCAAAAACCAAAGCGCTGTGCTGACAGGTGATTCTTTCTGGTTGTCATTTTAGTCTTCATAAAAAGAACCTTTCTACCCCAAAGGTCAGAGCCTAAAAGAGAATCCTAAGGAAAATCACAATGCTTTGGTATTTTTCCATTTGACGTAGTGAGTGTGAAGTCAGCGTGGTGGCTCAGCGGATGTAGCGCTCGACTGCTGACCCGAAAGACATTGGTTGAATGAAGGCAATCGCGTTCGAAATTAGAGGCGAAATTCGAGAGGCCTGTATACAGTGCGATAATAGTGCACGTAAAAACTGGAGTTGGTAGTAATTGTCGGCGCCCTTCACAACGGCGTCGCTCATGGCCAGAGTCGCTTTGGGACGTTACATCCCCCCCTCCCCCCCCCCCCCCAAAAAAAAAAAAAAAAAAAACACCGTACTGAGCGTGACGATATATGCTCTCATGAGTATTCAAGAAATGAGTATTTCTCAGAAATATTTTTTACAGAGTCAAAATATGACAGTTTACGCCTCTACTGGTGCCCATACATCACATTCACTGACAGTTAAAACTGAGGACAGAGAGTTTTGAGCAAATAAAGTAAGTGGTACTGGAGGAAACCAGCGCATCGGCACTTTCTTTCTGAACTGCTGCTTAGGTGTGTTCTACCTCCCGTAGAAATTTATCTGCATGGTGTAATCTGAACGCGGTAGATCGCTTGATAAGCGCGAAGACCGCTTTCTCTAAGCACTGAGCCTTCTGAGGCACGGATCCATAAGTTTGCTCCGGAAACGTGAGAGTTTTTTAATCTATTATGGTGGCAGAAATGAGCCGCAAGAATTGGAGCCAAGACATTGCGTCACACTTGATCCCAACTGCAATTATTACAGGCTTGAAATCACGGCAGGGCTGTGGTAAGCACTTGCTGATGAATCTCGGCCATATGATGCCGTTTAATGTGCGCTGCAGTGCGGGTGCATGGGTGCGTTTGCTTCTCGTGTCTGCAGATCTGCGGCCGCTGTGCCTCAGTGTTCAACGTGTAAGCCTCCTTTCTGTTGCAAACGTAACTTCCAGTACGCAGCCGTGGCGAGCCAGTATTTAACACGCATAGACAAAAAACAAGTGAGTTTCTCTGATTCAGCTAATTAATCACAGAGAGGGTAGGGGCTACTATTTGCCTTGACATTCAACAAATAAACACTTGCATCTGAAACCTCCTGTCAATTAAACCCACTTCTTACGCGTCTGTAGCCGTGCGCTATACCTGCTCAGCCCGCGCGGCCACGTCACGCTTAGTAGGTCAGATGGCAAAATACGAAGGGAATGCGATCCTTTATTGGATTTTCGTTTGGCTTCTTGTCTTTGGGGTTGAAAGTTTTTTTTTATGAAGACTAAAGTGGCAACGCGAAAGAGTAGGACCTGTCAGCACAACACTTTGACGTTTATTTTGTGTATATCTGTTTGCAATGCCCGCAGTGACTCAGAGATACTGAAGTCTCAAAAAGTTAATAAAACATGTACAATCCTAGAACCTGCGACATCCATTGTATAGCAGCGCGGCCTGTAAAGTATTAAGAAGAAGTTACTGCACCGATTCTTGCTGACCTTTCAACATGTGTTTCGCGATAACGGCGTTCCCACCTAAAATGAAAGTAGTTCAGGTCAGTCTCTTCTGTAAAGATTGCGATAGACCAAACACAGGCTTGCTTCAATTGTGGCATTTTTAGTGATATTTTGGGATGTCCACCGCATAAGAACAATGGCCTTGATGGATGGTTCAAACTTACAAGGCACAACAGCGCAAGCTACACAGTGACAAGAAAGTAGACGAGACACACACAGCGCTGTATGTGCCTCTTGTCCCTGTGTAGCTTGGCTGTTCTACTTTGTGATGAACCAACTAGCCAGCGATATGTTATTCAGGTTCAAACTTGATGACGCCATATCCAATACGCTTGCATGAAGAGAACCACGCAATAAGTTTATTCAGAGGTTCTTTTCAGGCATTTTTTCTTATTGAAAATAGATTCTGATGAAAAAGTTTGAAGAGTGTGGTATCTGTTGTTAAAATAAAATTTAATAAAGTAGGTCGGCAATAAAAGGCATGCAGCCGATGTCATTTCACCCATTCTCGTTGACCTTTTCGAGGTATGTTTCCCGGGTGCCTATTCTCGACAATGCGCCATTTTATGCAAATTGTGACCTACGCGCGAAATGTAGAGGGTTAATCATACTTGGAGGAAACACGGCTCCGCGTGGCCACGTACCTGTGGAGTGCCATTGCATCTAACCCGTTCAGATATCAATGGAGAATGGCGCACGAGAAGAGTGACCCTCCGTGGAGCTTCGTGCCATATGCCACGTTGCATGGGTTCACTGGCTTGGTCGCAATAATGCTCCGCTTGTGCGTAGCCACGCGAAGCTGTGTTCCTTCTAAATGTGATTGAATATGTGCATAAAGGAGGCGTGAGGTCACGTTAACACAAAATTAACAAAGAATAACACAGAGGTCACGTTGAAGCATAATCATTTATAGTAATTATGCTGCAAGGCTGGGTTGAATAGCATTCACTGTGCGCCAGCTTCGAGCAGATCGAACGGTGCGCGTGCACAGCCGTTAGCTTCGCAACAGGAAACGCGGTCTCTGTGAAAACATACCAGATGTTTCAGGGAAGACGTTCTCAAATCTTCAGAAATAGGCTTTTTGGGGTAAACATATAGCTTTGTTTGCAGAGTGTTTCCAGTGTTGGGGGACAGTGGAAAGTCGATGAATTGACAAAAGAAGTAAGCTGGTTAACTAGCTCTTGTAGCCAACTTTTTGTAGCAGGTCGTTCGTAACAACCATATCAGTTTTTAGACTTTCGAAAACGCAATTGTACTTGCCTCTGTGGCTCTAGAAAATTTTGCACCATCGCGTGACAATGCATTCTTTCGAAAGCATGCAGGCAGAGTAATCGCTTAAGTTCACGTAACTAGACGAAAAAGACAAATATTGTCAAGCGATAGCAGCAAGCGTAATTTCGTTTTTTTTTTAAATGTGATATGACCACAGCCAATTTCTTTTTTTTTGCGAAAGCAGCAGTACCCTAGTCGCCAAGCCATTTCGCGGAGCTCTGGAAAGGCCAAACTGGGCACGTGCAAGGAGCGAGTGACGTCACACGGCGCACTGCAGGCGCGCCGGGGCCGCCACCGCCGCCGTGCGCTCTCCATAGCCTCGCCGACAGCCTGCCTCTCTCTCTCCCTCTCTGATGCGCAGTAGCGATTGTGCATCGCCATCTGCGTGGTTTGTGGTGTATATAAAATTGGCAGTGGCTTAGCTCTGCTATGCAGGATATATATAGCGTGAGGTGAGGGCGAGGTGTCCACATCTTGGTGGAGACCTGAACCAGAGGGAAGGCTCATAACCCCTCTTGGAACAGTGGACACCTCAACCATGCTTTAATCTAAGTGACGGTAGTGACAGATGTGCGGTGCATGCGTTGGCATTAACAACGTTGTGCCAGAAAAGCGGCGCTGAAGCCAAAGTTCCCTGTGTTCATTGGCGTTGGCGTTGACCACGTTTTACACTTCGATCATTTTAAGGAAAGGATGGCGAGCACGCACGCCGAGGCACGCCAGCTTTGCGAAGTGACGTCACTTACCCCTTGCGCACGCGCAGTATGGTTGTGCGAGAGCACGCGAAAGGCCGAGACTGTTGGCAATGTAACTCACGCAAGAATATATGGCTACGCACAGATGTTTCACAATCCTCCAGGTTTACCAAGAGCTAAAGCAGCGCCAATTTTTACTGCCAAAGCAATACTACGCTCATGAACGGCCTTTCGCGTAGCAGCGGCCGGTAGCGACGTTTCACCTTTAGAATGACCTCTGATGTCATACCATGGTGAGACATGGGCTACCAAGTCGAGTCATCGCGCAGCGGCGGCCCGTAGCCACGCGTGACATTTAAAAAAATCTCTGCCTCTCCCCTTAACCGAGAGTAGAGTAAGCATGAAATGTTTACGGGCATAACACATCGGTTGTAGATGGTACTAATCAAAATCTTGAAATGGGTCTAGTGTTCAACACACCACACCACACTCTTCTTGTTGCGTCGAAGCGATCGCCTGCAATAGTGCGGGCTATGTAGGCAGCCGCGAACCGTGGCGGCCTTGTAGCTTTCGGGAGCGGCCGCATAATCATGACATTGTCGGCAGGGGCGAGCAGTCTTCTGCTCTGGCGTATCATTCGCAAAGCGATTGCTTTCCGCAAGACGCTTCCTGTCTCTCTTTCCGTCAGGCTCCATTGTTCGGTTTAAGCAGCTGTGAGGGTGGCGGCAATGAAACGCAGGACGATGCAGAAGCGTACGCGGACACGACGAGACGCAGGCCTGACAAGATTGTATCTGCAGCGCGTTCCAATACTCCGCGAGCGTGTATACATCTGCCTGCCACAGAGGGAACCTTCATGAGCTGAAGGCCAAGCGGCCAGTCTTTTACATGCGTGAGTGTGGGACCGCAGCGCCATCCTTGGGGATAGCGCGGAAGCGCGGCCCTCTCTTTTAGAGTCTCGTTAAATCTCGTACGTGCCCGGGTGCTCTCGTTTCAGTGCCCGGATAAGTGGAATTCAGTGCCCGGATGTTGGCTCTCGGTCTCGGCGTGACGTCACCACACTGCCGACAACTGGAGCTAAAAGCATTTCATGCTTGAAAAAACAGGCACAGACTGTCCTGGACAGTTGATAGTCCAGTCGTTGTGGCGTGTACACTGCTTCTCGTGTCCCTCGTTTTTTGTGACTGTTTTTTTTCCATCAGAGTCACTGTACAGTCGCAAAGCCATTGCTTTCCGCAAGACGATTCCTATCTCTCCTTTCATCAGGCTCCATTGCTCGGCTTAAGAAGCAGTGATGGTGGCGGCATTAAAATGCAGGACGATGCAGAAGCGTACGCGAACACGACGAGACGCAGGCCTGAGAAGAATGTGTCTGCAGCGCGTTCGAATACTCCGCGAGCGTGTATACACATGCCTACCAAAGGGGAACCTAAACCTTCATGAGCTGAAGGCCCAGCAGCCGGTCTTTTACCTGCGTGAGTGTGGGACCGCAGCGCGATCCTTGGGGACGGCGTTGAAGCCCGGCCCTCTCTCTTAGAGAGTCTCGTTAAATCTCCTACGGTGCCCGGATGCTCTCGTTTCAGTGCCCGGATGAGTGGAATGCAGTGCCCCGATGTTGGCTCTCGGGCTCGGCGTGACGTCACCACAGTGCCGACAACTGGAGCTAAAAGCATTTCATGCTTAAAAAAATCTCTGCCTCCTCCGTAACCGAGAGTAGGGTAAGCATGAACTGCAGAACGATGCAGAAGCGTACGCGGACATGACGAGACGCAGGCCTGACAAGAATGTACGAGGTCTGTTAGAAAAGTATCCGACCTTTGGCCGTTGAAAAAAAACTTTCATAACTGGAGCGTTGCAAACCTAGTCATCGTTAAAGTAGTCTACTTGGGACTCCACACACTTCTCCCAGCGGTGCTGCCATTGTGGGAAGTATTCCGGAAAGGCCCTTTGCGGAATGGAGTTTAGCTCAGCTGTCGTTGCAGCCATAATGTTCTTCCCTGTCTGAAATCGCGCTCCTTTCAATGGCCTTTTGATTTTGGGAACCAGCCAGAAATCGCAGGGGCCATATCAGGACAGTAAGGAGTCTGTTGAACTACAGGAGTCTGGTTTTTCACCAAAAAATCTGATTCGAGTGCGAGGAATGTGCAGGAGCATTGGCGCGATGGGTGCGCCAATTTCCTGTTGACCTCAGCTCCGGGTTCTTGCGCCGCACAGCATCACTTAGGCAACGGAGGACATCCCTGTAGTACTCTTTGGTCATTGTTTGACCCTGTAGAGTGCGCACTCGTGGTCTGCCACACTGAGGGTGTCAAAGAAAGCAGTCAGCATCACTTTCACATTGCTGCGCAATTGGCGGGCCTTCTTAAGTCTTGGTGACGTGGAATGCTTCCACTCTGACGACTGGGATCTGGTTTCCGGGTCGTACCTGTACACCCAAGACTCGTCACTAGTGATTATGATGTTGATGAAGTCGGGGTCACTGTTTGCGGAATCCAGCATGTCCTGTGAGACTTCAACACGAAGCTGCTTTTGCTCCACCGTGAACAGCTTCGGCACGAATTTCGCCGCAACTCTCTCCATGGCCAAATCTTCGGTGATAATGTAATGTGCGGAGAAATTGCTCATAGTCACCTCTTGCTCAATTTCTCGGATAGTCACGCGACAGTCCCGCATCACCATAGAGTTCAGTTCGGCAATGACTTGGTCATTTTGGCATGTTTATGGCCGATTGGAGCGTGGCTCGTTCTCCACCGATGTGCGGCCATCTTTAAAACAATTGTAACACTGCTTAAACCGTGTGCTGCTCATAGCATCTTCACCGAAAGCCGTCTGAATATTTCGAATGGTTTCCACTCGGCTGTCGCCAAGTTTATGGCAAAATTTGTTGCAGTAGCGCTACTCCTTTCACTCCGCCATTTTCCTTGCAATAAAAAACCGACGAGAGCACTGCACACTGCCTCACTCAAACGCTGCTTCCAAGCGACGGACGCTATCGGCAGGCGGGAAAAAATTCATGCATGCGCATGAAGGTTCAAGGTCGCCTGATGCAAGCGCGCTTGTCTAATATCCATCAGATGTTCACAAAAAAAAATGGCTGAGGCTTAACTTGGTTAAGCCTGGAGAATGCGAAGCATCATCCTGTCGCGTAATTTGGAGGCGTACAACCACAGCGACGGCGCGAGGTGGGCCCCCGTTTCTCCACTGTCGTGACGTCATCAAGTCACGTGGTGTGACGTCATGTATCACGTGATTTGGATGCGCACAACCACAGCGACGGCGCGATGTGGGCCCCCGTTTCTCCACTGTCGTGACGTCATCGTGCCACGTGGTGTGACGTCATATATCACGTGATTTGGAGGCGCACAACCACAGCGACGGCGCGAAGTGGGCCCCCGTTTCTCTACTGTCGTGACGTCATCGTGTCACGTGGTGTGACGTCATATATCACGTGATTTGGAGGCGCATGACCACGGTGAATGGCTGAAGTGGTAGCTAAAGTAGTATAAATAAAGTCGGATACTTTCGTAACAGACCTCGTATATGCAGCGCGTTCGAAACTGCCTAAAGTGCGTAGAGGCGAAAGCGTTTTCCGCACCACTTTGTCATCATCATCATCAAAACGTTTATTTCCACCGAAATGACACTCCTTTTTGGACCCCCCGGCACGCAGGCCTAAGGGAGCCCTACTTAGGAGCCTCGCAAACTAAGGTCTGGTGAAGACACATTGTCTCTTCACGGCCTCAGCCGCCAGGCGGATGGCTTGTTGCTGCTTAGCGGGGTCCTCGCTCCGCAGCAAGGTATCCCAGGCTTCTCTATCTTCTATCTTTTGCTCGGCGCCCGGGCTTCCAGCACATTCCCATATGACATGGTCGAGAGTGCCCCTCTCCCCGCACGTTATACAATATTGGTCTTTCTCCCCTTTGGAGATTGTTATGTATACCCAGAAGGGGCTTATACGCACCACTTTGTCTATGTGACACTGGTGACGTCACCACTGGATTACGTCACACATAATTGATGACAAAGTAATGACAAATTACTAATTGGTGACTAATTTCTGATTAATGACAAAATACTAATTAACTCATAATTAATGACGATTAAGCTTCGCCTTTAGGAGTGGAACGCGACAGCGTATTGTAGCGCTGCCAGGCAGTCCACGGAACGCCACCAACCGTTCGGCGCGATGCCCATCGAACGCGACGCTCTTTGAGGAAAGGAAATGGCGCAGTAATTATCTATCATCTCGGTGGACACCCGAATCTCACCCTAAAGGAAGGGAGAAACGCCACCACCTGTTCGGCGCGATGCCTTGCCCTTTGAACGGAACGTTTTTTGAGGAAAGGAAATGGCGCAGTAATTCTCTATCATCTCGGTGGACACCCGAACCGCACCGTACAGGAAGGGAGGAACGCCACCACCCATTCGGCGCGAAGCTACAGGCGCTTGTATGCCGGTCGTGTAGGAGGGCTTAGAGTGTCTCGTTAAATCTCGTTAAATCTCATACGGTGCCCAGATGTTCTCGTTTTAGTGCCCGGATGAGTAGAATTTAGAGCCCGGTTGTTAGCTCTCGGTCTCGGCGTGACGTCACCCCACTGCCGACAACGGGAGCTAAAAGCATTTCATGCTTAATAACCTATGTCGTCATGCCATGCCTAGTGACGTCATAGCGTGACGTCATACAAGGGTGAGAGATGGGCTACCAAGTCGAGTCGTCGAGCAGCGGCGGTCGGAAGCCACGCGTGACCTGTAGACGCGGCGCACTGCGTTCCTTCTTTAGACGCGGCGCGTCGCGTTCCTTCCGCTAGGGGCGCTGCGCTCGCTTTCGCAACCTACCAGGCTTAACCAAAGCTAAACCCCCGCGAATTTTTTTTCCAGCCAGCGTCCGCTTCGGCGGACGCGGTTGTTGCGACGCGCGTCTTTTTCTCTCTTCTTTCTTTTCTTTCTCATATCTTTTAACTCTCCTCTATCAGCTCGTGGCAGCGGTGGTGGCTGAGCCAGTCGGCGGGGCTATGCACTTTCCTTTTCATCCTTCTCTCAGTCGCAACAACAACTCGCCGGCTCAGTCGTTATGCCACCTGATAAAAGAAAGAGAGGCGACGTCGGCTTGACGCAGCCAGGAATCGACAACTGGCTTCGCAGACATGGAGAACGCGAACAGCGCCTTGCTAAGCGGCGCGCTCAAGACGCTGCTAGACGGGCTTACGCAACCTACCAGGTTTAACCAAAGCTAAACCCCAGCTAATTATTTTATGTAGTGACGTTGAAACGCGGACACACTTGCTAACATTCCTTGGTCACGACAGTGTGAGGCATTAAAGGCTTTTGCCTTAAAATTGCCGACGGTTACGTTACTTCCTAATGCGAAATTTGAGCGCAGCTCATCAGCTGTTCCAGCTTTTCGATACAATGAGGCAAAGAATTCGAGCAAGCTATGTATGTACAATTACAGACAGCTTGAAATTTTCACACATATCCCTTCCTCAAGAAACACTCCGGTAACAGTTCCCGGTTGTCATGAAAGAAGCTTTGTGGTCGGAGAAAAAATTCAGGGGACACTTTGACTGCCTAAAACGCGTAGAAGTGAAAGCGTTTTCCGCACCACTTTGCCTATGTGATGCTGGTGACGTCACCACTGGATGACGAAGTAATGACAAATTACTAATTAATGGGTAATTACTTATTATACCAATTAAATGCTAATTAATGACGCTTAAGCTTCGCCTTTAGGAGTGGAACGCGACAGCGTGTTGCAGCGTTGCCAGGCAGTCCACGGAACGACACCACCCGTTCGGCGCGATGCCTTGACTTTGAACGCAACGCTTTTTGAGGAAAGGAAATGGCGCAGTAATTATCTGTCATATCAGTGGACAGCCGAACCGCACCGTACAGGAAGGGAGGAAGTCGGAGTGAAAGAAGAAAGAGGGCCCGTAATGAAGAAACCGAAAATTGTATTTGAGGAAAGGAAGTTAGGCAGTAACTGTCTCGCATATCTCGGTGGACACCCGTCAAAACGCGGACACATCTGCCGACACGCCTGTCGACACATGAAGACCATAATGGTCGGCGCCTGGCACGAGCGGAAGCGCTAGCCCGATATTATGGCAACAAAACAGGTGTATACTACGTGCACGCCTCCGGCCCTCACCACGGGGGATGGTACACGGCCGCGGTAGTTCACAACAGCAACACAGTTAACGGCGTAACTTTCAGAGCCCGCAGTGCAACACAAGCAGAAGAGGTCGCGATTGCTCTCGCGGTCTCACATTCCAATTCAAAATACATAATCACCGACTCGCGAGGGGCCTGTCGGAACGTCGAACAAGGCTGCACTCCTTTCCTAGCCTATCGAATATACCAAAATTGCATACGGGATACGGACCCCGCACACCGTTACCTCATATGGGCCCCTGCTCATCAGGGGTTGGCAGGAAACGAGGCAGCAGACGCAGCCGCCCGCGTGCTCTCTCACCGGGCTGTTTTCTCCTCCCCGTCCGATCAGGAACCCGATTTTAATCCGGTCTATACATTCAAAGATATTACAACATCTTATCAAAATTGTCATCGCCTTTACCCTAGCCCATGTAAAGGCCTGAAGAAGGCGGATGAGCGGCTCCTTTTCCGCCTTCTCACCAATACATTGCTGTGCCCGGCAGCGCTAAAACATTTTGACCCCTCCTTTAGCGGCAGCTGCCCACACTGTAGTGCAGTGTCTTTTGACACTTATCACATGGTGTGGGCCTGCCCCTCCAACCCCGCTATTCCCCCCATCCCCAACCCAACTCGGGAGGACTGGGAGGCGACCCTGCTCGGCTGCCACGACTTACAGGCCCAACAAGCCTTAGTCGGGCGCGCCCGGGCGGCGGCAACCGCCACTGGGGTCCCATACTAGGGACCTCCATCTAGTGTTTGTAAGGATCGGTCCCTTACGGGCTGATCTAAACATACCTCCTGCTCATTCGTAATAAATGTTTTCACCACCACACGGCTGCTAATGACAGTATGAGGCATTTGTTTGGTTTGGTTTATGGGGTTTAACGTCACAAAGACCACGTCCGGTCGCCGCCTCTTGGACCGGCTACACATCAAACACGACTGCCACATTGAGGAAAGGGAGAGAGTGCCAGAACCCTGGAGACGCGCCCTCCGGGTCTGACCCCTTCCCCGCAACATGTCCAAAGAAGACCATAGCGGTCGTCGCCAGGCGCGCGCGGAAGCGTTGGCGCGATACTATGGTAACCAAGTACATGTGTATTACGTAGACGTTGCCGGCCCACACCACGGGGGGTGGTACACGGCTGCAGTCGTACACAACACAAACACAGTTAACGGGCTCACTTTCAAAGCCTACAGCGCAACACACGCGGAGGAGATTGCCATTGCTCTGGCTCTCACGAATCCCAATTCAAAACACATCATCACCGACTCGCGAGGGGCCTGTCGGAACTACGAGTTGGGCTGGGCTCCTCCGCTTGCCTGGCGCATACTGGAATATAGCTGTCGATCTGAAGATCCAACTCCACGGAACCTGATTTGGGCCCCCGGTCACCAGGGACTCCAGGGAAACGAACAGGCCGATCAGGCCGCCCGCGCACTCTCTCCCCGGGCTATCTCCCTGTCCTTGGAAGGGTACTCCCAATCAGACAATCTGGCCCTTACATTCAAACAAATCACCGATTACTACAAGGAGGAGCACCGGCGCTACCCGGCCCCTTGTAAGGGTCTGGATCGCGCTGACGAGCGCCTCCTCATCAAAATTCTCACTAACACTGTACTGTGCCCGGCGGTACTTAGACATTTCAATACATCCTTTGATGGCACGTGCCAGTTCTGTGGGGAGGTGTCTGACACCTTCCACATGGTTTGGGCGTGTCAATCTAACCCATCTATCCCCCCCAACCCCAACCCCACCAGAGAGGACTGGGAGGCGGCCCTGCTCGGCTGTCAAGATCAAAAGAGCCAAAAGGCCTTGGTTCAACGGACGCGGGCGGCGTTGCTTGCCAATGGGGCCCCGCAATAGGGGCTCCACCTAGTACTGTGAGGGGAAAGGGCCAATAGGGCCTACCCCAATCACCTCTCTGTAAAATATTTAATTGCCCATAAATGTTTTTCACCACCACCACCACAAAGCGACTCAGGCTTTGAGATACGCTGTAGATACGCCGACGACATTACCATCTGGGCTACGCAAGGACGCCTGGGGTATATCGAGACCAGCCTGCAAACGGCCGCCAGCATAGTGGACCGCTATGCTCGAGACTGTGGCCTACAATGCTCCCCGCAGAAATCGGAATTCGTGCATTTGCGTCCCTCGCGCACATACTCGACCCAAATCAATCTCTCGTTGCAAAGCGGTCCCATTCGCGAATCCAAGGAAATCAGAGTGCTCGGACTTTTCATACATAACCAGCGACGCTGCGACACAACACTCGCCAAGCTCCGGCAGGTGGGGGACCAGGTGGGCCGCATGGTCCGCCGGGTTTCCAGCAAGCGCGGTGGGTTACGATGCAAAGACGCCTTGTGGCTGGCGAACGCATTCGCGACCAGTCGAATCTTGCATTCGACTCCCTATCTCCACCTGCGGAAACAGGAGGAGGATGCTCCCGAGGTCATCCTCCGCTAAATCATGAAACGAGCGCTGGACCTCCCGGTCTCTACCTCTACCAGCCGCCTTTTGGCACTGGGGATGGTTAACACTTTTAGGCATCGAGCTTCGGGAGGCCCACCTCAACAACCAATACACTCGTCTCACAAAGACAGGGTCGGGTCGCCGCCTTTTAGCCCGACTTCACATCCAGCACACTCAATTCACAGAGGAGAGATGCTGCCTTCCCGTACACTGGAGACGCGCCCTCGACGTGCGGCCTCTCCCCACCAATATGTCCAAAGAGGATCATAATGGCAGGCGCCTGGCGCGGGCCGAAGCATTGGACCGCCATTTTCGGAGCAAACCAGGAGTCTTCTACGTGGACGCGTCCGGCCCGGACCCCAGGGGATGGTACACGGCCGCGGTCGTCCACGAGGGTAAAACAGTAGACGCCCTTACTTTGAAGGCCCAGTCAGCAATTCACGCAGAAGAGGTTGCCATCGCTTTGGCAGCCTCTCACACCTCCTCCAAATACATAATCACCGACTCGCGAGGGGCTTGCCGTAACGTCACGCAAGGGTGGGTTACTCCCCTAGCTTATCGCATTTACCAAAATTGTAGCCGAGACTCGGATCCCGCGCACCGATCTCTCGTTTGGGCTCCAGGTCACCAAGGCGTCCACGGAAATGAGGCAGCCGACGCCAACGCCCGCGCGCTCTCTCTCCGGGCATTTCCCACGGGACCCGACGCCGACCAGGACACTGATTTCAATCCGATTTATACTTTTAAAGAAATATGCGAGTATTACAAACCCACGCACCAAACTCTTCCCGCCCCGTCCAAAGGGCTGGGGAAGGTCAACGAGCGGGTACTCCTGCGCCTGCTCACCAACACGATGTTGTGCCCGGCAACTCTACAACATTTCGATCCTCAATTCGACGGGCGGTGGTCACACTGTGGGGAGGTGTCTGACACTTACCACATGGTGTGGGCCTGCCAGCAGAACCCATCCCTATCCCAAACCCCACCCGAGAGGACTGGGAAGCGACCCTTTCCGGTTGCTGCACCCTCGAGGCCCAAAGGGCCTTAACGCAGCGCGCACGGGCTGCGGCAAACGCCAATGGGGTACCTGACTAGGCATCCCACCTAGTGGTTGTAAGGGCGTGACCCTTCAAGTCACGACCCCCAACACCTCTCCCTATGATTTAAAAATTCAGGGGGCACTTTGACTGTCTAAAGTGCGTAGAGGCGAAAGCGTTTTCCGCACCACTTCCAGTGCTTCTGTGGCACTGGTGGCATCACATGTAATTGAGTACTAATTACTAAGTGATGACAAATCACTAATTAATGGTTATTTACTGATTAATGCCTGAATACTAATTAACTGCTAGTTAAGCTTAAGCTTAAGCTTCGCCTTTAGGAGTGGAACACGACAGCGTGTTGTAGCGCTGCCAGGGAGTCCACGGACCGCCACCACCCGTTCGGCGCGATGCCTTGCCGTTTCAACGCAACGGTTTTTGAGGAAAGGAAATGGCGCAGTAAATGTCTGTCATCTCGATGGACACCTGAACCGCACCGTAGAGGAACGAAGGAAGTGGGAGTGAAAGAAGAAAGTAGATGGCCCGTAATGAAGAAAATGAAAATTGTATTTGAGGAAAGAAAATTACGCAGTAACTGTCTCACATATCTCGGTGGACACCCGTCAAAATTCAGGGGGGGGGTGTGCACTTTTTTGACCTAAAGTGTGGTCACTGATGTGTAGTTAAGATGTTAAGCTTCGCCTCTAAGAGTAGAACGCGAGAGCGTCTTGCAACGCTGCCAGGGAGTCCATTGAACGCCATCGCCCATTCGGTTCTACGCCTCGCTCGTCGGTAAATTGGTTTTTGAGGAAAGGAAATGTATTTCTCTCTCATATCTCGGTGGACACCTAAACCTCGCCGGAAGGGACGGGAGGAGGATGACAGTGAGCGAAGACACCGTATTCACTAGACGTGCCTTTGTTCATTCCAAACCATCGAGCTGGCATGGCGGAGTGGATAGCATGCTCATCTCGCACTCCGAAGACCGGGGTTCGATTCCCGAGCTCGACCAATTTCTTACTAGGTTTTATTTATTTATATAGCCTGACTAGAGAAGTTAAAAAGGCTAATTGGGCAATTAAGCAATTAACTAAGCTCAGTCCCACTTACTTGGAGCATCACTATATGATCCCTTCAATTGGTTGCATGGTTACTAGCCAAAGTACAAGTGGCCCCGTTTGAAATTGGCGCACTGTGACGTCACGACTGTTTCGACCAACTGAAAAGCGTGACATTCTCTGCCGACAACTGCTGCTTACAACGATGAGATATTAAAGGCTTTCGCCTTAATAAATGTTTTCACCACCACCCCCCACATTGCCAATGCCAACGCATGCAGCACACGTCTGCCACTAGCGCAACGTAGTTTAAAGCATGATTGACGTGTTGCACTGCTCAAAAAGGACAGTTATGCGCCTTCCCTGTGGTTCAGGTGTCCACCGAGATGTCAGCCAGATGCTGAGCTTTTTCCTTGCCTCAAAAACGAATTGTCCCAGTTTAACCTCTGCTTTCCAAACTCCCTCTCCATTGGTTTCGCAACTTAAAGCGCGAATGAGGTGTCCACTGCTGGCTTCAACGGACAACGGCGACGCCGCGAAACGCAGAAACGGGCGCTTAAGAGCCGCGCTCTAAAATGTGACGGTTCATTTACTCCTGAACCTGTATCGGAAATCTAACTGTATGCTAACGTAATTTCCCTTAGGTCCGCTATCACGCTAACGCTATACTAAAACTCTCTATTGATTGTGTTCTGTTCCGGACACTGGATAGGCGGTGCACCCACACTGCCACCCTAGCAGGTGGCAGTTAATGATTGATCGTGAGTGTTTGCTCACCCAATGAACGCTGCAGCCTATTGCAGCAGCGCCAAGCGTCTGCCACAACGCTGTCAGCGCTAACGCATGCAGCCCACATGCCTCTCTCCACACTCCACTTACGATTCAGGCATACAATGACCCAGGGAGCCACTTGTGCGCACTTCCTTTGCTTTAAATCATAGCACTGCAAAACTTCGTCGTACGTATTCCATCCCAGTGTAGATGCGCCCTCGACGTGCGCCCTCTTCCCGTGAACATGAACAGTGAAGACTATAAGGGCCGGCGCCTGGCGCGGGCGGAAGCCCTGGCCCGCCACTATCGATCGAAACCCGGCGTATTCTACGTGGATGCCTCCGGCCCCCAAAATGGGGCATGGTACACGGCCGCAGTCATCCACCAATCCAAAACACTGAACAGCCTTACTTTCCGAGCCCGTGACGTAACACACGCGGAGGAGGTCGCCATTGCGTTGGCTGCATCTGAGTCCAATTCAAAAATTGGCGGGGGCTTAGCTTTGATTAATCCTGGTAGATTGCGAAACAAAAGCGCACCGCCTCCAACTGAAGGAACGCAGTGCGCCGCGTCTACAGGTCACGCGTGGCTACCGGCCGCCGCTGCGTGACGACTCAAAGCGTCTTGGGTATTTTTTATATTTATTTTGACGTTGTCGCGACTGAGTGAAAGAACACACAAATCTACAGCTGGTATGACGTCACAGTGGCAGTAGCGCCACAGGTGCGACGCGGCGCGGCGTCTCTGCAGCCGGGCTATCTGAAGAAGCGAGTTGGTCGCCCATATTCATTCCGCTAAGGATCAAACGTAACAGCGGCCCGGTCACGCGAAGGCTTGAAAGTGCGAGTAGTATTGCTTTCGCAATAAAACAATTATTTCCGACTCGCGAGGTTCATGTCGGAACGTCGAGTAGGGCTGGGTACCGTATCTAGCCTACCGCATTCTCCAAAATAGCGTCTACACCGGAGACCCCGCGCACCAGCGTATCGCTTGGGCTCCTGCTCACATGGGCCTTGAGGGAAATGAGGCAGCTGACGCCGCCGCCCGCGCGTTCTCTCAACGAACATGCCCCGACGATCAGGAACTCGAATTCACTCCTGCTTACTCCTTCAAAGAAATTGTTTTACTTTTTCAATCTGGCCACAGTCTTTATCCCCGCCCATGTAAAGGTCTCTCAAAGGCGTAGGAGCGGCTTCTGCTTCGCCTGTACACTAATGCTTTGCTGTGCCCGGCAGCTCTCAAACACTTTGGCACTTCTTTCTCGGGCAGCTGTCTGCACTGTGCGGAGAAGCCTTCGGACATCTACCACATGGTGTGGGCCTGCCTCTCCAACCCTGCTATCCCCTGCTATGCTGCCACGTGTAGATATAGGAGAGTTAAAAGTTAAGAGGAAAGAGTGACAGAAGAGACGCGCGCTGCAACAACCGCGTCCGCCGAAGCGAGGACGCTGGCTGAAACAACCGATACCTAAAGATCTCCCTGTACTCGCAGCGTGACATATGCTGATTATTTCGTGTGCGCGAGGACTATTTCTGATTGGTTGGCGCCATCGTGTTGGTACGCAAGAAGACGCCGGGCGCACCAGAAACGCGGCGTTTCGCCATGACGGAACGAGCGTGTCTGCTACGCTGGTGACGACGTTACGAATTGTGTGCATGAGTGTGGCCGTTGGAGAAGTTGAGCGGGGCGTTAGTGTCTTCGCGTTGTGACTTCTGGTGAATGTGCCGAGTGCGTGAGAAGTTTTTCCTGGACTCTGCACTCAGATCCGTGGTGACGAGAGATGAGCGGCTAAAGGTAGGCATTTTTGATTGACCATTTTCTACAATAGTGTTAGCATCTCTTTCACGTTTACCGCACAGCTGAGTGATCTACTATAAGGTCAGTTAACCGTCTCTTTCAATCGCAAGCGCGTGCTCTATCCTCAGGCGTAATGTATAGTTCTGTGCGCCTGGTGCCGTTCTCGCTAAATCGGCGTTGAACGAGAGGTGTGGGCGTCAAAATGAAGTCCTATGACTAAGGCGCTGTCATGGTGAGTTGCTGTGGGATTACTGCGTTCCTTTGCCTGAAAACGATGAGATGTATACACAGAAACGGGAGTTTTAGTCCTTGATTCTCCTTTTCTGCCGGTCTAATGTTACTGCGTTGCTACAGATATTGGACAGCTGTACTTGTATAGTGAACGCCATTTCTTGCAGTTTTTTTTTTTCAATTTCTTAACGTGTGGTTGTTAACGCGCCGTGTCAGCCTATCATGCAGAAAATTAAAATTTCCGAAATTTTATTGACTGATATGGAGACCCCGTTTGTTATGCAAGTGTTTTGTTGTGCGTATACAGCGTATTCCAGTCGATAATTACCCAGCGGCGCATGTGGTTTCTGTGCACTTGTGTCGTAGAAACTTTTTGGTCGTTGCAGGTTGTTACTGCTTTGGATATTTTGCTGCGCTGTGAAATTCTGTTCAAGCAGGCTGCCGCGCGAAATAGCGCATTAGTTTAAAGCTGTGTGCGTCCGGTCGTGCTCGTAGTTATTTAATGTGCTTTGTCGCGCTACGCCAATTTGCTGTTATTTCTCTATTTTGTAGTTGCGTTTGTGGCATTGACATCGCTCAGTATGGAAAACCTTTTGTCTTGGAAGATGGCATTAAGTTTACACACCTCGCCCTTTCGACGCATGCCTACGCCCCGGGGTGTGCGCTCTAGCAGTTTGCAGAAGAGAACGGGGGGGGGGGGAGGGGGGGGGGGTTGGCATGATTCTGGTGCGAAAGTGCTGTTAGCCCCCTACCCCATAATATACACATGCGGGCGGGAAGCCTGTGAGACAATTACAAAAGGAAAGGGACATTACTGGTTTCCTGGGTCAATGAACAGCGCGTTGAGCTACATGGGGGTAGTGAGATGTGTGCTGTCTAGGTGTTGGCGTTGACAGCGTTGTGGCAGAAGCGCGGCACTGCACCAATAGGCCACTAGCGTTCAGTGGGTTCGTTAGCGTTGACTTTGTAGTCACGGAGCGTTTTGCGAGCGCACATGAGGTAGTGTATTACAGACGCCAAAACAGCGCGTCTTGTACTTCGCGAGCTGCGCGTAATGATAACACCTGGGCATGTGTAATTGGATTGGATTGGAAAACGTTTATTGTCAGCACTGAGCCCTAGTGGGCATTATACTAGGTGGCTTCGAGCCCATGGCTCTTGGCGACCTTGTGAGCCCACTCAGTGGCCCGGACTTGCGTCAACGGGTCTGAGCTGGCCAGTATAGCCTCCCACCGCTCTAGAGAAGGGACTGGTAGTAGGTCCGCCGGTGGCGGCGCCTTTTTGCAGCTCCATAAAATGTGGTCATATCCGGCTATCTCGCCGCATTGTTTGCAATTAGCGTTGTATTGTGTTGGATACATGTGTGCTAGTCTCGACGGGCTAAAGAAGGCTCGCGTCTGGAGCCGACGCCACGTTACCTCCTGGCTTTTGTCGAGCTTTTTGTCTGGTGGCGGATAGATCCTCCTTTCCAGTTTAAACTGATTGGTGTATTCGTGAAATGATATGAATGCATCTCTCGTGAAATTTGGGGACTCAACCCGGCTCACTGCTCGGCTGACATAACCTCGAGCTATACTGTGAGCCAACTCGTTTCCCCTGTTCCCCGAGTGTGCCGGCACCCATATTAGTTCCACCTCTCTTTGGTCCCAGTCTTTATCTCTTAGGATTCGTTCTGCCTCCTGAGAGATCATACCCCGCGCAAAATTGTTGATAGCCACCTTGGAGTCGCTAATTATGGTGACTGCTTTGGTGCTGGCCATTGCCATGGCGATAGCCGCCTCCTCCGCTGTCCCTGAGTTTTTTGTTTTGACCGAACCGGCCGTTAATGTTTCACCCGAGTCGTTCACGGCCACGACCACAAAGGAGTCGCCTCCTTCGTATTCCGCCGCGTCTACATAGGTTGCGTATTCCGAGCCTTCGAGCTTGGCTTCAAGGGCCTTTGCTCTGGCTCTCCTCCTGCCTTCGTGAAAAGCAGGGTGCATGTTTTTTGGAAGTGGTTTAATAGTGAGTAATTTTCTAACTTGGAAAGAAAGCATTTGATCATGATACCATTGTTTCTATATTCACACGCCTTTCGCTATGGGCTGCAATAATGGCACACCCCTGACGTTGAGCGGGTAAAAAAAAAATAAATTAGCGGGGGCTTAGCATTGGTTAAGCCTGGTAGGTTGCGAAAGCAAAAGCGCAGCGCCTCCAACTGAAGGAACGCAGTGCGCCGCGTCTACAGGTCACGCGTGGCCACCGGCCGCCGCTGCGCGTCGACTCAAAGCGTCTTCGGTATTTGTGTTTATATTTTGTTTTATATACTGTCGTGACCAAGACTAGCAAATTTGTCCGCGTTTCGGATTGGTCGAAATGGTCGTGACGTCACTGCGCGCGAATATTGACTGGTGTCCACGAAATATGTGAGACAGTTACTGCGCAATTTCCTTTCCAATTTTCGACCGGTGTCCACCGAGATATGTGAGACAGTTACTGCGTAATTTCCTTTCCTCAAATACAATTTTCATTTTGTTCATTACTGCCCCTCTTCTTTCATTCACTTCCCCTCTTCCTGTACGGTGCGGTCTCAGGTGTCCACCGAGATGAGAGAGAATTACTGCGAGATTTCCTTTCCTCAAAAAGAGAGAGAGAGAGAAAATTTGATTTACAGAGGAATTCGGGGCACGCCCCAGGGTCCCCGCACGACCCCACTGCACTCAAGTGTTTATGTTCCGAAGGTCCATAACACTGGCAGCACGGCCGGTGGCGATGGTCTGCACGGCCGGGTCCTCCGAGCGCAGCAGGGTCTCCCAGTCCTCCCAGGTCTTGAGGTCCTCTAGGTCCCGCGAGGGAGGGTCCGCCGGGCAGAGGGAAATGATGTGGAGGGAAGAGGCGAAGGGTTCTGGGCATAGAGTGCATGCCGGAGTGGGGAAGGAAGGATGATAATGGGCTAGGGTAAGGGGTGAAGGGAGTGTGTGTGTCTGTAGTCTGCGCCAGAATTCACCAAGATAACCGGTAGTAAAGTGAATTGGTCAAAGTCCCTGGGGCTTTGGCACGGAGAATGGCCAACGAAGCCCGGCAATTTTGCAAACGTCTCCTGGGTGACGACCCCAGTAAAGTACTTAGGCGTTCCACTGGATGGTTATCGCGATAGCGATTCGTACTGGAAAGCACAGACGCAAGCCACGCGTGAAAAGGTGGAAAGGTGGAAAGGGCGACACCTTTCAATTTTCGCAAGGGCCACAGTGTGCAATCTGTTTTTTATGTCTAGGCTGTGGTACGTGATGCAAGTGTTGCATTGTGCAAGGATGCACGTACAGAGACTGCAACGGATCTTTGCCGTTTTTGTGTGGGCTGCGGACTGGGAACGCTGTAGCCGGACCAATTTGTTTAGGCGGGTGAAGGATGGCGGCCTGAGTCTGGGACACTTATTTCTGCGGCAGATTGTAAGCAGATTTTGTTTTGTGCGCGATGTAAGCGATCCGTTTTTGCGCACTGTGTGCCAATTAAGGCTCGGAAATGCACTGCCGGACTTTGTTGTCACAACCGAAAGTTTCTCGGGACGTATTTTTGGTTACTTTAGAGAGGTTGTCGTGAGTGTTCGATTCCTGTCTGTTCGATTTTCGTATGAATATTTATCTTCTGTTAGCAGGAAGAAGTTGTATAAAGATTTGTGCGATGTAGTTCTTCCACAACCTATGTACAGGGCCTTATACAATGGAGGCCAGGGACGCGACGTACTTAAGCGTGTGAAGGCGATGCAGGTGCCGCCAAGTGCAAAAACTTTTTTCTTTAAATTACATACCGGAACACTACCAGTAAAGGAATTCTTGGAAAGGAAGCAGTTATTTCTACCTTGGGGATCACATTGTTTAATTTGTAAACAACCAGAAACAATAGACCACGTTTTTTTGCACTGTTGGGAGGGGGTATACTTTTGGGACATTTTGCAACGGACTTTAAAAAAGGAATTTCCGCTCGACGCTCATGGTATTCGGTACTTGCCTGTAGTGAGTGAGGATGGGACACCATTCGACCTCATTATGCTAATGGGCCTCCATTGTATTTGGCGCTCCAGAATGGCAGGATATCATTGCGATCCTGATGCACGGCCAGCACGGATCTATTTTCGGGAGTGCATGCATAAGTATATTGAAGTTCAGAAACTTGCTCCTGAAGCTCCCGAGTGGCTCGAAAGAATCGAGCCTTTGGTGACGCTTAAGGAGTTTTAATATGATGAAGCCACGCACCCCTGGGCGGATTGTGTTGTCAATTATTGCTCATTGCGCTCTGTAAGTGTATTTGTGTACTGTGGTTCTTGCCGAAGTCAGGCAATAAATAAAAAAAAAAATGTTATCTAGGGAGGGGTGGGGCGGAGGGTAGAGCTGGCGTAAGGCTCTGTGCGCCTGGGTCAGCTCACTGAATGAGTGCATGCGCTCCTTCGTGAATCCCCGATCAGAGGCCACCTGAGCCCGGTTTAAAGAACCTCGGGCTAAAAGGTTGGCGGCCTCGTATCCGGGATTCCCGGAGTGCGCGGGCACCCATATCAGCTCCACTTGGCGGGGCGGGGGGGGGGGGGGGGGGGGGGGGGGGGGTGGGGTCCGGCGAGTCCAGTATGCCAAAAGCAGGGACATGGACTCGGCCTCGAGCAAAATTTAGAATCGCAGTTTTAGAATCGCTTAAAATGTACCGGGCTTCCGTGCGGGTTATAGCAAGGGCAATGGCGGCTTCCTCTGCAGCCTCTGGGGACGTGTCAGAGGGAGAGGTAGTGTGAGGAGGGCGGAAAAAGAGAAGTCCACCACAGCTGCTGTCGCTTCATCACCCGTGCAGGCAGCGTCCACCCACACGGCGTCCGGCTGGGGGCCGTACGCTCGATGGAGTGCCTTCGCACGGGCTCTGCGGCGCTGCTCATTGTGGGACGGGTGCATATTCCTCGGGAGCGGCCTGATGAGGAGCTCTCGGTGAAGGGATCCTGGGATGGCGAGGAGGGTTGGGTCGTTGGCCGGTATTTTGATTCCGAGGGTGTCCAGGATATACCGACCTGTGGAGGTTTGTGTGAGGCTGATGTATTGGGCCTGTCGGTGGGCCTCCACCAGTTCCCCGATCGTATTGTGGAGGCCATGGCCTAGTAATCTGTCTGTGGGTGTGTTGAGGGGAAGGTGAAGTGCTACCTTGAATGCCTTGCGAACCAAAGGATCCAAAGCGTTTATGTCATGTTTGGATAGGTGTAAGTATGGGGTAGTGTACAGCACACGGCTGAGGACAAAGGCATGAATGAGGCGACATAGGTCGCGCTACTTCATGCCTCTATGACGTCCCGAAACCCTGCGGATGAGGTGCGATATCGCGCCTACAACCTGCTTGAGTTTCTTGAGGGTGGTGGTGTTTTTGCCATCGTTCTGGATGTGCAGGCCCAATACACGGAGGGTTCCAACCTCAGGTACCGGATCACCATTCAGTTCAATGGGAATAGTGGCCAATTTTCGGGCGAGGGGGATGAGGGTAATGTTAAAGAGAAAAGGGGGAAAGGACGGACCCTTGAGGGGTGCTGATACTCTGAAGAGTGTAGGAGGGGGAAGACAGAGGGCCGAAGTGTATCTCAGCTGTGCGGTCAGTGAGGAATGCTTGAATGTAGGCATACGTGCGCACAACCACATTCAAGGGGGATAGAGCAGTCATGATCGCCTGATGTTCAATGCGATCAAAAGCTTTGGAGAGATCCAAAGCTAAGACTGCCTTGGTGTGACCCGGAAGAAGAGGGTCGAAAATGTCGTGTGAGAGTTGCAGCATAGCGTCCTGTGCAGATAGATGGGGGCGAAATCCTACCATGCTATGCGGGTAAAGATTGTTGTCCGCGATGTGAATTGTGAGTCTCGCTAACACAACATGCTCTAGGAGCTTCCCAAGGCATGAGGTTAGCGAAATAGGGCGAAGGTTTTGAAGTGTAAGTGGTTTGTTGGGTTTAGGTATGAATATTACCTTCGCGTGGCGCCAGGACTGCGGGAGGTTACCCTCCCTCCAGCACTGGTTGAAGTATTTCGTAATGTGGGTGATCGATTGGTCATCCAGATTACGGAGCATGGAGTTTGTGATTTGGTCTGCACCAGATGCGGAGTTGGCGCGGAGACTCAGGAGGGCCGCTCTGACTTCCGTCTCCGTGATGTCGGTGTCGAGTGTTGGATTTGCTTGTCCTGTGTAGTGCGGTAGAGGTATGGGGCCACCTGGAGATGTGTACATGGTTTGAAGTGTGTCTAGAAGGGTGTCGGGATCGTCAATGTGTTCATGTGTGAGGCGTGTCACGTGGTGCTGTGTTGCTGATTTGGTGCGCGTGGGGTCAATGAGGTGTCGGAGGAGTTGCCATGCGCGTTTGCTGGACAGGTTTCCGGCGATGCCGTCACATATCTGTCCCCAGTTGGATCGGCAGAGCTCCTCAGAGTGCTGTTGAATTTGTGTCTGCAGCGCGGCCGGCCGCTTCTTAAGCGTTCTGTTGTGTTTGTTGCCTTTCCAGCGTTCTAGGATGCTGTGATAAGCCTCCCAGAGGTGGGCTAGGCGTGTGTCAAGGGTAGGTGTTTCGGTTGTAGTTTCAATTTCTCGCGTGTTGTGGTGAACGTCTTGCTTGAGTGACCGCACCCATTCGTCGATGTCTGCGATGGGAGTGTCTGGGAGGGCGGTGCGTACAGCGCGAAAGGCATCCCAGTTAATGAGTTTGTGTGTTGTATTTGCGTGGCGGGGTGCTTTGTACGGGACAGTGATTTGTATAATGTAATGATCACTGCCCAGTGTATGTTGTGTTCTGTTCCAGGTAACGCCGCGGGTACAACGGCTCAGCGTCAGGTCCGGACTGGTGTCCATGCTGACACTGTTGCCGATCCTCGTAGGCGTCTGAAACGTGTTGTGCACAGTCAGTTGGAGGTTCTGCAAGAGCAGCCAGAGCCTGCGACCTCGATGTGTCGTGGTTGTGTATCCCCAGTCAGTATGCTGACTGTTGAAGTCCCCACCGATGAGTAGGGGATGTTTCCCTGCTAGATGGTGTAGCTTTCGCAGAAGTGATTCTAGCGGGGCCATCGGCAGGGACGGGGGGTGGTATATGTTTGCTTTAAATATAGAAGGAAGTGAATGTGTGTGATGTATAAGTTCTGTGATCACGCAGGGCGTCTCAGACGTGATGTGATGAGTTTTGTAGGTGAGGCTGCGGTGGATGAGTGTGGATGCCCTGGGTGTGTTAGTGGTATCCGAGTGTGTAGATGTGTAGGAGGGGAGGGTTGCCCGGTGTGCAGTCTCCTGTAGAAGTAGTATGTGGGGCGTGGGTGTGATGGTGGGAAGGAGAAGTTGCAGAGGCGCGCGCTTTGCCCGGAAGCCGCGGCAGTTCCAAGTTAAAATGGGTAGATAATTAGTGTTCCCCCACGCCATATTGGATGGTAGGGGGATTGAGGATGGAAGTAAGACGGGTGTCAATTGGTATGTGTGGCTCAGGATAGGTGGTTTGTGCTTGCGGAGGAAGGATGGGGGGAGTGGAGGGGGATTGAAGTTGGGTGAAGCGATGATTATGTTCCAAGAGCTCCATCATCTTGGTAAGCATAGCGTCCATGCGCTGCTCAAGTTTTTCGGTGAGGGTGGTGGCAAGGTGATTGAATCTGGCCTCGAGGCGTGCGTCTAGCTCTTTTAGTTTATGGTCAAATTTGGCTTCGAGTGCTGCTAATTTAGCGTCTATTTCTGAGGGTACGGGAGGGGGTGTGGCGTCTGTGGTGCGTTGTTTCTTTGCGGGAGGGGTGCTCGATGTGTCTGTGGATGATGGGGTCGAGTTAATGACAGCGGGTGCGGGTTTAGGGGGCATGGAGGGGGCGGGGGTGCTTAGGAGGGAGGAAAGGCGGCTTACCTCTTCACGCAAGGCCTTGAGCTCCTGGTCTATCGGATCTGCCTGGGAGGACTGGGGTGGTGGGGGATGACGGGTTGCCTTGCCAGAAACGCGGTCTGCCCAGGTGAGACGCGTGGCGTTCTTGCTGCCATTCTGCCGGCTTGTAGAAGGCGACCGGGAAGCCGTCGAGCTGCGTCTGCTGGCTGTGCCTGGTTGATCGCAGCGGGAAAGCCGCGATGTATCCGGAGGAGAGAGAGCGTTCTTCGGGGACGCTAGTTTGCGGCCCCGTCCCTTGCAGTTCCCGGTGCCGGTCATATGAGGGCCGCCGCAGAGAATGCAGCTTTGGGTGCATGAGGGCACATCTTCCTTTGGGTGGGACTGCCCGCAGCGGGGGCACTTATGAGACCTTTGATGGACGCACACATCCGCCCGGTGACCTGGGACGCGGCAGTTCGTGCAGGCGTCTATATGCCCTCGGTACGGTGTGCATCTGTGGAGGGCTCCTCCATAAAGAACGGCGCGTGGGACAGGTCCAGCTCGGAAAGTTATATGGAACGCGTGGAGCCCATTCGGCGGGCGTCCACGATGAGGGCGTCTTGGTTGCCGGTGAGCAGGTCTTGCGTGAGCTCTGACGGGGTCTCATTCCAATAAGCATTGGAGATGACTCCGCGTACTGCTCCGTCCGGCGGGGCTATGTAAGGGGCTACGGCGAATTCCTTGCCTTGGTGTGTGATGGTGTTCACCCGAACCAGAGCGAGCGCGTCATCCTTTAGGGGCGTGCTTACGGTGCAGGTGTTGTTGACTCAAAAAGCGTTGCGTTCAAAGGGCAACGCATCGCGCCGAACGGCTAGTGGCGATCTGTGGACTCCCTGGCAGCGCTACAACACGCGGTCGCGTTCCACTCCTAAAGGCAAAGTTTAAGCGTCATTAATTGGCAGTTAATTAATGCTCCAACAGAATGTGAAGTGAACAATCGCGTAGTAGAATGCAGCACTCACACTTTCGCCTTTCACCACTTTAACCGCTAAAGTTCCTCGTAATTTTTGATGCTGTTGCGACTGAGAGAAAGAAATAATCTACAGCTGGTATGACGTCAAAACGGCAGTAGCGCTACAGGTGCGCGGCGCGGCGTAACTGCAGCCGGGCTATCTGAAGGAGCGAGTTGGTCGCCCATATTCACTCCGCCGCCGCGGTGGCTCAGTGGTTATGGTGCTCGGCTGCTGACCCAAAAGACGCGGGTTTGATCCCGGCCGCGGCGGCTGGAATTTCTTTGGAGGAGAATTTCTAGAGGCCCGTGTGCTGTGCGATGTCAGTGCACGTTAAAGAACCCCAGGTGGTCGAAATTTTCGGAGCCCTTCACTACGGCGTCTCTCATAGCCTTAGTCGCTTTGGGACGTTAAACCTCATAAACCATAAACCATAAACCATATTCACTCCGCTAAAGGTAAAACGTAACTGCGGCCCGGTCACGCGAAGGCTTGACAGTGCGAGTAGTATTGCTTTCGCAATTAAAAAGGCAGTGGCTTAGCTCTGCTATGCCAGGGCACGTGTAGTGTGAGGTGAGGGCGAGGTGTCCACATCTCGGTGAACACCTGTACCAGAGGGAAGGCGCGTAACTGGCCTCTTGGAACAGTGGACACCTCAACCGCGCTTTAATCTAAGTGGCGGTAGTGGCAGGTGTGCGCTGCATGCGTTGGTATTGAAAACATTGTGCCAGAAACGCGGCGCTGAAGCCATAGGCCGCCGGTGTTCGTTGTGTTCATAGCGTTTACAATGTTTTACACTCCGATCATTTTAAGGAAGGGAAGTGTGCAAAATGGCTCCCTGGGTCATTGGATGCCTGAATCGTGCTTATAGGTACGTGGGGTGGTCAGAGAAAGATGTGAGCTGCACGCATTGAGAAGGTTGTGCCAGAAACGCGGCACTAAAGCCGGAGGCCTTCGGCGTTCATTGTGTACATTGGCGTTGTCAACGTTTTGCACTCCGATCATTTTAAGGTTTGGTTTGGTTTGTGGGGTTTAACGTCCCAAAGCGACTAAGGCTATGAGAGACGCCGTAGTGGAGGGCTCCGGAAATTTCGACCACCTGGGGTTCTTTAACGTGCACTGACATCGCACAGTACACAGGCCTCTAGAATTTCTCCTCCAAAGGAATTCTAGCCGCCGCGGCCGGGATCGAACCCGCGTGTTTTGGGTCAGCAGCCGAGCACCATAACCGCTGAGCCACCGCGGCGGCAGAATCATTTTAAGGAAAGGAAGGCGTGCGCGCGCGGCGAGGAGCGCCAGATGATGATATCAACTTTATTTTCCGCCAGATAAGGAAACCTCCTACTCCCCGTCCCCGGCACGCAGGCCTTGGTGACGAGGGCTGGGGATTAGAAGCAGGCGAAGAGGCCTTGATTCCTCGCGGCTTGTTCCGCCAGGCGGATGGCTTGTAGCTGTGAAGCAGGGGCCTCGCTCCGCAGCAGGGCTTCCCAGGTTTCTCTCCAACTTATATTTTCTTTAGCCCCTGGGGAGCTAGCGCATTCCCAGATTGTGTGTTCGAGGGTCCCTCTCGCCCCACAGTGCTTGCACTTATCGTTTTCTTTATCTCTATGAACATGATATGCCCAGACTGGGCTTATGAAGTTCCCAGTCTCCTCTGTAACCTATAATTTTCAACAATTTCCGTATAATTTTGAAGACGCTCGTCCATATTCCGGCAGTCGGGCGGCTCCACAGCTACCCGGAAGTAGAGAGCTCGGGCTGACTCGTGGGCCGCGTCGTTGCCAGGAATGGACGCGTGTGCGGGAGTCCAAATTAGGCTAACTTTTCTCTTTAGCTCTCTACTGACCAGAATCCTTGCAGCATCCGGCGAGATCCTATCCTTTCGAAAATTATAGATGGTCGTTTTGCTAGCGCTAATTACAAAAGTGGCTTCCGTTCCAACGCAAGCGAGCGTTATCGCAACTTCTTCAGCTGTTTCCGCGTTGCGGCTTCTAATGGTGGCTGCCGATACGGGGGCACCTCGGCCGTCGACCACTGAGCAGACCGCCGCACCAGACTTGCTACTTGCTGCGTCCACGTACGCAACGGACTTGCTGTCCATTGGATCGAAGCGTCTGATTAGTGCTTCTGCTCTCTTCTCCCTCTTTTCAGTGTTGAATATGGCATGCACGTTACGAGGGAGTGGGGGAATAATTAGATTATCTCGGCAGTCGTGCGTAATGCTCGGTTTGACTTGTAGTCCCTTATCTGTTTGCAGGCCTACTATTTCGAGGATGGCTCTTCCTGTGGTTGTTCGGCTTAATCTTTCGAGCTGTGAAATTCTGACAGCCTCCGCTATTTCGCCCCAGGTATTGTGCACTCCCATAGAGAGCAGCTTCTCTGTGGAGATGCTAATCGGTAAGCCCAGGGCCCTCTTTATGCACCGTCGAATGAGCGAGTCTAGTTTTTTCTTCTCCTCAGCCCTAATGTTTAAGAAAGATGTGGCATAACTCACACGGCTTATTGCGTATGCTTGACTTAGTTTAAGCAAGCTTCTTTCCTTCGGGCCTCGTCCTATCAGCGCGACCCTTCTAGATATGCCAAGGGCTTGCGTAGCAAATCCCTCGAGCCTTTTGATTGCCCCATCATTATATCCATTTTCCTGAATAAATAGCCCTAAGATTCTGATGTGATCTACGTTTGGAACTGGATTGCCTTCTACTTTAATGTCAAATTTCCAGTTGTGCTCCCATCGGAGTGACTTCGGGTTATAGGCGAATAATTCTGATTTTTACGGAGAGCATGAGAGACCCCTACTGGCAGCATAGTCGACGACAGTGTCCGCCGCAGCCTGGAGGCGCTCCTCGATACTCGCATCCCTCCCCTGGTTAATCCAGAGGTTGATGGCATCCGCATACATACTGAAATTTAGCCCCTCTATGCTCCGCACAGCTTCGGGGAGGGCCTTCATTACCACGTTGAAGAGGAACGGGGAGAGAACCGAGCAATGCGGCGTGCCCCTGTTCCCTAACTTCAGTGTGCGAGACTCAATGTCTTGGAACTTCATGCAGGCAGTGCTGCCTGACAGAAAGTCCTTGATGTAATCGTATTTAAACGCATCGTTTGTCAGCGCAACGGCACAGCGCAGCGCAACGGTAATCGTATGTTCGCGCGCCTACCCCAATTTCATGGAGACCTCGGAGGATTGCTTCGTGTTTGACATTATCAAAAGCCTTTGTCAAGTCTAGGCTGAGAATTTCTTTGGCGTCTCTAGAACGCGAATCGATTATGTCATGTTTTAGACGGAGCATAACGTCCTGCGTGCACAAGCCCGGTCGGAAGCCGACCATCTCGTGCGGCCACAGATCGTTTTTCTCCATAAAGCGCGTCAGTCTGGTCTGGACTACGCGCTCCATCAATTTCCTCATGCATGAGGTTAGGGAAATAGGTCTTAAATTTTCCGGTTTAGGGGGTTTACCCGGCTTTGGGATTAGAATTACATTTGCCGACTTCCACTGTCGAGGCAGGTGGCCTTTAGTCCAAATTTCTTGCATGTACTCCGTTAGAGCGCTGATGGAGTCGTCGTCTAGGTTTCTTAAAATTTTGTTAGTTATCCCGTCAGGGCCCGGGGCCGATTTCGTTTTTAGTCCCAATATTCCTGCCCTGACCTCCGCCTCCGTGATGGGTGCGTCGAGCTCCTCGTTGGGAGCACCGTCGTATTCTGGAAGGGTGGTATTATGGGTATCACCAATGTACATGTTGATTAGGTTTTGCGTAAATTCCGCATCTGTTCCCTCAAATGCGTGCCTGGCTTTTGATAATGTAATTCCCGATTGGGATTTTGAATTGGTCGGATCTACCAGATGTCTCAGCAGACCCCACGTTCTGGAAAGGCTCATGCCCCCTTCCATCTCGTAACATCTGCTACATCAGTTTTGTTCGCATAATTTGATCGCATAATTTTCAATTTCCTTGTTATGTCTAGCGATCCTCATTCTAAGATTACGGTTCCATTATTGCTTCTGTAGTCTGCGCTCCATGCCATGTTCTGCCTCCCACATGTGAAGCAGTTTGCTATCAACTATCTCGGGGCATCGCCCCTTCAAGCGTCTTTGTTTTCTCTCCAACGTGACGCATGAGGGTCTCAGTCAATTCCTCTATGTTAGTGATCTTCTTAGTGGCAGCTGTCTCTCGCTTTTTCCTAAATATTTCCCATTCCGTACTCTCGGTTGACGCCCACGACGCGTCTTAACTCCTTTTTTTAAGGATCGAGGCCAGAATGAAATGATCGCTGCCGAAATTTTTCTCTGAATTGCGCCATTTTAGATGTGTCACACTTTTAGAGAAGGTCAGTGTAGAGGGCTAGCATGCGCCATGTGTGTTTATTCCCCTCCCCCCTCCTTTCTTCGCGGCTAAGGGAGGGGAGCTTCGCGGTTGAGCGGGCCCCAAGGGATCTGTGGATGCGAGCGGTCTCATTAGGAGCGCCCATCTTTCTGTCCCCTGTGTCGCCGCTGCAGACCCCGGAGAGCCCCCGGCGGGGGGGGGGGGGGGGGGGGGCTGCGAGGAGGGCGCCAAGCGGGCAGCAGCCAGAGAGGGGGCGGCCGGCTCACCCAAGCCTCCCATTGTCCCCTTTCGGGGAAGGACGCGTGTTTCTCGCCGGGGCCGCTTTGCCAGTGTAGAAAGAGCCATAAAAATGTCAACGCCACCGTTTCATCGTACGCCGACAGCTCACCGCTGCTTGACAAACACCACTTGCGGCCCAATTAAGATTCGAACGCTTCGTTCGGAGGTTCGACCGCTTTTTTTTGAAAAGAGAACACTGCTGGACGAAGCGGGGCCAGGCGCGTCCGGATGAATGGGAGCTGTGGGCGACGGTGCAGCTGGCTGGCGTCCGGTATAGCCCCGAGGCTCGACAACTCGGTCTCAAGAAACGGGAGCGCACAGAAGACACCATCGGACAGAGCGAGCCCAGCCACCTGCTTAATTGGGGACAGTGGCGGCCACTTGACTTATGTCGCCGCCCGGACCCCGGAGGACGGCTGGTGGGGTCGGCAGTCCATTGTGATCCGACTCGTATCGGAAAGTGGATCTGCGCTCCCGGGTGTTGTTTGTGACTGTCGCAGCTGGGATGGGGACGATAATTGCCCTAGTCCCGGGAATCGTCAAGGTCACGCGTACTGGGGAGACAGACCTACCCGTGGAAGTGTTTTGACATGTTGTTTTTATGTGTTTTGCTGTGTATTTCATAGGGGAGAGAGTTTGTGTAATAGAGTGGAAGTGTGGGGCGGGGCCCGTAACCCAGTGGGCCAATCCGTATGTGTGTGAATTCTCGGATTGTACTATGTTTTAAGCGAAAATGATGCCCTTTTTACAATATGTACATTTGAGAGAGAGTTATGTGCCTTAAGGAAGTTGGAGGGCGGGCCACACGGCTAATAACCAATCGTGTTAAGAGTTTGACACGATTGAATGCTGATGAACGTGGGTCGGGCCCATGTGTCTTTAAAACTGGGTCCCGGAGCCCGGGAAAGGGGTTCTGGGCTACGGAGATAGATGTAACGCATCCTCGGCTATGCCGAGTAGGGGCCTCCCCTAAATGCTAGCCAGTTCCATGTTGCATTTGTGCTCACTGCTTAACACTGTATGTATATAGATGTAAAATATTGTACATAAAGCTTCAAGTTATATCCCCTGCAAATTCTCAGTTGTTGCCGAGTATCGTCTCCTATAGACCTTCAGCCTTCAAGTCACCCAAAAGCTGCCTCAGATGGGGCACCTCCGGTGCAGAAGAAAGAAGAGAAAAAGAACCTATTCGCTTCTGGTTATTGTAGGCGAAACCTTACTGTCAGGTCAGGGGAGGTGTCTGCGCACACGCTGTTACCCACCCTGGATAGACAACTAGGGTCCGTGTGTATGGTGAGTGCCAGCTCATGCGCGTCCTCCCATAACTGCCTGCCTTTGGGATCTTGTTTAGCGCAACCCCATCCCGGGTGCGCGGCATTAAAGTCGCCGACTATTAGCAAGGGGTTAGTCTCGGCTGCCTTACTCGCTTTGCGAAAGAGGGACCTGAACCTCATTTTTCTCTGCAGTGGGGTACTGTACAAATTTAAGAGGAACGCGCTCGGCTCCTCTTTTCGTCCCGTAAGAATTTCCAATAGCACTGCTTCAACTTCGCTCGAGTTGTCTTCGTGCACGATTGCCGCAATGTTCCTCTTAATCAACGTTGTGACGCTAGATTTCTGACCTCTGTCACTTGAAAAAGCTTGGTATCCCGACATATTTGCTGTTTTGCCCGTCTCCTGCAGGGCTATATAGCTAGCGCTTTCTCATCTAATAGCGTCAGATATTGTTGCACTGATGCCCGCTTGCGTTGAAATCCGCGACAGTTCCACTGCCAGATTAAAGACTCAGTTGGTGCGCCTCTGGCCATTTTGGAGCTGGTCAAATTTTTCCTCTGCTTTTTGTTGCCATTCTCCGATGGCAACTAATTCTGCCCGTTGCCTTTGGACTTGAACCGTAAAAGCTTGTATCTTGATTTGAGTCTGATTTATTGCTACCAGCATTTGGGCCATGAACGAATCAAATTTAGCCTCGATTTTGGCTTCTAATCTTTTATTAGTGCCACCAACGGAACAGAGTACTTCCCTTTGAGTTTAGTAGGAGGCAGCCTAGCCGATTCTACAATCATTTTTTCCTCATTCGGTGTCGCAGGCTGTATGGGAGTCGCAGCCTTAGGCGCCGGGGGTGTTGATCTCGAAGCCAATTTTGGTGACGCTCTGTGGGGAGAGGGGGCTCCGTACGCGCCTGCAATTTTGGTTTATTAAGTTCCAGAGTGTGTTTATTAATGATCGCTTTAAGCTCCCCAACCTCTTTCCTTAATTTATCGATCTCCTCGGCCTTGTCTTTAGTCTGGGAAGCCCCCCTGTCAATGCTTACCCTATTACGGTCCCCGCTCGGGCTCCGCTTCTTAGTCCATGGGTTCGCCGGGTCCGTGGAACACGATCTCCCCCTGGTTTTGAATCCGGAGCGGCCCCTGGTGCAGGAGCTCGAGCGGCCGCGCTGCTGCGGCTTGCTTCCTGTAGTGTCCTCCTCCTTGGGTCTAGGAGGTGACGTAGGCGCTCTGGATCCGGAGCGCCCTCTGCTGTTGGAGCGCGAGCTGCCCTTACGATGGTGCTGCCCGGGGTGCTTTCCCGTGGTCTCTTCCAGGCTAGGGAAATCTTCGGCACGGAAACCCTCGTAGTTGTTGCCGCGCCTGTTCCTGGGGCAACCTTGGCGGGTGGAGTTCCCCTCCAATGTTTGCTGCGTCCCGTGTTTTGGCGAACTGCCGCCGCTTTGATCCCACCGCCTCTTCTTCACCTCATAGGACGTGCGGTAGAGCTTCTTGCATTTCTTATCGCCGAGCAGGTGTCCTTTGCCGCACAGTTGAGACTTGGTCTCGCATTGATGGTTTTCGGGCGGGTTTTAAGCCCCACAACCGCGGCACTTTACGTTTTTAGGGCCCGGGCAGACGTCGGCTCGGTGGCCCATTCTTCCGCATGCGTTGCACACTTCGTATTTTTTCTGGTAGAGCGCGCACCGTTCAGCCAATGGCGTGATGCGCACCCACCTCGGGACTTTGCTGTCTTCGAACAGTATCAGGACTGTCTTCGTCTCCTTGCCTAATCTTCGAACCCCCCGCACCGGGGGGCTGCCGTGCGTCTTGAGACGGTGCAATATGTCCGCCTCCGAGAAGTAGAGGGGTACGTCGTGGATTACGCCCTTTCCGCAGTTCTCAGGCATGGCGACGTAGGTGGTCACCTCTATTCGCTCCCCTTCGAAAGTGAGGTGCTTCAGCTCTACGTATTTTCTCTTTCGCCAGGCGTCTCTCGTCGCCACGAAAATGGAGTGTTGGCGTGTATTTATAGAGGCGATGTCCTCTCCCGGTGCGTGTTGGTCGACTCCGGCATCCCGGATTATCGCGTTCGCCAAGTGCGCGTTTCCGTGTTTCGTCAGCCTCGTGACGCCGCCGCTGGGTCTCAGATTATCTTTTCGGCGTGGCTGGGGAGCTTTTGTCTTTCCACCGACATCGCCGCCATTTCCCTTCTCGCGAGCTTCTCGGCAGCCCGCCGCCGCTCCACGATGCGCGTCTCTTGGTTGGGGCTAAGGTTAGGATTAGCCTCTTTCGGCGTCGCTTGGCCTTTTTTCTTGCTAGTGTACCACTGCCCGGGCACATTTAGCTCGCTCGGATCAATGTCCGTCCCTTCGACGGTTTCCATCATCGTGCCTCAGCCCTTGGGCGGTACTGAGCCGCCGTCTGTGGCTGCACCTCACTAGGCCTAGCGTTCGGCTCGGACGCTCTCCGCGGAAAAGTCCCAGAAATGACAGAGAAAAAAGAGTGGCTCCAACCTCGGAAAATTTGGTATCCGCAGTGTTCTCTCCTCGTCTTCTGTCGATTCGGAAGGCTTTCGGTTTCCGCACCGCAAGATTTTCGTACGAAGTGGCCGTGGTCCACGGAGCCCATCGACCACACATCCGCTCCCTACCGCTGCCTCAACGGAATCCAGGAACGCCAGCTGTGCGTAGTGACGTCACATGCTCCTCACGCATGCGCAGCATGGCTCTCCAGGAGCCACGCGAAAGAGCTCAACCACGGCAAGTTTAGTTGACTGTACAAAATAGCTTAGGTTTAACTACTGTAGAACTTGGTTCGAGAACGAAAGCTTTGGTGTGTCGGAACTAGACGCGGCCTGACGTCTGCCACGTTAGGTGCGTTGCCGATATTTGACAGACACCGCGCCCACCCTGGCAGTTACTGCTTGATCGCGGGAGGTTGCTCACCCAATGAACGCTACGGCCTATTGCTGCAGTGCCGCGAGTCTGCCACGGCGTTGTCAGCGCTAACGCATGCTGCCTGCATCTCTCTCTACAGCCACGTACCTCAAAGCCGAACGTGGCGTCCACTAAACCAGGGACCCAGTTATGCGTCCCTCCGTTCCGCAAAGTTATTGCAGTTTAGAAGTTTCTCACGACAGCGCCAATGAACACAGACTGCCTACAGCTTCAATGCCGCGTTTCTGCCACAACGCTATCAATGCCAACGTATGCAGTTCACATCTCTCGCTATTGCCACTCTGCTTGAACCGCTGCATGCACGTTTCTTTTGCTTTAAAAACTAATCTTCACGAGCGCCACGTGACTGAGGTGTCCACTGTCCCAGGGGCCATTTATGTGCCTTTCTGAGAGGTGATCCGCATTTATTGGAGGAGGCCCGGTAGCCGCGGCTGATGAGCCGGCGGAGCAGACAGTCGACGCTGCTGGCCACGCCGGTTGCCCATACTTCTATTCTGCGCAAGCCAGATTCTTCTTCTTCTTCACCTCTTTATAATGGCACATACCCACGTGGGGGGATTGGCCAAGGTATAGTGGTATACATAAGGAAATTTTCATAAGATTGCGAGAAAATATCGGAGCCAAACGTGAATTTTGAAAAATGTATTCATGAAAAACGACAGAAGAATATTTGAAGTGAAATAACAACGAACATTTTGGCGAGAATAATAATTAAAAAAAAACTCCGAGACTTTTAAAGAAGTTAGCAAATCAACCTACCAGTCGCAATTATGATAGTGTGCCAGCTTCCTCTTCGTCATCAGCGCCGCTGTCGATGCAAGCGCCGCTACAGGAGCTCCTCCCCTAGCGCTATGTGCGATAAACCAAAAGAGAACGAGAAGTCCGGATTGGGTCGGTAATTCATGAAGGGCCGTACACAGCTGGAAGAAGTTCTGAAGGGCGCGATTTGGGGCTCCGCCGTGGACGAGGCTGAGAGGTGGACAAAGAGGCGGCTGTGATTGCCGAGGGAGGAATGACGCGAAGAGAAGGTGGTGCAGGCGTATTTTGCTCACTGGACTTGCTGGAAGAGCGAGCACGTGGGGAGGAGGTGCTGAAGAGCCGTACTGATCTGTGAAAGTGTTTGGTATCGGCTGAGAATAGGCTGGTGCAGAGGGCTGGCAGCGCGCAGGCAAGGGGAAGATGACAGAGCGGGGCTCGTTGCTTTGCAAGGGTAAAAAAGTTTTGGTGTGGAGTGATGTGGAGGACTGCGTCGAAGTAGGGGTAGGCGGGAAACTGCGGCGGCAGGTGAAAGTGGGAGCGGCACCTGTTGGGAACAGTCCCTGGGGCACTCTGTGGGCGCGGTCGGGTACACTGGTGTGGGCACAGCACACCTGGCATCGGCCGTGCGCCGGCCCGCCAGCGGCATGACCGGCGCTATGGCATTCGAAGGCGTGTGTAGGAACTGAAGAGCCCGAGACAATGAGGTGGCACACCGGGCGTGGGGCTCCCCTTGTGAGAGTGGTACTGGACACGCTTGAAAGGACGGATAAATCCAGCCGAGGAGAAACTGCGATGTAGCAGGAGGCAGGCGGCTTAGACGGTTTGCAAGCGACCGACGCTGGCAGGCGTGGCGCTTGCCGAACCGTGGGTGTGGGCACATTGGATGGCGGCGATGGTGTAGAGACCGCCGCGGGCAGGTTCTCTGCTGGAGCAGCTGGCGGAGGGTAAACTGAAGCAGATCGGAGAAGGGATTCAGCCAGGGGTGGGTGAGTCGAGTGGCTGCGCAGCTTCTGAGCCTGGAACAGGAGCGCAGAGAGGCGGCAGGGGCTCCAGGCGAAAGTGCGCAATCAGGCCCTTCTTGAAGTCGGAGTAAATGTTTGGGCCAGGAGACTGGGTGGGAGTTCGCGGCTGGCCTTGGTATAGCGAAAAAGACGACAGGAGACTTGGTTGACGTTAAAGTGGAAGTCCAGCAGGCAGTGAGCACAGCCTGCTGAGGCCTGGCTTGGAAGCGTTAAGTTATGGATACCTTAGCGAAAAAGAGGATGTGCTTAAAATGCATTTCAAACATATTGTATTAATTTCATATTTATTTCGCATTTTTTGTCCCTATGCTTAAACTGCAATACGAATGCTTTCTAAGTGTGCTACGAATAATATGTTGAACGTTCTTTAAAATACGTGAAAAGTACATTTTTGCCCGCTTAGCATACTTATAATGCATTAGAAATATACTAAAAATACGCATTAAATACATCAGATTACATTAGAAATACACTAAAAATATACATTTAATACATTAAAAACATATACACTTTGGCTTAAACGAGGTCGACTTCACAGAATGATACGGGTTAATGCTTCAACTTCCGAACAAATTGTAGAAGCGAAATTACCATGAATCACAATGCACATGAGATTATAAGGTCACGTGACGGCATGGGAACGGCAAAGATACCTACACTGCAAATATTGACAGAAGTGCCTTAGCAAACAGGAAATGCTCCGACAAGCGACACACTTGGCTTGCCGTATATATACCCACCGAGAGCGACGCACTATCTTTCCCGGTGAGGCGTTTATTTGCGCAAAGACTGTGGGCGCAAAGATTATCCCAGAAGTGCCCTACTGGTCGCGTTCGAATTGGAAGATGCTCTAGAACAGAATTGCTAGTCGGAACTTGCGTCAGAAATAGGTCAGGGGTTGAACTGTCAACCAACACATACACCGGCGTCTATGGGAGCCGGTAGGCCTTGCCGGTCGTGGTCCTTTTCGCTGGCATCAGGCCCGGAAATACCCAAGGCGCTTTTGCCGGCATCATGCTATCACGTTCTCCGCACGTAGTGTAAATAAGTGGTGATTACCTTCCTGCTAGAAGTTATCATAAACGAAAGTACTTCAGAACGGTTGGGCAGGTTGGTAATTCATTGCAACACAGTAATCATAGTGCGGGAACAATGCAGGCGTTCTCGTCACGTCTCGTCTTTGTCCTGCGTTGTTCCCGCGGTATGATTACTGTGTTGCAACGAAAGGACGACAGGAAAGGGAGAGTTTTCACTGTTCCCTGAAACGTCATTTCGAGCTCTAGATTCTTCCACGCTAGCTTGAAGTGTAATGCAAATATGTTTACGCGGACTACCCATTTGTTCGAATCGAAGTATACTTGGACGGATTAATTGCGTATTTACGAAAGTACACTTTAAAAACATTGCCAACACCAAAATGTGATATCCCTAAACTCGATTTCGAGCATTAGGTTGTTCAAAGGCAGCTCGAAGTGTGCTGCAAGTATGATAAGGCGGACTGCCCATTTGCTAGAATTTAAGCATACTTTGGACGAATTAATTGTGTGTTTACGTTAACACGTTTTGACGGGCTGGTTGGTTAAGCATCTTGAGTAAACAGCACGAAAGAAGACGAGCACAAAAGACAAGAAAACGGACGACACAGCGCTGTGTCGTCTGTTTTCTTGTCTTATGTGCTCGTCTTCGTTCGTGCTGTTTATTCAAGGTATATTTCCGGAGGTACACTTCAAATACGCTGACAACACGCAAATGCCTTTTCCCGAAACGCGATTTCGAGCACTCGACTGTTCAACGGCAGCTTGAAGTGCGCTGCAAATACGTTTACAAGGACTGCCCGTTTGTTAGAATTGAAGTATACTTCGGATGAATTAATTTCATATTTGCGAAAGTAAACTTTTAATACACTGACATCCCACGAGGAAGTCAGTTTAATACATTGACATCCCACGACGCTGCTTGACTTCCCACGAGGAAGTCAAGCAGCAGTTTAACGCTTTCAGGCGCTTTGTACACAATTGTATAAGCGGCAAACTTGCAGCTTTTTCTGAGAAACTGAAGCACGTAACAGTGATTTCATTATTTCAGTCAAATTGAGCACCCTTCTTGTTTAAAATAAGTTGCTTTTTTGCACCATGTAGCGAGTGCAGTAAGTAATATTTCACATAAGAGTGAGCTAGGTAGGACTTTATCCGCCGTTTTTGTGCAGACTGATTTTGCCGCGAGTAAAAACATCGATTGTTTTTGCTCAATTTCGAGCGTAATGTGAATCTTCCAAACACAAAGCGATTCCACGATCCCTGCGGTGTTTACCTGACACACGAGAACATTTGGATGTTATTATTTCTAACAAATCTGACACTTTGGTCGGAATTCTCCACATCGTTGTAAGAACTGACCTGCTGGTTTTTCACAATCGAAAACTAACAAATTCCCTTTCTTGAGGCCTGAACACACTACTTAGGTGAAAAAATAATTGATTTCAGTGAAAACAAAGAATGGCGCCTGAGGGCTGCTAACTTTAGCAGGTGCCCGGCCGGTAGCAAGCACATTACTCAGCGCTGAGGACAGGAGTCCTAGCTTCCTGTAGCCGTCTGCCATCTTGGTGCAGTTTTGCTGCAAGTCTGGGCACAGTGTTTCGCGAGCAGCGCACTTCACACGCATAGCGACGGCCGCACCGCAGAGCTGACGTATACGCTTTCGAGCATTGCTACGCATCCCACACATCGAACACGCTGTAACAGGGAGTTTATTCACGCTAGTCTCTGGTCAGAACAGCCTAAGGGTTTTTTAAACAGCAGAGTAGCACACCCCGGGGTCGTCGTCATCGTCTTCAAAGCCAAGCGAGTGGGTTGGCTATGCTACAGTACAGCGAGGTACCTTCCGGGCGGATAGGATAGCTGGAGGGTACGCAACAAACCGAGCATCCAACAATCCCGACCCCGCTGAGGAACCGGAGCCGGTAGCCCAAAGCTATAGAGAGATTCTTAACTACTACAGAGGGATCAGACGAAAATACCCGCCCCCACACAAACAACTCAATAGAGAAGACGCCGTAGCATGGCTACAATTACAAACACAAACATACCCGTGCCTAAACATGCTAAGTAAAATCTACCCCGCACAGCACTAGAGCGAGTGCCCGTGGTGTGGAGACAAACCAATCTATACCATACCACATGGGCTTGCCAGAAAATAGACGAGCTAGCCATAATAGAAAACCCGAGTGCGGAACAGTGGGAGAGGATGCTATCCAGCGGCATCCTGAAAGTCCAACAAGGACTAGTAAGCCGTGCACGCAGGGCAGCTACCCTTAGCGGAGCCCTGGACTAGGGGAACCGACGCTGATGATAAGATGGAACACTCCATCTAAAGCTACAAAAAATATCGTAAAACAGAGCAAATAAACGTTTTCCACCACCGCCACCGGCGCAAAAAGCGTCCTTGCGACTTAGGGAACGAACGCAGGCAAGCGGCGGGTTAGAGTACGGCTCGAGAAAAAAACGCGGTTCAGTAATACATATTTTCACCAGGCCACTGAAAGGAACAAATACTGCGCAGCCTGTCATGTGATGAAGAACAGATTTTGTCAGTTAAATGCTGTTCAGGACCCCTGCTTCTGTCATTTTTTTGGAAGAGCGAACAGCCAAAATTAGCGCAAAACAATTCCTTTGTATATTTTGTAAAGGAGGAGAGTACATGGTTTCGAGTGTGTTCACACTCATTGCCCAAACGCGTCGCGAGTGCTTTACTGAAGAGCGCAAGTGGTTCGGTCCTATTCAAATTGAAGACTACGGTGGGTAGCCAATACTTAGGTCTGCAAAGCTGATATTTTCACTAAGGTCAGGTGCAAGACTCTTTTGAAAATAGAAATTAAAGAGAGGAGCGCTTCGTTTGTCTGCGCAGTGAATGAAATTGGGTTGATCTGCTGCTCAGTCAGGTAGTAGTAATGCACCTGATAGAGCACGCATATCAGCTACAATGTAAGGCCTTTACGCGATCTACTTTCCCTGAATGCGAATAATTTCCGCTTAGTGCAAAGTTTTGTGCTGTGCAAGGTAATATATATAACGTAAAGTCATAAGGAAAGCATGATTTAATATACAGGGTGTTTCACGTAACTTGAACCAACGACTAAAATGAAAGTAGTACGCCGGAGCTGGGTGAAACCGAATGTATATTAAGGCGAAAGCCTTTAATGCCCCATACTGTCGTTAGCAGACGCGTCAGCAGGCGTGTCGACAGACGCGTCGGCAGGAGTGTCGACAGACGCGTCGGCAGCCGTGTCGACAGACGCGTCGGCAGCCGTGTCGACAGACGCGTCGGCAGGTTTGTCTGCCTTTCGGCGTCACTGCTTAAAAAGAAACTGCGTCGAGGGTGGGAATCGAACCAGGGCCTTTAGCATTTGAAGAGCAGACGCTACCACTCCGCCACGAAAGCTCAAGGTTCCAGCATCTAGTGATTGCATAGGTTTCATAAATAAAATAAAAGGAATAAAGTCAAGAAAAAGAATATGAGTATAAGAAAAACAAATATAAAACAAAAAATAAGAGGCAGAAATAACAATAAAATCAATAAAAACAACAAAAGGAGCAAAAAAATATGAAAAATAAAAAAAAGGAAATGAAAACAAACAGTGCGCCAGGAAACGCTTTCGCCTTGCAGCACTTTAGAGAGCCAATGTGCCCCCTGAATTTTTTTGTTTCCCGTCGCATGGCGCACCTCAGAGTGACTCTTAAAGTCCGCTTAATTCGTTAACTTAAATTACGTTAAATTTCGAATAATCACTTGAGTCACTTGCGCTGCAGTGTTGTAGACGGGGTTACGAAGGAACCGTTCGAGTTTTTGTAGCAACATACTCGTATATTCAACGTGGTCCTTTTTTACCAATATTTAAAGAAAGCCAGCGCAATATGAAAAAAAAAACCACGTGATTACGCTCTTGCGCCAAAGTAATGCAGTGCTGCCAAGTGCGTCCTGAGTGAACGAAGCGTGCGCGCTCATCGACTCGGTGTGAGCGGCCGACGCCGCTCTCAGCATAGCCTTGAAAGTGCGTCAGCACATTCTTCCTGGACATGGAAAGCGCGCGCCGTGATCTGCGATAAGTGATAAGTAGGCCATCGACAGCCAATTCAAAAGGAGCTTATATTGAGCCACCGCGTAGGCAAAACAAACAAGGAAGGAAAAGCAGTGAAGTCGCCTATTTCAATGTGGCCTCTGTTTTTTTTTTTACTTTTTATCACTTAGCAGGCCTTGGAACAGAGCGGCGGCCGGTCACTTGGGCACGGTCAGCGCGCTCGCCTCGTTCGTCCAAAACATGGTTGGGATAGCTGGAATATGGTAGCGCGTGAGCGTAGTCTCGCGTTTTTTTTATGCGAAGCATATTACTAGAGCTACACTACAGCCCGTCGAGCGCGGCAGTGGAGCTACCATTGACCTTGTACCGTGACCACGTGACACCACGTGACAACATGACGCCACAGCAGTGGAGAGATGGGCTGCCGGCTCGCGCGGTCGGCCGCGGCGGTGGAGGCTCCACATCAGAGGCGCGGCGGCTGACCACGTGACAACATGACCTCACAGCAGAGGAGAGATAGGATTTTTTGGGGGAAGAACTTGCGTCTGGTGGTGTGGCGGGTGTGCTCCGCATGAGCTCCCGCGAACTTGATCGACAACGGAGGATATTGAAGGCGGAGGACTCTGAGACTTCAAGAGCCGTTTGCCGGAGCAACGGAGCTTCGAAGGGATACAAGTTTTTGATGGTAGGCCCGTTTTCATGATTTTATCGCCATTTCTGTGCGGCCTCGTAGGAGCCGAGCGCTAAGCCTAGCGTTCGACCAACCAACGCAACGTGGTCGGGGTCTCCCCGACGCACGCAAGATACCGGAGCTGGCCGAGGTGGCAATTGATGAGAAGGAACGAGAGGAGGATGGCCTCGAGATGACGGCGCCAGAAGATGAAGCAGAAAAGCCAGGTTTTCAAACCGGCTGGTTTAAACGAGAAGGCAAAAGGTATATACCGGATGAAGATGGCGGCAACAGAAATGCGCAGCAGCAACCTAGCCTAGGAAAATTCAAGCCCAAACTATGGAAGAAGCTGGCGGAGAAAGCGGTGGAAAAGAAAATAATACACCTACCAAAAGGCGCTATAAAGCTGCTCCTCAGACCGAGCGGCGGCATAATGGCGACGTGGGGGAACGTGGAAGAATTTGAAGTTGCGAACGCCCTAGCGCAAGAAGCAGGGGTGGATCCGAAGGTGCTTATGAAGGAAGACGTGGTCTCGATAAACATGACACAACAAACCATCTTCGTTGCATCAGCAAGCGAGGACAGGGCTGTGAAGTACCAAGACGCCAAGAAACTGACAATCAGAGGGAAGACGGTGAAAGTAAACAACCATGCACCGATGCCGTACGGCGCGGGCAAGGGAGTCATACACGGAATTCCTATGAGCCTGAGTATAGAGCTAATCAGGGAAACATTGGGCTGTGACGCGAACCCGCCGATATTGGGCGTACGGAGACTCGGGGACTCCGGCTCCCTGCTGATTCTCTTCGAGGGAAGCGAGGTGCCTTGGCGGGTGAAGTGTCTGGGATCTTTCAAGAAATGCTGGTTGTGCAAGAAGAAGCTAGAAGTGTGCGTGACATGCGGCCTACTGGGACACAGAGCTGATGTATGCCCAGACCCGAAAAAACTGAAGTGCCGAGGCTGCGGCAAGGAGAATCCGGAGCAGGGACACACGTGAATCCCCCCGTATGCCAGCTGTGCGGGGGAGCCCACATGCTGGGCGACAGCAAGTGTAGGAAGATGTATAGGAAGCCGGTCGTGGCGACGAAAGACGCAACTAGACGAGAAGATGGGAAAGACGGAGCAGCGCAGGCCAAGGACGGGCCCAAGGGAAGGTCCAGATCCGGGACGCCCTCGAGATCCGAATCCGGGGCGAGTCTGACGGACAAGAAGGAGTTCCCGAGCCTGCCGTCCAGGGAGGACCCGAGATTACCCAAGACGGGGCCCGAGGAAACGGTAAGCTTCGCGAGCAAGGTCACCCAGGCTAACCCAGAAACAGTAGCGCTGAGGAAGGAAAATGCAGAGTTTAAGGCAAAGATAGGGAAACAAGAGGCAGAATTAAAGAGGCAAGGAACGGAAATTGCGGAGGTGAGGAAAATCATAGCAGAATTAGTAAACAATAAGCCGAGGTCGGTGGCGCCTCCCACGCAATCGGCAGCGCGAAAATTGCCGGAGGCGAAACCGGAGATAGAAGAAGCAGACGAGAAAATGGATACAGAGGTGGTTAGACCCACTTCGATAAAGCGAAAGGCGCCCGAGACCGACCCCCTTGTGACGCTGGAGAGAAAGCTAACGAGTAAATTTGGAAGCAACATTGATAGGCTGGAAACGCAGATGCAGGAAGTGAATGTAAGGTTAAACGCTCTAGGGGACATTAAGGGTTCAATGGACAAGATCCTAGCGGCATTAAACGGCCTCACTGAGAGGATGGCGAATACGGAGAGTGTAGTTTTTTCCAACAATGGACAGGAATCAAAGTAAGAAAGAGAACGCCACCATTTGGCAATGGAATTGCCGAGAGTACCGACGGAAGCGAGCGCTATTACAGCACCACGTGCAACATGTAGACGACAAACCAATTGCTATAGCGCTGCAGGAAACTGGGGGAAATCAGGTAAAACTGGCCGGATACCAAAGTTTCTATAGCGATAGGGGTGAAAAATGCAGAGTGGCCACGCTGGTGAAAAGGAATATAGCAACCCTAGAGCACGAAGTGAGTACGGGGGACATAGAAGCGGTAATGCTAGAAATGATTACGGGCAAAAAGCATATTTCCGCTTAACATCTACAGCAACCCGAAGCAGAAGAAAATGAAATTCGGAACGATATTTAGAAAAGCCATCAAACTGGCCGGCCAGAGCCCGTTGGTGATCGTGGGGGCCTTTAACGCGGCACACCAGGAATGGGGGTACGCGAGGCAAGATCCGAAGGGCAGACATCTCCTTGAGGAGTCCCAAAATCTCGGACTTACCTTGCATACCGACCCATGTGCGCCCACTAGAGTAGGTAGCAGTGTCAGTAGAGACACTGCGCCGGACCTCACCTTCAGTAAAAATGCAGGCAGGGTAGAATGGGCAAACACCAGAGATAATCTGGGTAGTGACCACTTCATTGTAGCTACGAAGCTGGGAGAAGGAATCAAGCTGCGGAAACTCAAACAGGCGAGAATAGTGGAATGGGACAAATTCCGGGAGATTCGCAGAAGCCACAAAGCTAAGGAAATTGGAGACATAGGAGACTGGACAAAACAGCTGAGGGAAGATGCCAGGCACGCGGAAGCAGTAGCTGAAGGGGAAGATGCACCGGAGATAATGGATAGCAAGCTAATGAGCATGTGGAAGGAGAAGGAAAGGCTCAAGAAGAGACTCAAGTCTCAAAAATGGAACCGAAATTTAAGGCGTTCGTTAGCCAGACACACCAAGGAAATGGAAACGTATGCTATCAAACTAAACGAGCAAAATTGGTACGCCAGGTGCGACGAAATGGAAAGGGGCATGAGCCTAGCAAAGACGTGGAATATATTGCGGCATCTCCTCGACCCGGGAAAATCTAAACAGGCAGCGAGCGCTAACCAAGTGAAAGCGAGACACGCTTTCCAGGGGACGGACAAACAGCTGATGGACAGGCTCAGGGACATTTACATAGGGGACGCGACAGAAGTACGACAGGCAGAATATGGAGGAGCGGAAAATGAAGATCTAGACGCGGACATTACGGTAGCGGAGATCAGAGCAGCTATCGCTGAGCTAAAAAATCGCTCGGCCCCTGGCCCGGATAAAATATCCAATGTCATGCTCAGGAATCTAGACAACGACTCGATAGATGCAATTGCGCGGTACATGAACAAAGTATGGACGGAAGGTAAATTGCCAGAGGAATGGAAGCAGGCAGAGGTTGTTCTCATCCCCAAGCCGGGAAAAGAACCAAAATTGGAAAACCTAAGACCGATCGCGCTAACGTCTAGCGTGGGGAAACTCATGGAGCACGTAGTGTTAACGAGGCTAACGAGATACATGGAAGATGGAAACCTATGGCCGCACGAGATGGTGGGCTTTAGACCTAAGCTCAGCACGCAGGATGTAATGCTCAGACTCAAACATGACATTGTAGACAAGAAAGGATTAGACGCCAAGGTGATCCTAGGTCTTGACCTCACGAAGGCCTTCGACAACGTCCGACACGAGGCGGTGCTCAGAGGTCTGGAGGAGGTAAACGTGGGTAAGAGAACATACGAGTACATCAAGGACTTTCTCCAAGGGAGGAAGGCGGTGATTAATTTCCACGACGCAGAGTCCCCCGCCATAAGGCTGGGCAGCAAAGGTACCCCGCAAGGCGCCGTACTGTCCCCCTTCTTATTCAACATAGCGATGAGAGGTCTCCCGGCCATGCTGAACAAGATCCCTGATCTAAAATTCAGCATGTACGCGGACGACATAAACATGTGGATGAATAACGGAAGCGACGCGGAAATTGAGTGGAGTCTTCAAAGGGCAGCAGACCTAGTGGTGAAGTACGCGGCCGAAAGAGGCCTGGCGTGCTCACCGCAGAAGTCGGAGCTCTTCGTGTACAATAGCGACAGCAGGAACAAGAGAGACGTAGAAATTAAAGTGGTGGTGGGAGGCCTGGAGGTGCCCAGGGTCGGGGAAATGATGATCCTAGGCATGTTTATTAACAAGAAAGGCAACAACACCAATACCATAAAGAAATTAGCCACATATGCAGACCAAGTGGTAGGCATATTCAGGAGGGTAGCGGTAAAAGGGCGAGGACTAAAAGAAAGGAATCTCCTGAGAATGTCGCAGGCGTACGTAATAAGTCGGATCTGCTACGCGACGCCGTACCTAAACATGAACAAGGCAGAAATAGAGAAGGTAGACAGAATATTGAGGAAATGCGCCAAGCGAGCTCTGGGACTTCCGATATCTACGTCGACGGAGCGGCTTGCAAAAATGGGGGTACACAACAGATGGGTTGAGCTGGCAGAGAGGGTGAGAATATCCCAATTAGAACGGCTCGGGCACTCTGAAACGGGCAGGACAATACTCGAATGGGTAGGAATCCGGCCAGAAAGTAGCACGCACAAGATGGTAAACATCCCGGCAGGAATCAGGGCCAAGATATGCGTCCCACCTATGCCGCGGAACATGCACCTTGTGTATAACAAGGAAAGGCGAGAACATAGGGCTAAGGCCTACGAGAGGAAGATGAAGGAGCGACCGGCAGACCAGGTGGCGTACGTAGACGCGGCGTGCGGACAGCACGGGGCGGCTGTATCCGCTGTGGTCGACGGGGCAGGAGTAAAAACGGTAGCGGCTTCGAGCCGCACGAGAGATGCCAATGCGGCGGAAGAGTTGGCGATAGCGCTCGCTTGCGTCGGTACCAAGGCCACGACGATTTTAAGTGACAGCAAAACTGCAGTAAGAAACTTCGCGAAAGGAAGAATCTCGGAAGTGGCCAAACACGTCTTCGAGGCGAGGCCGATAGAACGTAACATAGAGATAATATGGATCCCAGCGCATGAGTCCATTGCAGGAAATGAGGCTGCACACGAGCTTGCCCGAGCTCTCTATCACCGGGCGGCCGCAGAGCAGCCCTCCCGCATAGACATGAAAGATAGCCTAATTTCATACCACGAGATCACGGAACATTATAAGCTGAGCAGGAGGGTCTATCCGCCTCCCGACCGTTCCCTCGCAAAAGAGGAGGCAATTGCGTAGAGAAGATTGCAAGGGGGGAATCATATAAGCCCCTTCTGGGTATACATAACAATCTCCAAAGAGGAGAAAGACCAATATTGTATAACATGCGGGGAGAGGGGCACTCTCGACCATGTCATATGGGAATGTGCTGGAAGCCCGGGCGCCAAGCAAAATATAGAAGATAGAGAAGCCTGGGAGACCTTGCTGCGGAGCGAGGACCCCGCTAAGCAGCAACAAGCCATCCGCCTGGCGGCTGAGGCCGTGAAGAGACAATGTGTCTTCACCAGACCTTAGTTTGCGAGGCTCCTATGTAGGGCTCCCTTAGGCCTGCGTGCCGGGGGGTCCAAAAAGGAGTCTCATTTCGGTGGAAATAAACGTTTTGATGATGATGATGATGATGGGCTGCCGGCTCGCGCTGTCGGCCGCGGCGGTGGAGGCTCCACATCAGAGGCGCTGCAGCTGACCACGTGACGCTACAGCAGCGGTATAAAGCTGAGCTTGCCTCGCTCTCCGGACACTTACGAGGCGGCCAGGTGTTGGGATGCCGCCTAGAAGCAGGGCTGATGTGAACCAGAAGCGAAAGCTTCAGCGTGCCACAGAGACCGATGAAGAGCGGGATGAACGTCAACCAAGGAAAGCCATGTATTACCAAGCCTAGCCATCATTATTCTTCGCATCTGACTAGGCTTAACCCAACGTTTTTAGATCCCTTTCAGTTTGCAAGCTCCCCCGGGCCGATCCCGAGAAAGCGGCCCCCGTCCGCTTCCACTCACCACGCGGCGCTGCTGTCGCTGTCGGCCCGGAGCCGCCGGAGCGCTCGCGCTTGGCAGTTGCTGTGACAGCCTGTTCTCATCCGCGATAACATTGGGAGCGAACACGTCGAACTCAAATTTGCTGCACTTTTGTAGCTGTCACGTTGAAACTTTAGTCTCATGGTTAAATAAATGTTTCGCCTGGCTAGTAAGGGTGAGATAAAGCGCAGGGTGATGCCAGTTCGCAAAATACCAATCGTTTGCATTGCGCTTTATCGCATCGCGTTCGCGACTTTTAGCGCTATGCGTATGTTGGAGTAAGTCTATCAATATTTTTTCGGTAGAATGCACGAAACATCAATGAAAGGTTAAAACTAGCGATGTTCCACTTCTAGATCAGTCACGAAATTCCGCGCTATATTATCAACGAAGCACCGCACATACCAGCAGCATTTTGCACGTTCTTTAGAATGCCAATTTCAGTGAACACAACTATAAATGCAGACACACTTAGCTGGATGCAGGGAGGGAATAACTATAGAAGAGCTTTTTATTTGCAATGATCGCACAGACGGGAGCAGCGTCCTGCACTTTCATTTTTAGAATGTTAATTTCATTGAACACAGACAAGCATTAAATGCAGACACACTAAATCGGAAGCACGGAGGGAATAGCTACAGAAGGCGAGCTTTTTTATTTGCAATAACCTTTTCTCTGTTCTCCAGCCGACGGTTGTCTCTCGCATAGAAGTGCATGCGTTTCACTATGACAAAATGCAGCAGTTGGCATGTAAAAGCGGCCATATGCTCTGCACATCCAAGCCGAGCAAGGTTTTGCAATTGCAGCTCGTCTAGCACCTCCCAAAAAATGTCCCCAAAAACGGGACCTTCTTTCAAAGAATTCGAGATTGCTTAGTTTACAATGTTGGTAAACTCTAGCATCTTTTTGTGGGATGCTTTAAGCACCCTTGCTTGAAGCTTTTGTATACTGTAAGATAAGCGTCACTGCCAGCAACTGGCACAGGAGAGCTGATATCTTCCATGCTGATATCTGCTGGCTGCTCCAAATCAGGCGGCGGCGACGATGGCGTAGGCGCGAAGGGCCACGCTGGTCGGGCAAACAGCGTGGCGAGCGCCACCGCGCGGCAGGAAACGGGAAGGCGACAACCCGCGCACCGGAGCTTTCGAACTGAAAGGGATCTAAAAACGTTGGCTGAGCTTGCCTCGCTCTCCGGACACTTACGAGGCGGCCAGGTGTTGGGATGCCGCCTAGAAGCAGGGCTGATGTGAACCAGAAGCGAAAGCTTCAGCGTGCCACAGAGACCGATGAAGAGCGGGATGAACGTCAACCAAGGAAAGCCATGTATTACCAAGCCTAGCCATCATTATTCTTCGCATCTGACTAGGCTTAACCTTAGTTAAGCCTCAGCCATTTTCATATTTCGCGGTCTTTCTTTAAAAACGCGGGAAAAAGCACAACGTAGAAGATACGTTGCTGCAAAAAACTTCATCGGTTCTTAACTCTCTCTAGAATTTAAGGTAACGCACGTGGCCCAAAGTGAAGAATAGGAAATTTGCATAGTTAGTCTTAGCTAATTAGCTGATTAAGCAGAATTTTAAAAGTTACTTTGAGGAGCGCCTCACGACGAGAAAAAAAATTCTGGGGGGCTCTTTATTGACCAAAAGTGCGGTGAGGCGAAAGCCTTAAGCGCGATGTTGCTGCTAGTGACACTGATATGTGGTTAAGATGTTAAGCTTCGCCTCTAAGAGTGGAACGCGACAGCGTCTTGCAACGCTTCCAGGGAATCCACAGAACGCCATCGCCCATTCGGCTGTACGCCTTGCTCGAGGGTAAATTAGTTTTTGAGGAAGACAAATGTATTTGGCTCGCATACCTCGGTCGACACCTGAACCTCGCTCTAAGGGAAGAGAGGGAGATTGGAGTGAACGAAGACGCCGTATTCACTAGGCGCGCCTTTGTTCACTCCAAGCTTGCTTTTTGTGGGATCGTCTGCAGCAAGTTGCCCTGTACCTGTGGACACCATATTTTGGCAAGTGTTTCCCCTTTTAGGTGTTTTTTTTTTCACAATTTCTACTCGACCACGGTGCGGCAAAATTAGGCCTAATCTCTAGGCCGAGCCGACGCCTGCGGCGCCGGGCTCCAGGGCCGTGCCTTGTGGTTGTGAGCCTTTGCGAGGCTAAAGATAATGGAGTACTCCGTTGAGGGAGAATCTATAACGCCCGAAGAATTCGAGGCGGGAGAATGGGCTTGGGTTTTGAAGGCGCAAGATCGCTTCAAGAAGACTGTGTACGGGGACCACTCCGAGAGTAGGCCTACCGAGAAACAGGCGGGCAGCGACGGGTGCCAGACGCACGGCGCAGCCCAAGTCAAGCGGGGGAAAGCGCTGGTATGGAAGAAACGGGGACCGTTTCTGAAGATGCCAGCCAAGGATTTTAAGGTTGTGTGCCGGCCCAAGAATTGGGACTTGAGCATAGTGACACCGAGGGAGCTCGGATGTGCCCTGAGAGCGGCAGTGGAGCTGACGAACGCGACTGCGGTGGAAGAAGACCTGGTGCGGGTCAATGAGACAAACAACACGATGACGGTGAGCACGCCGTGTATGAATCGTAGTGGGGCATATGCGAATGTCAAGACGCTCAAGCTGGGCGGTCGTGCCCTTGAGGTTTCGGCGTATGTGGCGGCGCCGGAGAACTCTGTGCGCGGAGTAGTTTACAATGCGTACAACGGATGCCCACTGGCGAATGTTCGCGCAGGATTCTTGAAGAGGAATGAAGACATGGAAATTTTGGATGCCAGACCTTTGGGCAAGTCAAAGGCGATTCAGATCACGTTCGGGGGGAAGCGCGTTCCCCGGCAAGTCATCTATTGGAACTGTCTGTACGCTGTGATACCATATAGAGAGTTAGTCGAGACCTGTTATAACTGCAGACGAGTGGGACATCGGGCGGACGTTTGCTATCGTCCGAAGACTAATCTCTGTCTCCGCTGCGGGAAAGAACATCCTGCACCGCCGGAGCGAGAGTCGCTGACCTGCACGCCGGACTGCATCGTGTGTCATGGAGCGCACAGCACGGGAAGTCGGAACTGCAAGTTTCGCCTAGCCCGTCAGCAGCCGACGGGTCTGCAGCAGAGCAACGAG